>NC_136658.1:57767423-58244923 GCF_903797595.1 Erithacus rubecula
CATTTTAATAATTTGCCTCTACTAATTGAAATGTTTTAGGATTAAAACATTTTGGCTATCAGGAAATAAAAGGTAAAATGAGAACAACAAGGCTTATGGAAAATCTTTATGATATGACAATATGTTGATATTACAACTTTTCTAAAGCATCCCTGAGGCTGAAAATATTTTGTGAGAACTATTTCTTATGAGCTGGGGCAAGAGCAACTGAAATAAAAGATTTTTAAAGCTATAAATATAATCATTAAACATTCCTTGCACAGTAAGAGAACAAACTTCAAAGCCTGTGTTCCAGATGTAATGAAGCTCAGAAAGGTCAGACATCAGACTAACAGCATTCCTATGAGTCTTGATGTAGATAATTCTTCAACATCAAGACAGTTACAGTTATGAAGTGATTGGTTACAGGGCTCAACACATTCATTCTGCAAGAACACTATCTTAGCTAAGAATGTAAAATTTTAAAATCCTGATTAGGAATCTAAGAACCAAAAACAACTAGGCATGCCTTAGCAAGTCTGCTGTCTTCCCAACACTATTATTCATCTATTTCATCAAATCAATTAAGTAGGTTTTCTCCTTCTGTTTATTAAAATGCACCCTAGCATTATCCATTAAGATGGAAGGTTCAAATAAACATATCCTCAGAAGAAAAGGAAGAGAGTAGGAGCCTCCCTAGTCATTTCAGTAAAAATATAGGATATGTAGACTTTTTCTGTTATGGATTCCAGTGCTGCTTCTACAGCTTGGAAACAAACTAGACTTAAGTCACCTGGGAAATGAACTTCTACTTCTCCATCATAATATTGCTCTTGGTTCCCTCCCTGACTTCTTTGCATTTATTCAGAATTTCCAAGAGGGTGTCTTTCAGCAATTTCCATGACATTCATGAACTTTATCCTTTTAGTTGTACCACATATTTAACTTTCCCTTCCGGATAACAAGATGAAGGTAGTTTTATGGGAAATGTGCAACAGTTACTTTGGCTAGGGCCGAAATCTAAACAAGGTCAAATAATGGCATTGAAGAGCTTGGCTTTATTCTGATAGAAATTCAAAGTGTTAAAAATGATGCATGCACATCATACAGTAGAAGTCATAAACGAATACAGTAGCAACAAATTATTATTACCAAAAAAAGCATTTTGGAAAGTACTAACAAAATTAATGGAAACAGAAGATTTAAAGGGGTAGTGATTTTCAAGACCTACACAGCTCTTCAATTTCAAAGCATTTCGTATACAAATCTATCAGCCATGGTAGGGAGTTATAAGCTCTGACAGTAGTTTTTGCCACAGTGTGATGGCAGCTTTGCCCAAGAAATATTTCGGCCAGCAGTTTTCAGTATGGATTCATTAAAATTCATTATTAAAATCTTAATTTCATACAAATATTCTTGAAGAGACAATATGCTCCTATTTAAATATTAGTAGTAACTACAGCATATACATTGAGTTAATAATTTTAATAGTAGAATCCTTTCACTGCAGTCAGCAACATCCAGATTATAAAAATATGTTAATAGAAGAGGAAAATAATTAGCTTCAATTTTTCTGTTAACAAAGAAAGTATAATGTAATAAATGAAAATCTAATGAGTCCTGTATGTTACACAGAGATTCTAAATGCATTCTAATATTTATTTATTCAGTAAATTTATCCAATTATTTTCTCACCCATGATAGTCCTCTAGGCTTGTGTGCAATTAATAAAAAGTTATAGGGATCTTAATTTCATCTAATTAAAAAACCCATTTGATAAACAGAATTGATCCCCTCTCTCCATCACCTAAGAAGTTTAAGACAAATGACTAACATCAGATAGCATCAGTCTCACTCTAGATGGGTTCTAAAATGTACCACAATTATGAACAGAAAAAAATAGGGACAAAAGAGATTAAAATTAAAAAGACTATGGAGAGACTAAAATAAGTCTCTAAGTTGGAAAGTTAGCTTGCAGCTGACTTGAAAGCAATAAATTTGTAAACACAAACATGCAGACAACTTTTTGCCTTAACCTAGGAAGCAGAGACAAATGTTACCAAGAAATTGCAATGACCTTTATTCTGTTTTTATTTCGAGAAAAGCATTTCTAGATAGAAACACTAGAAATACTCCTAAAGGTATTCTTACCTGTAGCAGATCATCCATTATAAATTCAATAATTTTTAAAAACTGAACTATGCACATCAACCCAGAAATGTTTTAATAATAATAATAATAATAGTAATAACTTTGAAATCTTTACAGAGCAAACCTAAGGCTCTAAACAATTTCTGCAGTCATCACCCTGGCTTTACGCAACTACAGAAACATGGTTTAAAATTCATGACCTGTGCATATTCAAACAAGAAAAAATAAAGTACATACTTAAAAATATCCTATTACCTAATGGACAGAGGCACCTCTCACTAGCTTTTACAAAACTGAGGGTTTTTATGAATAGTGTCCACAGCAAAGTTGAAGGAATTCAGCATTGCCATAACACAATTTCCTTGAATACTTGTCTTCTGTTTACTGTATACCAAGTTTGTTTCTCTTCATTATTCTGCAATTCTCACTTTGTCATTATAAAGACAGGAAAAGAAAAACCTCAAGTACATCATGTGAGCAACAATTGGTTGTTAAAGAGTACAGTTTTTTTCTGTCACTAAGAAATAAATATTTTGTATGAATTTTCCTTGCATCATTCCCAATAATTCTAGAATTTTTAAACCACTGATTTTTAAAACACTGATAAACCACAGTTTCCACTGATACAGCTGAGTCCTGGAAAAAGATATTATACTCCTTTTAAAGGAAATTTAAATGAAGTCTACAATCAAAGGCAAGAGATGGTTCTTGTAGGAGAAGTGCTCTATTATGAGTTCACTCCACATTAGACCTCTGAGTCTACTTTAAGAAAAGGAACCATTTGAAGCTGCACCTTATCAGAAACTAGAAAATTTAACCATGAGGAAAAATCCCAATAGCAAACCACACTGAACTTCTACTTTTTTCTTTGTTTTTGTTTGCTTTTCGTTTCTTTGGTTTTTGTTTTGTTCGGGTTTTTTTTTTTTGTGGTGGTGTTTTGATGGGCTGGATTTTTTTTTTTCTTTCAGCAAGAAGAAGTAACAGATTAACAATTGATAGCTAAAAGGAACACTCCAGGAATATTCAAAGGAAGGAAAAGCTAGAACATATTTAGCATCTACGCTGAGCTGTGCAGATCACAGAGGAACTGCTCTCCTTACTCTACCCCCAGAAAATATCAGTTGAGGTAATACAGCTTTGAAATTACAAAAAAAGTCCTAACAAGTGAAAATGTTTCCTTTTGGTCATATATTTTTTTAGAAAGTGTGACATTGACAGTAGTTAAAACCAATAATATCAAGTATTTTATGTTTTTTGTCATTGTCATAATGAAATATGAAAATGAAATGAATTCTCAGACTGAAATTAAAACTGTATAATGGCAAAGAGAGCAACAAAACTTACATCCTAACATAACACTGATTTACTTTACAGTTGAAACAGCAGAATATCACTTTAATATATTTAATACATTAATAAATATCACTTTAATGTTTTCTTGGCATTTGTGAATAGCTGTTCACAGAAAACTATCACAAACATGAGTAAAAAAAATGAAAATAACTGCACTTGAGTAGAAAATTGGGTATTAGTTACACATCTGATCACAAGATTTGCCAGGGGCTTTTATTTAACCACCATTCAGGCCAGTCAACATTCCACATACTTCTGAAGCTTTCAAACATGTTTGTTTATACACATTATGATACCAGTGGTAACTATGATGATTCACCTTGTCTTTTGTAAAGTAGAACAAGCTGTTATAATCATTTAAATACAGAACTGGACAACACAGGTATTCCTTTTTCATCTTAGAGGTTTCTGGTGGTATTAGAAAATTTCTTAGTTCCACCTGTCACCTGTGAGTCCATGGTAAATTCAGAATTTGGGGTATTTCAAGTTAAGGTATTTATACCATCTCATCATGCCATTTAGTTAGTTTGCATTTCACTTAGGTAGATAATTTGGAATGCAGAGAAAGTCACAGTCTTGACACCTGTTACATGGTCAGAGTGAGGTACTTTTATAGAGGCACCTGCATTTCAAAAAAGGCTAGTATGGGTCTTCCATGTTCCCAAGCAGAAGATAATCTTCTGAGGAACAATTTACTTCTTAGAACTCCAAAACCCAGCATTAATCAACTTATTGATTTATTTAACAGCAGGAGAGTTTTACTCAACCAGAGGGATTATCACTAGAAAAAGCTATAACAGCTCAGAAGTGTAAGTGTATGAAATAAGATTCCTATGTTTCTAATTGCAGCGGAACATCCCTCCTCAAAATAAAGCAACAACATGAAGAAAAGGACACATTATATGAGTAGGAATACAGCTGGACAGAAAAGTAGTATCTGCACAGTTCTTAAGTTAAAAAATAATTATAGAATAATTGCAAAGTTAGTGTTTTTATTAATTAAAAGTGCAAAATTATGATATGCCAGACTGATTTTCAAGAAGAGTTTCCAGTTATATATAAAATCCCCATGTCTCAGTAAATCTTACCACAGTGAAAGGTAGGAGTTTCTTTAGAAAGAAATCTGAGTTGACTCACATTAGCATTTTATTTTAACTCAGGAGATGAGCTTTGAACCAAGTTTCTTGCTCCCCCTACTCAAGTGGCTTTGATTTCTGCACTGTTGAAATATCATCTCAGAGTTTGCAAACTGAATTCCTTCTGAGAACCCAACAATCCTTCCAGTGTGCTCTAACCACTAAAAGGCATTCAGCACCCTTGGGCCCATTCAGCTGAAATAGAATTAATCTGAAATCAAGCCCCTTAAACTCACTGTGGATATCAAGTCCTCTGACCCATCTCACTTGCTCTACACCTACCCCTATTGTTTCACATCATCAGTTTTCAATCCTTAGAAAATGCTATTTCTTCAGTAGTATCACCACTCTATTAAGGAATACATAAAAATTAAAAGCTATAATAAAAATAAAAGCTTAAGCTAGCAACATTTTAACTGTAATTAAAAATTACTTAGAGCAAAGAAGACTAATCTAGTACTTCCTTTGAGTAAATGACTAGGTAGCACAGTCACTTAATGAACTGATATCTTAATTTTAGAAAAAAATATTTGTATTAAACAATTAAAGTAAATGCAAAATAAAAGACACAAGACGAACTTAACCTGAACAACTTTGATTATTGTCCATAGTTTTATTCTGCCTCATAGTTTACCACAGCATATTTTCTAAATTTACAAAAGGTAAGGAAAAGGTGTTACAGAACATAAAGTAAGACTGCTTGTAAACAGGCAAAAAGTCAGAGTTTTTTTCCACTGAATGGAACTGTACATTGGTATAGACAATATATTTCACACAAGGAGTATAAAAGACTGAGAAGAGACAGTAGTGAGAAACATGTAGCAAATATAATTGTTCATGACTACTGCTCTCTAGCCAAACTTCACAAAACCTTTAATTCAAATCATCTTACAAGACAACTTTCTACTTTCAACTGAAGGAAAAAACCCCACAGACAGGTTCAGAGTTTGACCACTGTCATTGTACAGCATAAAATCCACATTCTTTCTATGAAATGAGTAATTATATTTGTCTCTATAGTATGGTAGGAAAAATACCAAACTTTCATCTTATTATGGCACTGACAACAGAAAGAATTTACTAGCAGAATTAATTCTGCAACTTCATTTAAACAAAGTTTGTAATTCAATTTGTTCTTTGTAAGCAGAAAGCTATTAATTCCTACCTACACCTCCTAGATATAAACACTGTCATATCTTTAGATTTTTATATGCATTTTAAAAACACTTACTGTTCTAAGAGTTGATCGTATTTTCTTAAAGAATCCTTTTCAGCAATAACTGCTCTCTCTTTTTCAGCAACCGCATTATCTCTTGCTTCTCTCAAATTTCTAAAGGAAACAAAAATTATTCTGTTAAGAATATGTTAAAAAACAAGACTGCTTTGCTTCATTAATCACTACTCTCTAATCTGAACTTCAATGTTACCTTCTTCAACTCTCATAGAATGACAGAAGGGTATCCATTCACCTATTTATTACAAAGGCTTTACCTCAGGTTATTTTCATATATACCAGCAAAGCTTACAGTTCTGAAATTGTAAAAAACAATTATCGAATCGCCTGCATGTGGAAACACGTAACCCTAGTTATTCTACAGTATTAATAAGATTTTTTTTTTTTAGGAATTAAATAAATTCCAATGATTTTCCTTGGTGTTTTGCAGGAATGCTGTCTACTTAGCTGAGATGATTCACAACTTTTGATAGAGCAAGAAAAGCTTAGGTAAGCATAGAAATCCTACTTCCACATACAGCTAATAGTCTAGTTATTGTGATGTATAGGTTATTGCATATCATTGGTATCTCCTGAGTTTTATTGCTGGCAATATTTTTGATCTGCAAAGAACCATTATATAAAATTTTATTACAATCTATTTATACTCCTTTTTTTTTTTAATAACCAAGGATCAGTCATGATGTTCAAACAACCTCAATTATTTATTTCACCAACAGAAATGAGAACAGCACGATACTAAGAATACAACATATAGTATTTGTGTTTAAAAATTGGAATTAGTTATTAACAGTCTGTTATGCTGCAAGCAGGCTACAGATTAACACGGCAGTAGACTGTACTAAGGGGAAGCAATGCATAGATACTGTATATGTGAACTCAATGTCCAATATTTAGTGCAACAGAGCACCAGCCAATTTCCCCAAGCTAACAGTGGTTGTTGAGGATCAGACATCTGTGTTATGACTGCTTTTAAGGATTTTACTCTACTGTGGGTTTGCTTCTATGATGAACATCCACCAGCATTTGGAACATATTAGATGATCTTAAAAGATTCCTTTCAATTTTGTTTTATCTAAAAGGAATCCTATTCATATGCTACAAATGTGAGCAAATCCAAGCACAGCTGCAAGGCAAGCTAAAACCATGGCTAGCAGCAATGACTAAGGGATTTCACTTCAACACCACATTCTTCATCTGAACTGAACTACCTATGTGGATGCAACCAAGACCTTCCTACTGAAGGATTTTTTTTTCTCTCTCTCCACAACAACTTTCTGACTTAAGGCAAACTGAAATTAAAGTCTCAGACTAGTTTTAAGAAAAGTGAAAAGTCAGGATACAAAGGATAACAGAAGATTATTACGCTCATGTTAACCTAGGTCATTGTATCACACTAAAGGTATATAATTTTTGGTTTAAAGACTATTTTCTAGAATAAATATTATCAGTGGCACTTTCATGAATTCAAGGTAATTAATATGAACAGCAAACATTTACTTAGAAAAAAATCAGCATCAGAATTATGTAGCAGTTTACTGGCTATTAGAGAAAGATACCAAAATTTTCTTTAAAAATTGTGTTACAAGCCTACAGAATTCAGCACAGAAATTCAAGGACTGACCATAAGATTAAATTCTTTAAAAGTGACTCACACAAAAATATGGGAACATGGCAGTACATTTTGCTGACAGCATTAGGATCAAGCATACTATGTCTTAGAGTAAGAGTCCAGAGCTGTATCCTTAAGACCAGATTAGTGGAAGTGGGATAAAAATTCAAAGTAGGAGAGATATAGAGACTCATTTAGAGAATAAACTATTTTGCTTACTGAACAATCAATTGAAATTGAAATGAATTGAAAAATCAATTGAAAATGCAATAGGAGGCAAAAGGACACAATTGAGGCACTATTCAACCAACACAACCACAATCACAGATGTGATACAACTTCTGTTGAAATGCCTCTAGAGAGCCAGGAGACACACCAGTGCTGCTGCCAGTTGTCAGCTGTGTGACTCTCATTTCAAAGGAGGTGAAGCACCTACCCAAATGGCCATTGGTGCCTTATGAGCCATCTAGCCAGCCTATCACATAATCAAAAAGAAACCTTCTGAAATGGGACAGAAATAATGGGACAGAAATACTATCTAGGGGATCAAGAATGGGCATGGGGGCAAAAAAGGTGGGATGAGGACAGGGGAGGCAGCAGATCATGGGCATCTTTATTAGGTTTTCAAACAAACCTCTTGGCAGCTGCCATTTACTGCACTTTGTCACATCCCTAAACTGTTCCAGCATGCACAAACTGAATTCCAGTCAGATTTGACTGCATCTGAAAAGGTGCTCAGGGAAATCATCTCACATGCTCAGTTACTAAATTGTGTTTGATCTATGGGAACAGACTACAGGTAATCCAGTGTCAGACTTCTTGCAAACATCCACATGCCCTGTGAATTCACTCATGCTTGCTAATGCAAACATAGCCCATGCTTACAACAATCATACAAGTGAAACTGATGCCAAAAAAATTAGCCATGAAAGCATCACCTTTTTTTCAGTGGCCCCCTCCCATTTTAGTTTCTTGAACTGATTCATCTAAGTGTACAATAAGTGCCAATAAATTCAGAGGAACTATCAGGCACATCAGGCTTGGCAAAGTGGAAAAGAATACAAGTAACTGAATATTGGATTAGTTTAGCTATAATCCCATTCCATGCTTTGAGCAGGAGGATGAAGCCAGCATCTTAACTTCATTTTCAGCCACAAACAGCATCTCATCACATTACACAAATTCACTGCAAATTGTTTTGCTCACAATTTGAGGTTTCGTTTGTCTTTCCATTGAGGCAGACTGCCTTATGGTGGATTTTTTAGAATTTTCATAGAAAGAGCATATGCTAGAAAGCCTATTTTTTTTTTTTTTTGCCAAACATGTAGGCAAACCTAAGGGATTTGCATTTCAGAAGTAATTATTTCAAAATGAGGAACAAAACTTCTGTAAAGCAACTCCAGATACAAATGAAGTATCTCTCAGTAGCTTTCTCAATGATATACAGACACTTGTCAAATCTCCACAAAGAGTGCATGTTAAAATTCATACTCTGTAATTCAATATGGATTTGCATACAGGAAATGGTGTGGATGTGTATGTGTGTGCATATATTTTACTCACACTTGCAAAACTACACAATGATGTAACTGTTTTTTAATTAGAACCTTTCAGTTGACTGAAAGACAGCAGAAGTCATGTTCTTTTACCACTCTTCCCAGCAGAAACAAAAACTACCTATTAGAGGAACAGATGATGCCACAAATATCTTTTTACTATCATCATTTCCTTCTCCACACAACACTTTCAGGACATCAGGACAGTGAAGTTAAGTTATTAAGCACTCCTCCCATTTAAAAGCAATAAAATGGCAAAAACAAGCTAAAAAAGGAATTCAGTGCCAAAGGTCCAAATCCCTAAGTCCCTAAAAGGCTTATGCATGTGCATGTAATTCCTTGGTATTCAACTAGATGGCACACATACAAACTCATCATGCAAGTCTTTGCAGGACTAGAATCTTCTTCAAAAGAGAATTTTACAATAATTTACAGGAAATCTTTTTTGTGAATCACAATGCTCTTAAAAAACTCAATTAGATTTATTTCATACAGGCCTAAATCTTATCTCTTTTGGGTTTTTTCTGCATTAACATCTTTTCTGGATTCCTGGCACTGTTTCAAGACTGCCCCTAGAACATGACAGGTAAATTGTCATCCCTTATTAATTAACTAACATGACACATCTAAACTAACTTCAAACTACCAAAGTTTATGTAGGACATGAATTTTAATAATCCTTTTCAGGTGATAATGTTGGCTGTTCATCATTTAATAATAAATTTAACAACACACACTTCCTGTACAAGTATAATTTCATTTGAGTTTTCACAAGACTCCCGTCAGTTTTACAACTGAACTTAAATTTTTACATTTTGAACATCTCTCAAAGAGTCAGTCAGCTAGGATTACACCTAAGCACAAAACAGTGCTTGGTCATTCCTGCCTCAATTAGGTTACTGCCTACACCTCACCTACCTGTTTTCACGTTCATACATCTCTTTTGAGGTGCTTCTTAGTTGCTCAATTTCTTGATTAGTTTTCAGCCTTATTTGTTCCAACTCTTCATGGAGTCTCTTTTCATATTCTGCTTTATACTGGTCTCTGTAAATTAACAAACATATTGCACTAGTCAAAATATCAAAACTTCAGGTACAGCTTTGCAAGAGCAGAGTTCTTCTTGATCTTACATTTTATTTCAATCTTCACTCATTTACCTCTTAATCACTTAAAATACTGATCAGCCTATGCTTCTATATAAACTAAATGAAAATCAACCAGAAATAAATAATATTTAACAGTGAATAAACAGAAGTTTTTGCATACAGATTTAAATTTTTAAAGTAATTTAATATTGATTAATCACATAACATTAACATTCTTTCAGAACTTCTTTGTCGGTCTCTACTTGAGTGGTTATATTAAGTAACCACTTAACTTCTCACTTTCTTCTTCATCACTGGGTAAGGATTGATTAATTTATTGACTTGCAATGCTGCCATGCCACTACAAGACTTCTTTGTGTACTATCTGCACCTCATATGAGGGAAAAAACATCACAAGAAACATTGAAGATTAAATGTAGTGGACATTTCTGAAGTCAAAAAACCCCAAGATTTTGGAATTTATCCTGTCAATATAACATATAAATTCTTTAAAGCACAAAGTTTTTATGTAACAGATATCAGAAGATATCAGGATAAAATAATTTATTTCAGAGAAACACTGACTTATTTTGTAACTTTGGAAGCTTATGACAGATTGCAAGGAATCTCATAAAGAATCTCTCCTACAAAAACAGGGTTATGTTGTAAGCACTTAACAGTTAAGAAATGTCAAAATTTTATAGCATCTATTTAATGTTCAAGAATAATCAATCAATAATAAAGCAACTGGTAAAAATCAGAAGTTTGGAAAGAAAAGCATATTATGAAGATATGTGCATTTGCAACTGTAAAAGGTTTTATATTTAATTTGATTTCCAATCATGTGATAGCCCATAATTCTTAGAAATCAGTATTTGCACTGGTCAAAAACTCACACTGTATTTCAGTTGACCCTCCAAGATAAAAGTAAACTTATTTCTTCTTCCTCAACTGTGCCACACTATAGCAAATACTGTATGAAGACCTTTTACACAATAAAGAGGTTTATCATAAAAACACCAAAGAAGAACATGATTTCTTAAAACACCATTTCAAAGTAAGACTTAATATTTTATTTAAAATACACAAATTCTGGGAGAACATAGTTCTAAGATACAAAAATGCAAAACAAATTTTAATAATTTTGAGTGACTGCATTGAATGGAAAAGTAATATTTAAAACTCTTCTGATATGGGCTGGAGATCCATAACTGATCATTTCAAGAATGCCCTTCTATTTTCATTTAGGTAACAATTTTTGGTTTAGGTGTCTATCAGGAGAGTCATATCACTTCTTCTTAGTTATACAGGACACAAGATTTTTGAATATACACTGAAAACAAAACGTTTGTTTTATAATTAACTGAGTAAACCTACAAGAATAATTGCCATAAACTCCCAATGCTGAAAGTTTACTTCCACTTCTATGACCTTAGAAAGTTTTTAAAAAAATATTTGTGATACATATTATGACCCAAGAAAAGTGTTCTGCTTCTAGTTACATAAATATGGGTCAGCTTTCTGAAAAATAAAATTTATTAAATGGGATTTGTGCAAGAAATAAGGGAAAACAGTTAAATAACCTGTCTACTGATAGAACTGAACAGACAATAACTTGCCTGGATGACACGTATTTTTCATACATTTCTTCCCTAGCTTTTTTGGCATCCTCTAGCTGAATCTGTAGTCTTTCAAGACGATCTTCTTCATGTGCACAGCGAACACTAAGCTCCATGGTCTGGCGATTAAGATAATCTTTATCTTTTTGCAACAAGTTGAGGGATTGTTGTACAGTTGCCAGCTAGAAAAGTTTTTAAAAAGAACACTTTAACACAAATTTAAAGGTAAGTATTTAACTTATGCACACATATTTGCAATTTAATTTTAACTCTTTCTGTGAAATCACCTGAACCAAAAGACTCTATTTACACTTTAGTTTAAGTAAGTTGATGAAGCTTTAAGCTGAAAAAAAGACTTAAATAACTTTACAATTTTATGAGTTTTCATTATTTATTTGCAGTAGTTGGCACCTGAAAAAAGAGAGGTCATTTCATCTACATCAGTATCTAAATAGTGCTGAAGTACTGAATAGTGGAGGTATTGAAGAGTGCTGTGTCAGAAATACTGATGGAGAATCTTGGTGCCAACCTGCCATATTCACTACAACATTCTCAGGAACAGCAGTGAATGTTTAATGGCACCAGGCTGATTACTTCTCCATAAAGAAATGGTAAAACTGATAGTTCTGGGGCTGATGAAAGGCATGATTGTTGTGGACAAGGCAATGCTCCAGGCCCACCCCAAGGGTGAAGAGCTGGTATTGTGTTGCTACAGAAGGCTGAACTGATGCCAAAGTAGGTAGAAAAAGTATGTTGAGAACAGCTGCTTTTGTCATCAGATCAGCCACGTTTCCTACACCAAGTAGTGTGAGAGAGAGTAGTTTCCATCCATTCAAGGTGAACACAGTTAGGAAACAGCCAAAGCGCATAAGGGCACTGTTGCAAGGTGGCCCAACTCCATAATCATGATAACAAAATAGTTTCATCCTCTTTAAGAATTTTGCCATTTAAACTCCTGAGGATTTCACACACCTAGCTCAAAGAATGATAAACTAATAATTTATCAGAAACATGTCTCCTACAGCTATAAAGACATCACGTACATGGTTTGGATAGAATTTACCTTTTCTAAGTCATAGAAGGACTAAAGGTTACTTAGAGAAGATGCTGGAGACAGACAGAACAAGTAGTTAAACAGATGACAATTTATATACAAACAGTGCTCTCAGAGGCATGCTGAGCACCACACTCAGGGTGAAGTACAAATGCCCGTTCTACACTTGATTTAAGAAAAAAAAGGTAAACATGGTATCTCCCCAAGCAATGTGGTAAATGCATATCCATAGTGAACAGACATCATGGACTACTACACAAAGAAAGCAAGCAGTTACTGCTCCTATAAATACTCCTCCTCCAGAACAAGTATTGTGTAAAAACTTCCAATCGGATGTTCTTCCAAACCAGGACTTGATATTGTATCAGTATACACAAAACCCAGCACAAACCTTCCATGAGATTTAAGTAATACACAGTTTGAGGGAGCATTTTAGTTTAAAGTAGTGCTACTTTTATTTACGCTGATTAATTTAGTAAAAGGTCAATGAAAAAAAGCTACTGCTGTTGCTATTCTGGAGTACTCCATATGTACGTACAAACCTGATGTACAGAACAGTACTTTTTTGGCTATTGTTGTATGCTGAGAATAAACCTGACTTTTGGTGTCCTTTTATAAGGCTAGACTGAGGAATAAATAGGACCAACAAAGCCTTCAGACTGATACCAAGGGAGGTATTTTCTAATAGAAGCTCAGATTTTTCCCTAATGTTTCTGATAATCCCTACAGCTACCTGTAAAATCAGGCAGAGCAATATTTAAATATTTAAAGTGGCAGTTTTAGCCACTGTTTTATCCATAACATTATTATTTAAACAGTGACACTAAGGAACACCATCTCCCCTGAATACTCTTAAGAGTCTGTTGCATTTATTCAGCTGCTAAAGTGTTAACACACAAAGATCTTCCATACTATTCTTGCAGGGTTCTGCTTCCTTGGCTGAACCCTTGCCTGCCCACAAGAAGTGGGGAATTAATTCCTTGACTTGCTTTGCATGTGTGTGTGCTGGTTTTGCTTTGCCTATTAAATTGTCTGATCTCAACCCATGAGTTTTCTTGACTTTTACTCTTCTGATGCTCTCCCCCATCCCACTGGGATGGGATAACAGCTGTGTGGGGATTACTTGCCAGCTGGGGTTAAACCATATCAAGCATACTCACAGCATTCATCTTCCACTGGTAAATTTTTCCCTGGGGCCTCCCAGGTTACTGAGCTCATTGGCAGAGTTCAATCTGTCTTTGCTTCAGCCTTCTAAGTCACATACCTAGGAAAATGGCATGCATATAATGCCTAGAAAAAAATGGGAAGCACTCAACCAGTGTTGAGGGAGATAGCCTATGTTGCTGTGAGGCTGATCAGCCATTTAAAGGATCATAGCAAGTGATCAAGGCTTCTGATTACCAGAGTCCTCCTTCAAGGAGAAGCACTCAGTTGGGTTGGTAAATCTAATCTCAGTCCCTGCAAGGATTATGAAGTAAATTCCCATGGAAGCTGTATCATGCATACAAACGAGAAGGTGATAGAAAAACTAGCATGAATTTACCAAGGCCAAACCCAGCAAACCTGACAAAAATATTAGCTCTGTGGAGGGGGGAACCACTGTATGTCATTTACTTGACCTTTTACATGTTTTTCAGCTACCTACCATAATAGCTCTATTGAAAAATTGGCAAAACACAGATCAGATAGACAAACATCAGTTGAACAAACTTAACATGGGACAGAAATGTGCCCAGCAAAGAAGGCCAAGTGGCTACAAGGCTATATTAGCAACAGTGCAGACACTGAGTTAAAGAGAATTATTATCCTGTGTTCCACAGTTGTGAGACTGTATTTGGAGTGCTATATCCTATGACATGCATGTTCTAAACACATACATTAACATACTGAAGCAGGAACAGAAGAACTCTACCAAGATGGTCATGAACTGCAGCATATGATATACAAGGGATTAAGAGAAATACTTGGAACTTATTTCAGCCTTCAGAAGAGAAATCTGTCTGGGGAAAATACTATTGTTATCTTCATCTATCAAAGTGGAACACATAAAAATAGCCAGATTCTTGGCTGTACATAGTGACAGGATGCAACAGAAAAAAGCTTTAACAACTGATCAGTTTTTACAAATGCATTTTCATAAGAGGGCAGACAAATACTGGAACAGATTGTCCAAAAGGTTGTGGAACCTCTATCATTGGAGACTTAAAAAAATTGAAAAGCCCTAAGCAACTTGACCTAATCTTGCTCTGTACTGCATGGGCAGGTTGGAGCAGCTGGTCTCTTGAGACCACTCTAAATTATTCCATGATCCTGACAAACTTGATAAGAAAAAGAATCAAATTCCCGAGATGAAGAAATACACAATTACTAAGGTAAGAACTTTATGTTTACCTCTTTTGCTAAGTCATTTCTTTCTTTAGTTTGTGTTTTGTATGATGCCTCCAGTATTTCATAGTTTCTTCTGAGTTCTGACAATTCATGCTCAAATACATCACGTTCACTGTGAAAGAAAAGTTAAACTATTAGATGCATAAAGCCTAAAGAACAAAACTCCTGCGCCTGTTTAGTTCCTCAGTCTTCTTCCAGTTCATGACACTGACTTCCTCCAATTGGCCACTCACAAAAAAATTGGTAACCTTTTATATAACTTTTATATATCCTTTTTTTTCGTAACCTTTTATGGTTGTTAACACCTGCAACAGTATAATTTTATATGAAACAATTGAGGATTATTTAAATACTCCAAAACAAAGGAAATTCTACATACTCAATACTCAAACTCCCATCCTAAGTGTTTTCATTCTCCTCTGATTACTCTTCTTTAGTGTAACTTCGGGCGATAAATTTCTTCTCTTAGCAATGATCTCTAAGTACCCTTATCCACTCTTTTAGCATTATCAAGCTTCTGATGCTATATCCCGTGACATTCTCTTGAATCTTTCACAGATTGGAAATCTAATGAAAAAGTGAAGCAACTTCATTTCCATCCTCCTAACAGAGCAGAAAGCAATGTATACTCAGTAGGTACTCTCCCCTGCATACAGCCTTGATATGAGAGTGGGTTGTCATGTTTAAAATATACATGACACATCTGCAAAAATTATGCTGGCGTCCTGAGCAAAAGTGCTTTCTGCATGCACAAAGAAGCATCACTGTGCCCCCCCCTCATCCTGTCAGAACAGTGAAATGAATGAGCCAGTATGAGCTTGCAGTTTAGAAAAAAAGCTAACCAATATTATATTAAGCATAGCATAGTTGTAAAACTGAGATAACTGGTAGTACAGCAGAACTAGATTTGACATCATGGTTTTGAAAGGCAGAAACAAGTCTGGAAGTGATTTACTCCTGCAGTGCTCCCAAATATCCTCCTGCAGTTATGCCAACAGAGCTCTCCCCTCCCCTTCGTCTGTGCCTACCCAGCTGAATACAACCTACTCTCTCAAATACAGTTTTGGCACGTTCATTCATGCTTTTCTCAGCTCAAGACTATTTTAAATGCTCACTGTTAAACACTGGGGCCATTCACATGAAAGTTATTACAATCCATGTATTAAGATGCAGTTGCACATAGGAAACAAACCATAGCACCAGTCTATCCTATTTGCAACAAGACGCCAGACAGATTCCAAGACTGTTTTCGTACATACAGCTGTAAAGCAAAAATGATGTGAATCCAGAAAATAGATTCCCCTTCAAATGACTTAGTGGGCAAAGTCATTTGTGTCAGTAAATACGCCCGAGTTTATTCCATATGAACAACTAAGGAGCTGACAGGGTCTTTTCTATTCATAATCCCCATTTTTCAATCCATTTCTCAAGAAATGTGCCAAAGACCAGATTTCTTGTACTTGTGAGCACACTAAAAAAGCTATTTGGAAGCTGGACTGTGAAGCATACCTCTATGAGTATATTTACAAGAAGTCTGTATTCACTATTTTGCAATTGCTTTTTGCAAGATAGATATTCAAAACATTGGCTATAACAGCACAATCTGTATTTTAAAAAAGCTAGACACTGGAACTTTCTGCAGTTAAACCAATTCACTAAGGTAATCCTAAGATTATCTGCCGGAGTTCTCATAACAGCCCTTTCAAATTTATGGTTTCAAGGATATCTTAAGTTGTAAATATTAATTTCCAAGGTCCTGCCCTCCTAACTCATTCTGTAAGCAACAGAGTAGAGCATAGGGCCTTTTGTTAAATCATTGCCTTTAAACTACAAATAAAAAAAGAGTACTTGTTCCAAGATGCTTGCCATCAACAACTCCCACTTCCTTAGCTGCAATGAGACTGCTAGGCACTGCTGAAAACACAGTAAATCTGAAAATACAAACTTTTAGGAAGATAATTTGGTGCATTAGTTTTCAAAATGTTCATTTTATGTCTGCAATATACTAAGGAGGTAATTGAACCATTAGTGTACAAAGTAAAGAAAGATATCTGTGGTGCGCGTAAGTCAAAAATAAAACTAAGAACTCTGGTCAATCAAGGCTGATCTTTATTAACATTTGTATGTTAGTTAAACACTTGAATTTTAGAGATACTTACCATTTTACTTTATCATAGTTCTGTTGTCTGTAATCACCTTGCTGAATCAACTGCTTGGTATCAGCCAGTTCCAGTGTTAAACGCTGGCATCTGACCTCAAGCTCTGACCGACTCCTCCTCTCATCTTCATAGCTCTAGAAAGTGAGACTTTTCAAATTATCACAGCTGCACTGATATTTACTTAAAGTAATCACCAACTAAGTTTTGTGACAACCTCTTATAAATATTCGGTGGTAATGCTTTCATTTGTCTCAGTATTTGGAAATTTAGCACATCACAAAGTAACCAGCTGTATCAATAGTCATCTGATTTTTATCTTATTACAAATACTTGATTAAATGTACCTATTTTTTTCAATGCATTTGTCAATTAGCACAACTTCCAAGACCAGTAACCCTCATATATACAGCTGGAGGTCTGCAAACCTATACTTGGAGCACAAAAGCCACAACTTTACAATAGTTTCAAACCAGTGAAGATAGTTAAGAAGATACTTGCTAGTTAATTTGGAAAAAAAAAAAAAAAAAAAGAAAGAGGGTGGTTTGTTCAGCAAGTTTAGCAACATCTGTCATTATCTGAAAAATTTCAGCCAGTTACTCCCAAATTGTAGCTATTATATCTGGTAACCTATGTTTGCTGAACCATATAATGAGAAGCTTTGGTGGAATAAAATATAAAATAAAAAAGTTTACTTAATGGCCATCAGCATTAATTTCCACTTTGCCATCTTTTTCCTCCTCACATTATTCTGGAAACTAAAACAACTAAAGCAAAGCAAGAGAACAGAGAGACAGAGTATTCATCTTTTAAAATACTAGGTATTCTCCTTGAACATAAACAGATTTCTTAATCACATTCTTTACCTCCAACTCTACACAGAAACAGCAGACTTTCATACCTTAATCCCCCATCCAGACTCCATTTTCCAGTTTACTACTACATAGGTACTTTTCTTTCACAAACCTATCTTACTTATTTGTCCTAAATACTATGCTACTTAGCAATTTATTCACAAGAACGACCAAAATAACTTGTATAAGGTAAAGCTGATAGACTACAAAAAGAGTTGCTTGTTAAAAAGTTGAGAATACCCCCAGGCACCTAGATTTTTTCCATATCCTACTTTCTAGGATACTGCTGAGTTCAGTTTTTTACTGCTGTGATTGATAGCAAGCTCATAATGGATGCTTGATAAACAATTATTCTATCTGGTTATTATGAATGGACATCACAATATTATGAACTGAAGGTGAGCACAGCCTCATTACTAAATGACTAATATGTCATTACTAAACCAAGCATTTTGCATCTGCAAATTACATTTATTTTGCAGAGAAAGACACTGTGTGAGTGCATAATTTTTCAGCATTGCTGAAAGCTATGCTTTATACAGTTATAGGAGGACAACTGTCTAGCTAATTTTCAACGGACAAGGAAAGTTTAAGGCAACAGCATATATGGAGTATATGACAGAAGGACACTGATAAACTTCACAGACATCATCAGCTGAAACACTGACAGAATGCCTTCTTGAAAAAACACACCTAAATAGTTGTAAGACACTACAGAAAAGCTCCCTAATCTACTAACCATATTGTAACTATTCTGTTGATAAAAAATATTTTTTGTTTTATATTTCACATACCTACTTATCTTCACTTTTATTAAAATCACTTTAGGTCACAAATCACAAAAATCACAACACCCAGACAGCTTTCACGAGGATTCTGCATGGTCTACCATTAAAAATACATCATGTAAAGACATGATTGTTATTCATCCTAACACATACTGGTATATATGGTTTATGTTTACCCTAATTAATGCGTAAGCATTAAGCAAACTATAAAACATCCTCTTCTTTAATCAGCTGACGTGTCATTATTTATAAAGATGGCATTATTATAATGGTAGTCTCTGTCAGATATTTTTAAAAGGTGTTGTGCACAAGTTAGCTGAAGTTTCAAATATGTACCGTACTGGTGCTAGTACCCTGCTATGCAGTGCAAACATGACTCATCTTGCAACAGGAAACGTTGGTAAGGGCACTTAACTTTTAAGTGCCAATTGAAAGATTCAATTCAGAATACAGCTCTGTGGATATCCCATGCCATTCTGCTGCTAATACCATGCTGGAATTCACACACCCTTCAATGAGCGGGCTACTGAAGCTCCTACACTTTTATCTATCTGGCAGCTAGAAGACAACTACCAGAAGTACAAAATGAAATTGGTTAAAGTTGCCATAGACAGCTTTAAAGCAACAATTAACAGAATAGATAAATATCTGCAAAATCACCTTCTAATACCTGAGACCTAAACTTACTTCTGAATTGTATTTGATAAATCTTTTATTAATGTCATGTTAATGTCATGTAACAATATGGTAATTCCAGGGAAGGAAAGTTAAATTCTGCTCTGGAAAAGTGATACTAAAACCTACCTTAATTAGAGTGGTTTGTCATGTGTGTTTTTTTAAGATTTAATATAATTCCTGAAGAAACACTAATTATTCTGCACAGGACACCGATTTTCCTCTACCTAATTTTAAGATATTGAAGTAGTATTCCAAAGATATGAAGAAACATGACAAAGCAAGCTGATACCCAATCTAGGCTGTAAATAGGCAAACAGACAAAACCCCTTATGTGGTATGCACCTCTCCAGGTAGCACATACACAAGCTTCTGGACTTTCATAGCAATACATCTTAAAGACATACAACCAAGCTACCTGTGCTTAGGCAGAAGAAACCTTGCTTTGCATGTGATGAAATTAATTTAGTTTCTAACAATGTCCATGAAAGTTGAACTGATTTTAAGATCTTTGCAATGGAACAGATTTTTCTTTCCATTTATCTTCAAAAGATAGCTTGAATATCTTGATGAACAGTTTTGTCCTGCTGGAGCAAAAAAGGAGCTCTTAGAATAATCAATATGCAGAGCTCTTATAAGGACAGAAATGAGGTTCTGGAAATAATACCAACAAGTAATACTGGCTTAAGAAAGCCAACAAACCTTAAAATAATTAAAGGACAAAAGAGAACTTCCGTACACTGAATGTGATCACCGTAATACTCCAAACACCTCATGACTTTTCTTCAGCCTCTTACTAATTTTTGCTTCTGCATAGAGCAGGAACTCAGACTGATGGTTAAAACAAGTGGAAAACAAAACTTGTCCTATGTGAGACAGACAGGCAACAAATACCTAACGAAATTCTTGACAGAGCTGTCTAAAAACCACAGTATTAGCCAGTACAGGTGGTTTCTACAGGCATGAGTCAGCTAAGAAGTGCTTTCGTCTGGTTTACAAACACAGTCCACGGATGCTGTTCTCAGCTTGAGAATATTCTCAGACTATTCTCAGAAGAATATTCACATCTTGCCTGATCCGCAACGCTTAAAACCCCAAACTGCTAGAGAAACTAAAGATCTAATGGTAGACCTAAGTTTAAAGATATTAATCTTCAGTCTGGAATGAGCAGCAGTTTATAGCAGTCACTGAAATAAACACTATCTGAACTTCAAGTGCAAAATCCAGGTGACATACTTTTTGAACTAAGTTAGTGACATATAATACCTGATAGGGATTAGATGATGTTTCAAAAAGCCTTTGGAGATAAGAAGATAAATAGAAATGCAGGGAATAGATTAATCAGCCAATCAAGCAGACACAGCAGGACTTCTTTACACCATCTACAGATAAGCCTGTGAAAGAAAGTGATCCTGCTTTTAAAAAGCTTTTTCTCTTTCCAAAGATCTTCATCTTTGAAGAATCACTTACAAAAGCCAGCACTTTGTTCATATACTAAAGGCCATAGACAAATGTAAAGCTACTGTAATAATGTGATGTGCAAAAAATTCCCTCCAGTTATTTGAATGAGGTGCGGCTTCTTTGTAAAGATGACATTTTGTTCCAATGGTTTACGTACTCTACATTCAAAAATTACTGGTCTATACATTATTGGAATGCAACTGCCTAAATGTCAGGAAGAAGTTATATTGGATAACTAAGATACCTCTTTAGTAAGTAGCTATGAAATTGGTACTCTGCTTGTAGATATAAAATTGGTTATCTCATTGCAGATTGGTCACTATTTGCCACTAAAAGTTATAAACAAAAAAAGTTGAGCTACTCCAAAGTAGAGAAACTCTGTAAGGAACATATGAAAGAAAAGCTTTGAATTAAGTGCTTCTATGGCAAAAGAAAGTGGAGGAATAATAAGTTTATTTCTCTGGACCTGAGCTTACTAGAATTTTCAGTGAAGTATTCTCAGGTGAAAAGGATCCTTTAGATCATTACAGAGCAGTATAATCAAACCATCTCGTACTTCTGAACCACAGCTAGCAGTCCATGCAGCCACAGCTATGTATCAAAAGAGCAGAAAGGTATTGGACAGAAAAGGGAATTTTCATAGATATGAAATTTCCTAAAGTCTTGGAAATATTCAACTGCTGCCTCAATCTCACAGTTACTGGTAGAGCATCATCCTTGCAGCTGTTCTCCTGAACAATATTAACAACAGCAAAAAAAAAAAAAAAAAAAAAAAAAAAAAAAAAAAAAAAAAAAAAAAAATAGGCACACATTTCACCTAAGACCAAGACCTCAGCTATCTAAAGAGAGTTGTGAAATCAAGGCACTGCTTCTAGAAGTGGTGTCAGGGGGCTGGGGGAAAGTTCTAGAGTAGTCTTTACAGATATGCAAACTTCAGGAAAAACCTTAGGGATCCCAGTCCTCTTGGAGTAGCAACAACAGTCTTAGTTTTCTAATATTCAGATGCATCTAGTGCCAAGTGATCCTTTAAGTACAAAAGCTTAGTTTATTCTTTGAAGACTATAGTAATGTTTTCACTCCAGCTGGAAAACATTATCACAGGGAAAACTGTTATGTCTAGCAAAACCTGATAGCTACTAATCCTGACTCAGAGATGAAGTCTTAGAAAAAATCTTTGTCATACATATAACCAGCTTTGTCTTTAGGATAACAGCTTTCAGATACTCTCATGCTATAAATTTTATTGCAAATCCTGAAGGTAACTTTATATAAAAAAATAACTGAGGAAAAGGGAGCCCCGATAAAACTGTATCAATACCAAATTACACGAAAACATTGCCAAGGAACTTCCAGCCAGATGAAGAAAGCAATATTTAATCTTCTGGAAGTACAAAGAAAAACAAGATTTCCTTCCCAGACACTCTCCCAGCCTGAGAGAAACCAACCAGCAGTGAATTACATCTGTTTGAGGGAAGGTTCTAACCACTTTGGAAACAAACAGCTCTGAAAATAGTAAACTGATGTTCAGCATGGGAATGCATACATCAGAAGCTGGTTTTATTGCTGGGAAGCTCCTGGTAATACAACACTATAGTTGGACTTCCTCCTCTATCTTTACCTCCAAAGCTGGTGGTGCCAACATTATTTATACTTGAAGTACAGAGCACTGTAAAAGGAGGGCTAAAATAAGCCTGTACCATACATTTAGTAACAAGTCAGGCAGCAGAACAAGAACATGGCTTTCACCAGTTCCACCACTTCCCCCGGGCTGTGCCTGCTGTACCTGGAGCCAGAGGAACTGCATTGATCTAAATCATAGATGCAACAACTGTGTACAAAGAGCCCTCATTTAGCTGTACAGCACAACCACTTACACTGACCACTTTAAAACAGAAAGCAGCAGAACAAATATATTTTATCAAACCATGTTCCAGTGCTAAAAATCAGCCTTTACAAGCCATTTTCTGCTACCAGTTGTCAGAAACAGCCCCCTACCCTACTGGGTTTGTGTTACAGATTCAGCAGCCTTTAAGGGCTAAGAGAAGCAGCACACCAAGAGAAGTTTACAAAGTTTTAGAGTCAGAATGGTTGTCTTACTTGACAAATTCATTTCACTTCAAATTTTAATTTTTAATTTTTAAATTTTAATTTTTACATTTTAAAATTTCATTTTAAATTTTCCTAAAGTTGACAACCTAGTAAGACAAATTCAAATTCTCCTTCAAACTTTTTCAATTCTTGGTTAGTTAGATAATTTTTCCAATGAGTCCAGAACAAGTTGTCTCATGTTTCTTATTACTTTATTTTGGGGTGAATATGTACATGTATAAAACCTGCTCAAATCTAGTCTGTCAGCCACAAGCAATCAGAAAAGCCAACAAAATCCTCCTCCCCCAAGATTTGGCCTAAGCATATTTTCTTGCTCCTTTCTATGTCCCAAAAAGAAGGAAGAAATCCATGCTGAAAGTCATTAAGCAGAGCCTTAATTATCTGCAAGGGTAGAAAAAAGAAGGAATGCTTACTGTAGAAATTAGCTTATTCTCACAAAAGTAAAAAAACCCTCAAAAAAATTATCTTAACTTCTGTGATTACTGTATTTCAAACTTCTGTATTACGAGTTTCCTAAAGAAGCTTTAAACTCAGAACAGACTTTGTTTATAAATTACACAAGGAACAGAAATATTACAATGATGAGAGAAAACTTAAAATTTACAGAATACTGGATGGAAACCCAGAAGAAGGATTTGCAGAGTATAAATTATTAAATAACAGCCAAGAAACTTCAGCAGCTATATTTCATGTACCAGGAAAAACAAGCACTATTGGAATAATAATAAAAAAAAAAAAAAAATCCAGCAGAAGAGTGCATGAGCTTAGGTAAGGTTCTGCACAAAACTTTATTTCCTACTGATAAATTTCCTCGCAAAAAAGCTTGACCTTAGTGAAGAGCTCAAAAATGTTACCCCAGAACTACACCTTGAAATCTCTTTTTCATGAACTGCAAAAGATGAATAGGTATGTCAGCTCCTGTGCACCAAGAATACTAGAGATTGCAAAGTATTCTCACATCCTGATGATGCTCCTCTTACCTTATTTTCTGAGACACCTTGTTACCGTGACACTCAGCAAGTCACAAGGTAAAACTTGAACTTGCCAGAATCAAAACAAAGAAATTCTTAAGCCTCTCCATAAAAGCAGAGTGCACTTCAAACTTTGAGAAAGATCAGTGGGAAAGGTGGATACTGCCACCATGTGGTGCAAAAAGAACAAAATAAGAAGTCTGTATCAAAGAAAGGTCAATGTCCCAAGAAAACTGTTTCTAGCACAACTTCAATTATTGTTAGCGACTATCTTGTTAATTTGCTTCAGCAAAAGTTAATAGATGTCAGTCAAATCTCAAAGGCTGAAATCTTCCTGTACAATTTTATTAAATCAAAGCACATTAAATGTACAATGAAGGAAAATGCTTATGCAAGACAAAAATTAACAGGATTAGTTTAATCTCAATTATGACCAGAGGTGGTGACACAGAATAATGCTGAAGCATGTAAACGCATAAGTTTTATTGACTACTTTATCTAATTCAATCAGAATGAGAAATGAAAGTACATTAATTTCAAAAGAAACTTTGTATAAAGCATTTCTCCTTACACCTGATTTTTCTGTAAGCAAATTTCACAGGGAAAAAAGGCAATAACTAAAGCATATTCTCAGAACTAGTAAAATTACAATGTCATTTAAGTCTCTAGTAGCCATGACCTGGATAAACCTGAGTATCTGAAACTGTTGTCCTAACTCCAGATTTATGCAGAACTAAACTGAAATACAAATCACCGTAGCTATATACATGCCAAGAATAATATAAATACTGATAAATACATTAAAAAAAATGCTCCTTATACTGTTTCAATTCTTTAGCTCTATAAAACTAAAAGTTAAAAATATTTGTATAATTTGTTTCTTTGTTTCTCTACTTCTGGTGTTTATACATTACCTGAAATCAAATTACCTTTTTCTTTAGTATAGAAACAAATAGGAAAGTTAAAATACAAAGAGAAGATGCAACTCCAAAGAACTTTTTAAAATGCTTTTTCATAACATTAAAACAAAAGCTGAAAGAAACTACTACCAAGACATCCTCATCTCAAAAACTATGCACTGAACCATCATGGTGTCTTCAGCTGCTGCTGGGCAGATCTCCTGTCCAGCTTCCCCACCTTCAAATCTTGCCCTCGGAAAGCACAACAAGATGCTAAGAGATGACCCTGAGCAGTTTCATGAGCAAATCTTGCAGGGCAGCCATAGCAAAAAGCTAGCTGTAATACAAGGATGCATATAGCCTGTTTCTTCTTTCTCTCCCTCACTGCCATAATTTTTATACAGTAAAAAAGCTTTTATATCTCATACATGAATAATGATTTGGAGAATGATATTTTCACAATGTATGTATTCACAGTTTCAGAACTGAGATAACTAAGGAGCACAGACCTCTGCCAGACACTTCAGTTGGGATCTGTACCCACTTAGTTCTTCTGTGAGACTCTCCTTTTTCATCTGTAGATCACTTAGCTCTCTTCTTAAGGAATGGACTACTTCATAGAATCGCACCTAGAAAAACAAGACAGACATCAAAGTTGAAACTAGCAAAATTGCAACTGTAAAACTAGAAAACACATCAGCTCAACATTTTATGACAATAACTTATCGAATTATTTCTAGGGCATGCTGTAAAGATTATATTGCTGTACAACTAAAACATCTTCCATTCACGCTGACCAATCAAAAAATACAGTTGCTAAGAGACACATGGCCCCATGCACTTCCTTGTGCCAAGCCTAGAGCTGACTTGATTAACATTGCAAAAGGAGAAAAAAACCCAAAACAACCAAAACCAAACAAAACCCCAAACAAACCAAAATCCTATTTAGTAATAATCAATGCAACTTGCTAACTTCCCCCAAGTCAATATAAAATTTTATGGGGTGTGTAGAAATGGAGAGCTTTGTTTTGTTTTGTTTTCTGCCAGCTCAGTGTGCTGAATTTGCACCAAGAAAAATGCAAGAGCAAGCACAGGGAGCAGGAACAGCACCAGGAAGAACCATTACACCCCCTTCACATACACCTTCAGCAGTAACATGTTGGTATACAGATTCAATTGCATCAGGAAACTAAGACTCTGAAAGACTTGATTCTGCTAAAGTAACACCAAAAAATTCCAACTTTCTAACAGATTAAAAAAATTTAAAATGTGTAACACATAGTCCTCTCTCTTCCCTTGCACTACTTATGGGCATTGTCTCAGGCAAGGAAGTCACATCCGTAAAACTTTTTCAGAACTTTTCTTCTGATCAAGAAGAAAAGACTATAAAACATGGTAGTAAAACCACAAAGTCAGTATTAAAAACCAAAGAGACAAAACAAAGAAGAAAGAGCTTTTTTGATATACACCCACATACACGTACACAGAGGTTATTATTCCCAGATTAACTTGATACCTTAAAATGTTGCATTTGGGGGTGTGTGTGAAAAGAATAAATAAGTAGGCACTGTTTTCATGCAAAAGCTATTGCATACCCTTCATCCCTAATGCTTTCTTTGATATATGATTAAAGAAGAAATACAGACAAGAAAGCACAGATTAAGTAAGCATTCAAGAGCAAGCTGTACTGCACTTCCATGCAGAAGGAAGACAGATCTCTGTTTTGCTACCTGTAAACAGGAGAAGACAAAAGTTCCAAGTATGTCATATAATTGACAGCATACAATTCTAAAAAACACAGAAGCCATAGAAATTTGCAATGTAAACACAGGTGTAGTAAGCTTTATACATTAAGGCAAGCATGCAACATGACTGAAAGATTTTATTTTTAACTTTAGCATCTGATGATTCAATTGGTCATTTCTTAAGAAAAAAGTAACCTTGATTATCACTAATTGATAACCATTTGAAGAATTGTGATTTTTTTAAAACCACATTTGCTTCTCCAGTAAGTTCTTGAATTTTTACTGCAATATCCCTAGGAAACCTAGCAAACTTGTGCTATCATACCACAATTACTTCTCAAAACACAATAACCTTAAAACACATTTCCCAGTAGAAACCAAGATTATATGGGATACAGGCATCAGGGATAAATGTTTTTACACAGCCTCTCAAGAAAAGATCATTGCATGGTAATAGGAAAGTGCAAATGAAAGCAGCAGATGAAGGTGAGGTTATAGCAGTTCAACTGTTGTTGCCGTTTTGCTGGTTTGATAGCCAATAAACATTCATGTAGCCCAGCAGTCGAAGCATGCACTCACTGCCTCTTGCGAATTCAATATAGCAGAAACAAAACTTCCTCTAAAAGCAACTTCAGAAACAACTGCGTATCTTAAAAAAATCGCAAATTTATACTGATGTGTGTAAACAGTTTCTACTTTCTGGGCAATTTAAAAAAAACTCAGCCTGTGCCCACCACTCTTTATGGAAAAGTAGAATTAAGTAAAAAACGGGTGGGTGCAGAGAGTGAAAAAGCTGGCTTCTGTTTAATGAAGTTTTGTGAAAGCAGTTGCATCAGTTAACTGCCTTCTAAAAACAAACAGCAACTGCGCTGCAGTTAGCAAAAATTGCATACCTGAAAGACATGGCAATTCAAATTGGTTCAAACAGAACCTGCAGATATCTTTATTTTTAAATTGCCTTTTTTTTTTTTTTTTTTTTTTTTTTTTTTTACGGTGGAGTACATAAGAAGTTTGCTTTACTGAACAAAATGAACTGATGCTTGGCAACTGAACCATTTAGAAGCCTGAAGTACTTTCAAATTTCACATATACTGTTTCTAAAAACATCTTAGAAATTGCTAAACAAAAATCTGAATTTTTACATGTAAGTTAAAATCAAAAAAGTATGGTTTTAAGAGACAGATGTGTAAAATAAATTTTTTCAGTTGTCATCATTAGCATTAAACATTACCTAGGCTTTGTTCTAACATGTCACTATTGCACCCCTTTGTGGAAGAACAGTGAAACACATTTCACATTTGCTTTAACTCCAGTGTTTTAAACTTACAGTATCTCTATATACAAAATCTGCATTTAAGTTCTTCCTGCTCTTTATCCAATGCACCAAGTTTCAAATAAACTCTAAGTATTTACTTCCATCCTGGAGAATTGCAAGGCAGTATTTTGTAACTGATAACAAGAAAAAAAAAATCTGAAAATTTCTTGCTCAAGTTGGCAGGACCCTTTCTTGGTAAAAAAAAATTTCAACCTAATATCAATAGGCTATACTATTAGTCTACACATGGATCTAGATTCAGAAATTTTAACTGCTTAGAAATGCACAATTTCTCCTTAGGCAAGCAGAGCATGAAACAGCATTCCCTTCAAAGTCCTTTCCTCAGCCTTTGCAGGCCAAATGGATGCAAAGACAGGATGTGCAAAACAGTTCTGTAGCTTCTCAGCATCTATATCAGCTGCATAACTCAAAAGAATGATAAACAACCACCAAGCTTAACTGATACCATTAGGTTCACATTAATCCTCTGCTAAAAGAAATTGAAAAAAGCTGAAAACAGCACTTTACTACAATACATCTTTAAAGGCCTTATCCAGAAAAAAAAAAAAAGGTCTAAAAATTACTTCTTAAAAGGAAAAAGTAATGCATGAAGAAGGAAGGAGCTTCATTGAACAGTTATTTAAATAGAGAAGTTTTTTCACAGATGAAACTAATACCTACTGGTTGAACACCAGAGTAAAAGAATAGAAGGTTAAGTATTAAGATGGCTGTTACTCATCCCTCCTACTTCACATCTTTTTGACAGCCATTTTCTACTCACAAATTAAATCTAAATTGTGCTGTCACAGCTTCACTTAAAGCGGCTCACAAGGTTACCAACTCCTGGTATCTATCCTGCCTGGCTACAGTGTCTTTTGTGTTGACTGTCAACCAATTCCTGAAGTCCTGAACTTCCTGCACATCCATTTCAATAGATTTGCTGACACAGATTTCAGTTTCTGTTAAAAATCTGGGTTTTATGATCATGCAGGAATCAAAAAAACCTGGTCAAATACTTTTGCAGAAGGCAGTGGGTACAGCAGACAGCTAGGGGGTGATAACCTAACAAGACCCAAGCTACATGTTCTTGTTTATCCCACAGAGCCTTATGACTTTCCTAGCACTTTCAAAAGCCCAGCTTTTTAAAAGATGTTCACAAGAAGATCCTTTAGATAAGGGTGACAATTTTTACTTCTCTGTACATATCTAGAGCACAGTAAAGCATGACTTTGATCCGGAGGATTAATTCATGTAGCATTAACACCTCAAAAGTACTAAGGTTTTTAATATTGTATTAAATAATTATTAAAATTATTTGTATTAATTATATGTATTAAATAAAAGTTTCCTTAATAACAAGCTCTATAGACAAGTACAATGCTAATATTTTGGTGAATTTAGGCTTATATGTCTAAATCTTCATTCTCATAAGTCAGCTGGGATGTTCTGGACACATCCCATAAACCTCTTACTGTAAACAAGAGTACACTGTGGCCTGTCCACATATCCACAAGCCAAAATTAACAAACATCTTAAATCAAGAAAATTAATCTTAGAGTATACTTTACAGTATTCTTTGTCTCCTGCATTTAGTCCAATAAGAAAGGCTCATATGGAAAGTATAACAGAAAAGTAAGGGATGTTTGCAAGAGTGATCCCAGCTTGTGGTTCTGGCAAACCAAGTTACAAGTTCCCTTTTTCAGCCTGCTGTATTTCATACCTTCAAGGTGTGCTCACATTTTAATTGTAACATCCCATCTGCTTAACCTCCTTAAAATACATCAGCAGTTCTACTCTCTTTCAAGACGTCAGAATCAGGGATTAAAAGGTTCCTCTCTTTACTGGAACCCTGTCATAACAGACTGATTGGGAGCACATTTGCCTCTGAAGGTCCTTTACTTCTAGCTAGAGATAAAAAAAACCACAACCCACCATAATTTATAGCTTGTGATGGGTTGAGCCTGCCCAGCAGCCTATGTGGCTGCTCACCCACGTGCTGCCTTCCCTGGGAGCATGAGAAAGTGAGGAGAACGAACAAAAGCAGAAAACCCAGGTGTCAAGTTTTCTAACCAATTACTGAAGGAAAGAGAGGTGAGCTTAAAAAGTAAAAAGGAAAATCACCCCCAGAAACTGGGGAAACTGATACCCAGCCAGTCCCTGAGTAATAACCACCTTGGGAAGCCATCAACCCCCACCTCCTCTCTCTTCCTCTACCTCCTATTTATGCTGCTGAGTATAGCATTTGATGTTATGGAATACACCTTTGGCCAATTCAAGTCAGCTGTCCAGCTGTGTCCCCTATTAATCTCATGACCATTCATAGCTTGCAGGGATAGGGGGAGGCAAAATAGGGAAAAAAGAAAGCCTTGATGTTTTGCAAGGACTGTCCAAAACACTGTTTTAGCCACCAGTGCAAAACACACCAAGATTCAGACTGCAATGAAGAAAGTCAACTCTGTCCCAGCCAGACCCAAAATACAGGTTATATTTTAAAGCAACACAAAATCCAATACTTACTGAAACATATTCAGGGATAGAAAGCTGATCTTCAGGAAGAGACTTTAGCTTCTCATAGCATTCATCTGTTAATTCCAAGTCTCGCAAGCTACGACGGATATCTCCAGCCCTCTCTCTCAACTGATGATTTGTTTCCTCCAGTTGCTTCTGCCTCAATAAAACAGTTTCCATTTCTTGCTTCATTAGAGCCTGATGCTTCCTTTAAGATGGATTTGAAAACAGAAGGTATCAGGTAGTGAGTTACACAATGACAAAGCTTCACAATACCCTAGCAAAGAAGTGAGTTCTGCTCCTTTTGTAAGGGGAAGTATTCACAAAGATTACGTAATTAGTGCCAGAATGTATACCACCATGGTTAAACAGTCATATCAGATACAGTATACAGAAAAAAACCCAGGAACTTTACAGTCAGTGACAATACAAAGCTGAATCTGAGTACAGACAATCTCCACAAATGCTGACTTAAATTTACAAACTGAAATTAATTTAGCACTTAAAACGTTAAAAACACGAAAAAGCAGAATCTGCTTCCACATAAACCCTAAAGAAGCTGGTAAATCTCTTGAACTTGGGTCTTAACATGTTTCAGCACATGCACCATCATTCCAACCCTTAATTTTCTAACCACTGTGACATACGAAGTTGGAGTCCTTTATTAAAATAAAACAAACAGCAACAAACTAACCAGTACAACAGAATAAGCAGCCTTACTTCCAGCTTTAAAACAACATCACTACTATTGTCATGAGTGATAAGGTTTTATACAGCAAGAGAAACTGCACATCAGTTAATGTTGTTTAGGAGTACTTCATTTAAATCAAAGACTAGCTAACAAACCTACCTTTTTATTGTTTTTTAGCTGCAACTCTTGAAAACATATTCAAATCACTCCTTAAAACATGGTCATTTCTGCAGGACTTAAAAAGGAATAAAAAATACTAACTAGTACTACTAGGCAACATCTACTCCACTGGTAGGGTACAGATAACAGGAAGTCTGAGGTCAGCAAAAGTCACACAAGGACACACCCCATGGTGTGTACAATTCTATTACATGAGGATGAAAAAAAAGTGAAGTAAAAGACTGAGAAGAAAACAAATGAAAAGATTGGGAAAAGCAGTTGACTTGTTTACATGTATTAATAACAGTTTGCACATCAGTACTTCTTTACTGAGTGCTCCCTAAATAACTCAAGTATGGCCAGCATGGTGCATTGAAGCATACAGAGTGACAAATGTACAAATGTTTTTCTGACAATAAGCTCCTCTCAGCTGAAAGACTTTGCTGGAACTCATCTCAGGCCTGGCTCCACATCCCTAAATCTGTTTTAGCCTTACTGCAGAATAAGACTAGGAAGTAGACACATCCCATACGCTCTACTTTAACATGAGACAATGTAAGTAATCTTCACAGGTGTGGAGACACCCAATTGAAAAAGTGTTTCGGAGAAGCCTGCTAGCCAATCTGTTTCTCAGGTTAACTCCAAATATTTCAGAAAAACAACATGGAAAGTGAGTTTCTGCATCATCGACTGAAAGCATTTCTGTCTTATTACTTCTAAATAAGAAGTAATAATTGGAAAAAGCTAAACATTATGCACTTACCTTTCCCAAGTCTTCTATGCTGCAGTTGTTAAAAATTCTGTTTAAATGGATGGAAACTCTATCACTCTGCCTAGTTCTTTTGTTCTTTATTGGTTTTTACAACACTTTTACTACCTCCTCCTACTGAATTTTGAATTTAGGTAACATAAAACCAAATCCACAAATTTCAGCCAGTGAGAATTTAATTCAAATTTACTTATATGTAAATTAAATATGCAAATTCAATTTTTAGAATGAAAACACTAATATAATCTGCAAAAGAAATCATATTCTTGCAATTAGTAATTATCTGTTTCTGCTAATAACTTATTTACACAAATTTTAATTAATTCACTAATTTGTTAAAGATGAATTTCTTAATTTTACTTCCATCATACCTGGCATCTTCTTGCTGTAATGCCAACTGACTATCCAGTCGTAAAGACAACAGCTGCTTTTGATGGGTTGCATCATTAAGCTTCTCCTCTAGCTCCTCAATCTAAATATAAAGAAAGTGAGTGAGCATAAAACAAAATAAATTACCATAAATTACCATTAATTTTTAAAAAAATTTACAAAAAGAACACGTTGAAATGAAGCTATGAGCCCAGTGCTGTGGGCAGTGCAAACATGGCTAACAAGACCTCTAAATATACTAGGGCTTCACAGAATACAATATGAACTTTGTCCCAACGTGCTAAAATTAAAAAAAAAAAAAAACAACTTAGGTCTTAAATAGGTCTTTTTCAGCCAAATAGCTGTTTGTTCAACTACTTTCAAGTCGGGCTTAAACTCAGAGCAGAAAGCCAATAAAAACCAGTAAGCATATAGTATGTTGTAAAAATAAACTGCACAGAAATGTGGCAATATTTTTACACCTTTCTTCATCTCATGCGTCCTCTTACAAGCTGTACACAACAAAATCTACTGTTACCATGTTGGTATATTCTACCCCTATCTTCATTAACAAAGCATTGAAGAGTATTCAGATCACTGTTTCTAGTACGCCACAAGTTCAGGTTCAAAGCCTTGTTATGCTACTAATGTGAGTGACAAAATTATTTTTCATTTCTGAAAGAAAACAGGTGTTTTTCCTTTGTATTTTAGAAAAGGCAAAACTAATTAGATCTTCCCTTATTTATAAATAAAATTACTTGAACAAGTCAGCAAAGTTTTCCATATCTTTATTTTCCCTTCTTCTCATTAAAGAACACAAACAAAACACACCAAGAAAACTCCCAAATCACCTTAGTAGATCTCCATCATGTAATTTGAAGAAATTCTTTTCAGAACAGAAGTTTCTATCATACTCTAAAAGCACCAAAATAAAGAAAAGATTATATAATGAAAGGAGAAACTACTTACCTTGGTCAAATATTCAACTTTCAAGTTGTCAATCATCAAGTTTTTTTGCGATAATTCTATTTTAAGCAGTTGAAGATTATGGAGCAACTCCTTCCGTTCAATCAGCTGCTTAGTGATTTTTACAGTACCTTCTCTCTCTTCAGAGGAAGAAACATCATCAATTGGTACTGTGGTTTCCAAGCTGATATCCTCAGATTCCAAGGAGCTAGAAATGTTTACTTTCTTGATTATCTTGGAGCTTTCTTGCGACATTTTCTTCCACTACTCACAAAGCTTTTTTAAGCTATACTTTGAGATGAGTCCCCTGAAGAATCAACAGAAAGAATAAAAACAATTAAATGAAATGTCATTATGAAAAACCAACCACTACAAGCAAGCAATACTTTTCAGTATTACGTGAATCTTTTTTTTTTTTTTTTTTTCACCCAAGAAAAGCACTTTGAGAAGCTCTGGAGGGCTGCTGGCTGAGGACCCTCCTCCTGAACAATCATTATCAAGCATTTCGACTACAATAAGCTAAATACCAGTATGAGCACCAGTGTGAATCTAGCTTTACTAGTATGATGCTATAGCTAAACAAAGATATACACGTTGTAAAAGCACACGCATCGAAAACTCCCGAGATCCACAATGCATATATAGCACCCCGTAAAAGGCACAGCACGACTTACTGGTGGAAAGAGTAAAGGAATACTTTGATCACAGAATCAGACAAGTTGAAAAAGACCTCAGTAATCATAGTGTCCAACTACGACCGAATATCCCCCTTGTCAACTACACCAAGACACTCAGTGCCATGTTCAGCCTTTCCTTAAGCACTTCCAGCGATGGTGACTCCACCTTCCCCCTTGGCAGCGCATGCCTCATCACCCTTTATGTTTAGGAAATTCACCTGATGTCCAGCCTTCAACTCCGCTGGTGCAGCTTGAGGCTTTGCCCTCTTATCCTACGGCTGGGCGCCTGCGGGAGATCCCGGCCCCGATCTGGCTACAAGCTGCTTTCAAACCCTGCTGCCCTCTGCCTCCTCAGCAGCAGCAGCTGCACTCCTCTCGCCAGGCTGGTTAACCCAGCAGCCACATGCACTTTTACAGCCCACGGCTGCTACTTACAGTCGGCGCTGCTCAGAGCCAGGAGAGGCTCTCCACCAGGGAGAGGGGACGCCACGCTCGGAGCCGGGCTGCCCTCCGGGGCCACCACCACCGCCTTCCTTTCCACAGCAGCCAGGGCAGCCCAGGAAAAGGGGACGCTGTTCGTCCCGCAGGATGCCCGGAGCTGCAGATGGCAGCGGGCAGCTGTCCCAGCGGCTGGGGGGCAGCGGCCCTGGCCGTGCCGGGCCGCGTCAGTTTTTACACCCCGGGCAGCGGCGCCAAAGCGCGCGCGCTTCCGCCTCCCATCAGCGCGGCGGGGGCGGGGCCGCGCGCCACGCCATCACCGCGGCGACCGGGGCGCCGCTTCCCGCGCCGCTCGCCGCTTCCTGCGCCCTTCCCGCTTCCCGTCCCGCTTCCCGTCCCGCTTCCCGTCCCGCTCCCCGCCGCTCCCCGCGCCATGCTGACCTCGCGGACGTTCGTGAAGCGCACGCGGGCGGGCGCGGTGGTGAAGGTGGTGCGCGAGCATTACCTGCGCGACGACATCGCGTGCGGCGCCGCCGCGTGCCGCCTCTGCTCCGGGAGCGGGAGCGGGAGCGCGCCCGGGCTGGAGGCGCGGCCCAGCGGCCCCGCCAGCAGCCTCTGCCCCGGGCCGCACTTCCTCCTGCCCGACACCAACCTGCTCCTGCACCAGGTGAGCGCCCCCGGGACGGGCGGCGTGGCCGCCTCGGCGCTGGGGAGGGCCCGCCGCTGCCTTCTCTGGGCCCGCCCCGGCTCCATGTGGCGGCTCAAGCCTTCCCTGCGCCTTGTTAAATCCCTTGTTAAATGCGTATGTGTTTCCAAGTGGGCTCTGGCATTTGGCAGCGCGGTGCCCGCTTGTTCCTCCCGTGTATCCCGTGGCTGTTTATTCCCTGCCTGCGTAGTCTTGCCTTTCCCTGCCAGCTCCTGAGCAGCAGGCTGTAGCATCACCGAGCCTGGTCTGGGCTCAGACTATGCTCCAGTTTTATGGGGGAAAGTGTATGCGCTGGTTTTTTGTTTGTCTTGTACGTTTTGTGGTTTTCTTTTTCTGTTGTTGTTTTGTTAGGTTTGTTTTTTGTGGATTCTTTATTTTTCTGACTGAATCATAGGAATAAAGGACAGATTTATTTATTTATTTATTTTGCTTGTCGTGGTCTGATACGGCTATGAAAATTCAAGCAGAGGAAGTTGGGGGACTCTGAAGTAGTGACTGGAATCTTCATATCGTCACTGAATTTTTGGATCTTTTGTGGTCCTGAATTTTTTTAAATGCCTCTTTTTCAGGGTGTAGGTTTAGGTTCTTTATAATGTAATGTTGATTTCATGTAATGAAATAAAGGTGCAAAATCATCCCATGTACTGTTTTGGAAGCACGGGGGTGATTTACTGTAGCCCATCAACAGCTGTGCAAAGCTTTGAGTCTGAGCAGGGCAGACAGTAGACTGAGGCTGGGAGGAATTCCCAAATTTGATGTTTAACTTTATTCTTTCATTGTGTTTGAATACCTGTGCAGAACAGCCCTTTGTGCATTGGAGATTGTAACTAATTCATGAATCGTAACATGGAGTAGTCTGGAGAGGAGCACAACACTTGTGTGTTTTAGCAGAGATCCCAAAATTTGTAAGGACTTTTGTCCCAATAGCAGGTCAAGGGATGTTTTCAGCCACTTACAAATGGACTTCTTGGTGTCTCTTGGTAAAATTTGCATGTGTGTCCCATAGAATGCTCTGAGAATGTGCCGGGGTGAGCTGATGTGAACTGGAGAAGTGAGGATTAGAAGTATGGTAGGGAAAGGTTTGCCTAGAAACTGAAACAGTTTTGCCACAGTAAGACTTGACCTGGTGCTTCAGCTTATGCATAGAATCGTGCTGGATTTCTTCCCCTATGGACATGGCTCTGTATCTGTCAGGCCATGTAAACATCAGGTTCACAGTAGCTTGGTCTGGTATTGCTTTTAATTTTTTTAGCTATGCCCTCTGGAGCCTCACTGCTGTCTCATTTTACAGGTAAGTTTGCACAATTTCTTGCCACAAGGTTAGGAAGTGACGCTTCCATCTTTTTCTCCCAACAGATTGCATGGATTTCTGGTGTATATTTCTCTGTCTTTATGTCAGGAGTTGGCAAAGCAAAGTGCTGAAATATTTTAACAAAATTCCTTAAAAAAGAAAAAAGTCTTTCAAGAGGAAAGAACAGCTTGCAAAATGCTTATTGATTTGACTCAGTGGAAATTAAAATTTTAGTTTCACAGTGGGGCTGTTTCTGCAGAACTCTAGCCATAGTGCATAGGCACATCAGATGTGTCAGAGTAGTTGGGTACCATTTTATGGTTTGCATTCCTCACAAAGGAAGACAACCTGTAAATGATATAATATTTCTGTCAGATTGTGTGTAGTTGCATTTTGTTTACTAAGGGTAAATTTTATAAGAACCCATTTTATGTAAGAAAAATTTGTAGTGTACACTTGGCCTTGCATTTGTTTGGAATCCTGCACATACTGGAGATGATTTTGTTGGAAGTCCGAATAAGTCCTTGCGTTCAATTCAGGTCGCAGAGAGGCTGAAAAATCCTATTTGACTCCTCACAAAGAGGATAAAGCAACTTAATGCACTGTTCAGTTTCCCAGGGGTGAGAGAAAACGGCAGAAGGAATGCCACTCATTATTCATGTTAGCTTTTCATGTATTAGCTAAGGAAATATTTCAAGTCCTGATATTGGATAGAATTAAACAATAATTTTGATTAATTTCCATTTTGTTCCTCAGATTGATATCCTTGAAGATCCTGTTATTAAGAATGTCATTGTGCTGCAGACAGTCCTACAAGAAGTCAGGCATCGGAGTGCACCAGTGTACAAGCGAATTAGGGACGTGATTCAAAACCCAGAAAAGCATTTTTATTCTTTCACCAATGAGCATCACAGGTAAGGGGTGGAATGGGATATAACAAAGTTGTGCTGATATCCAGTAAAAAAAGTGGAAAACAAAACTGGAACATGTGGACTGGAAGAAAAATTAAATCGGTGTCATAGAACTGTATATTTCTAAGGAATCCTGTTGAGAAGTAGTTGGTGTTCCAGGACCTTTTCTGTTTAGAATTAGTATAAATCTATATATGTTATGAAAAGGGAGTTAGAATATTGACTAAGCTTTACAGCACTGTTATCTTGAACAGTAGGGTACTGATGTTGCATTTAAGCGTCCCTTTTAAACTTATTCCAATGCTTTATCAATATTGTGAACTTAGTCTGTAGCAGAATTCAAAAATTCATTAAGTTAATGACAAAAAGTTCTAACAAATGGAGTTGTAATTGCCTTTATATGTGCTTGCAATTAGTTTCCAATACTGCGGTATCATAGTTCTAGGAATCTTGAATCCATAGTTCTAACAGCTTGAATGCAAACCTCTTCAATTTTCTCTGAGAAAGTTGTATTACAAGTTAACACTTCCTTCTTATTTTCCTTTATCCATGTCTTCTGGCCCTTCAGTGGCCTAATGAGTGTTGTACGTTATAAAAATTGGTAAAATAATGATTCTTAATAGCCTTGGTCTTGTTTGTTTGAAAATGTTAAGTGTAGATAGATGCTGGGATTTATTTTGGTTTGTCAAACACCCTCTTTGTTTTTAAAATTTGTTTAGAGAAACGTACATAGAGCAGAACCGAGGAGAAACTTCCAATGACCGCAATGACAGAGCCATTCGGGTAGCAGTGAAATGGTACAATGAGCACTTGAAGAAAACAGAGGATGAGGACAAGATTCAAGTTATCCTTTTAACAAATGACAGATCTAATAAAGAGAAAGCTCTGGAGGAAGGAATAACTGCTTATACATGTAAGTGTAGTAGTATGCATGTTTAATTTATTGCTCAAATAAACTGAGCAGTCACTTTATACCTAAATCCCATCCATCTCTTGCATAAATATTTATGTGTGTGCTTTTGTAGGTGAGGAGTATATAAAAAGCTTGACAGCTAATCCTGAGCTTGTAGATCGTCTTGCTTGTGTATCTGATGAAGGGGTATGTTTTTATTTTCTTTTCATAAAATAAATTGATCTCAAGTGGCTTGCAGTATAATATTGCATACTATGTATCAGGGTACTGGCATCAGTTTATTATAGAAGGAGTCTGGACTTTATTACCACTTCGGCAATTTAACTTTTTGGCAACTGAAAAGTATAAAGGAAATATTGCAGCCATTTTCAGTTCAACATATATGCCTCTTAGTATGTTATCTGTAGAAAGCCAGTTGCTTTACATAACTTATGAATATTCTTCAGATAAGAATAATAACAATTGGTTAAATAATGTGTATTAATGTGAAACAATTGGAACAAAATGAAAACAAAATATATTGCAAACCATTTAGATCTTTGTTTTGTGTGTGCTGGAAAATCTACGTTAAGTTATTGATTAAACGCATTTTCATTGTGTGATTATTTAAGTTGACATAAATGCAGGCTGCAGGTCCAAGATGTGTCAAATCTTCTACTTCCTTGTGCTTTGTGTGTATCAGAATCAAGACTTATATGTTCACATACAACTGATACAGCTGAACGCTCACTACAAAAATGGGAAAGTTAATTTCATCAGTTAGTTTTAACAGAATAGAGCTCTATGCAAGAATGGGAAGAAAGTGGAGGGCTCAGGTATTCTCAGCAGTTAACCGTAGATGATTCAGGTGTAAGCAATTGTCAGACTGCTCCAAAGTTTGTCACTGTAATGCATTTTCATGATGCTTCCTGTAGCTTACAGTATATATACTATGTGCCATACTCTTTACTATACTAATACTTTCTTTGTTAAGTGTCTGTTTAGTCATTACATCTAAACCAACATAAAATTGTGCAGTATGTTTTTAAGTTAAGTTAAGGAAAACAGGAGGAGTTCCTAGAATTACCACATTTTGATGCTTTATTAGGAAAAGTACTGCTTAATAATAGTTTTTCATTATTGTGCATATTCATACCTACACAGTTACAATTAGGGAGTTTGTTGTTGAGTGTGTTGTGTTTCCGAGTTTTGAAATTCACATGAATATAAAATACTGAAAGTTTCCTCTCATATTTTTCTTTTTTCCTAAAGAAAGAAATAGAAAGTGGAAAAGTAATATTCCCAGAACATATTCCTCTTAGCAAATTGCAGCAAGGAATAAAATCTGGTATTTACCTTCAAGGAACTTACAGGGCAAACAGAGAGAATTATCTTGAAGCGACCGTTTGGGTACATGGAGATGCTGAAGAAAACAAAGAGGTGAGTTTTAATTTTACCTCCATGCTGTAAACTTTAACTAGCCTTAGTAATGACTTAAAACTTAATTCTTTCATGGTGACATATGTTAAAATGGAACATATTAGTAATTCTTTACTCTTCTGTTTTTCTGATGTTTGGGCTGATGGTTTTTTTATTTGTATGGATATAGACTGCTGAAGTGCGGACTGTGCTCTTTTTGGAAAAAGAATAATGTTTTTAAAGTTACACTTTGATAAAGTTATTGGTAAAATAAAGATGAATCTTGATTGTTAATAGTTTTTTCAATTGACCTCTTAACAGTTTTTAAAAGTCAGTTTGAAATATATGGTGAAAGACAAAGGAACAAGTGTGTAGGAAGATTTTTCAGAAAAAAAGCAGTCATGAGCTCTTGTGGGGTTCTCCTGCTTTGTTTCCCAGTGCTGTTTTTCTGCCTGGTGAGGAGTAGATGGGCTGTTTCGCACCCCGCAGTTAATACATTTGTCTGTCTGCTGGATTCTCAGTTGTTGCAGTTGTACAGACACTGTTTCCAAGCAATGGCAATTGTCTCCTCCCTCCCTTTTTGTATCAGCTGGAGGTACTTCTCATGTCTCTCTTATTCGTCTTTCCCAGTAGTATGTGGAATCCCCAATCCTGCAAAAATAGGATTGTCTGACTTAATTAAAAAAAAAAAAAACCAAAAAAACAAAACAAAACAAAAAAACCACGGGGAAAACATATTTCTTATAGAAGCACTTGGAATCTTGAAATAAGATCATCTGTTCTGTAAGAAACCTTGGTGGAGGAAAAAAGTGCACCACAAACATACTTTAAAATGTTCTTTGGAATGTAGAACCTGTCATAGATTTTTACTCTGTTACACTGCTCTAGATTTGGGTCTTCTGTTTTCATCATCACGAATATTTGTGTTTCCATTTTGTTTTCTAAAAAAATCCAGATAATTATACAGGGACTGAAACATTTAAACAGAGCAATTCATGAAGATGTGGTAGCTGTGGAGCTGTTGGCAAAAGATGAGTGGGTGGCACCATCCTCAGTGGTCTTGCAAGACGATGGTCAGAATGAAGAGGACATTGAAAATGAAGAGGAGAAAGAAAACATTGTATGAAAGAAATAATTTTACTTAACTGGTGTTGTGAAAGAGATTAAATCTGTGGTACTCTGACAGTGTTAGGCTTTAGATTTATATATTCTCTTTATAAAATGTGAATACAGAAATTATAAAACTTAATTTATAGTTGTACAGTTGTGTTAATTAAATACATGATAGTGGATAAAATGGATCATTTTCAATTAGTTTCTGCTAGAAATTCCCACATTACTTTAGTAAGCTTAATGAATCTGAATGTTACTGAATGGTAGTTGTGTAATAATGTCAATCTCTACTTACTGATGTGCAGATTAGGATTTGTTAGAGTAAGTGTTGTATGAGAGTCACCTTTTATAGGCAATACATACATTTATGGACTTGTAATAGAATTTATGTCCTTTTAATGAGTTAAAAAAGGTTGCTAAGTTTTAAGTTATGTTCTGTAGTCGAATATGAGTTCAAACAGTTTTGCATTTTTAACCTGTTTTCCACCAGCTGAAGACTTCCGTTAACAAGGACATGCTGAGGCCTACAGGAAGAGTAGTGGGCATTATAAAACGAAACTGGCGGCCGTATTGTGGGATGCTTTCCAAGTCACAGATCAAAGAGGTGAGGAAATAATCCACTTATTATGTAAGTGCAGGGTTGAGTTCTTTATTTGGAAATTAATTTTTTTTATCTGGTTGTTCATAGGCAAGGCGCCATTTGTTTACACCAGCTGATCGCAGAATTCCTCGCATTCGAATAGAAACCAGACAAGCAGATACATTGGAAGGGCAGAGAATAATTGTTGCTATTGATGGTTGGCCCAGAAATTCCAGGTATCCTAATGTAAGTTTAGGCATTTTCTTCTGAACTTTTGATGACCTGTTTCTTAGGTAAAATATTTATTATCTACAGTACTGAGTAACTGCAAACAGACTTGAAGTTTAAATTCTTTGAGTGCCATTTCATGCTGCAAATTAAGGAAGTTCCTCAATGATTTAATTTGCACTTACCACCAGCTATGGGATAATCATACTTTAATAATTTACTCATCCAGTTCTGCAGTGAACCTATATGTGCTACTTTAGGGTGCTTTATATAGATTAACCAGTCTGAGTTCCTAGAAACACTAATCCTTTGCTCTGATTTTGCTTGTTCACAAATACCAATCACTATTCTAGCAGATATTTGACAAATACACCCAATGCAATCAAATTGCCAGTAGGGTAAAAGTTAAAAGTTCAGTGTAAATAATGGAGGCTTTGTGAGAAACTGAGAACACTGCTTTCCATTTGTACTGAGCACTAGCCAGGTTTTAAAGAGTCTTGTAGTGACTCATGTGGGAATGCACAGCTTGTATTGAAGCAGAGCACAAGTGTCTCCTGCTAGTATAGAGAATGAAAGCAACATGGAATATATGGAAGTAGCATTAAGACAAAGACAGTATTACTGCAGAGAAGTGAAAAAGAAGAGTTGATGTGGTATTAGGGTGTGAGATGTGTGGCACAAGGAAACCCATAGAGAAATGAGAGGGTATTAGTTCTGCTGCTTCTGCAGCAGTGGCTTTTCCTTCCTGCAAAAATGTCACATTTATAAGTTTTGGAGTCTTTGTGGAAAATTTAGAGCCATTCTAAGAAGAGAGTCTGGATGGACTCAGTTCAGACTTATTGGATCAAATAAATGTTTAAAATTAAATTTATCCTAAAGCAAATTTAAAGAGATAAACTACACAGTAGAAACAAATACAAAAGTAACCTAAGGGTTAATGTTCTTAAATACTTATTTTTTGGACAAATGGTATTGCTTGATATGTGTGTGTGTGCATGTGCCTAAATTATTCCTCAGGGTCATTTTGTGAAGAATTTGGGAAGCGCTGGAGATAAAGAGACGGAGACAGAAGTTCTTCTGCTTGAACATGATGTCCCTCACCAGGCTTTTTCCCAGGCTGTACTTAGTTTCCTACCAAAAATGCCATGGAGCATTACAGAAGAGGTAATAATGTGCAAATTATTGTAGTAATTACTGTGCCTTCCCTGTCAATGTAAACTGTGACATTCTTGATGCACATCCCAGTGCATCAGAAGTAGATGAGAAATGTCATCCAGGACTGTTCTGTCTTAGTGAGAACTTTCAGCTGGATTTCCTATGGAAACAAGCCTCTTCAAGTTTTTGCATTTTGGCTAAAACTGCACTTGTTGGGGATAAATATTTTAAGATAAAGATGATACTGCAGTTTTTTTTAAAGAATAAAAAGAGAAAAGAAGGATTTTGCAAAGAAGAGAGAGCTATTTTTCCAGGAAAGATACTTCCAAAGTGTGCAGTTCCTTTCAATTATCTAGACATCTAGGCCTTAGAAAGCTAGACTTGAGAGCAGTCACATACAAGACAAGTCATTCAGCTGGACATCGGTCAAAATTTCACTTTAAAAAAATCTCAATTCCTCATCCTGCTAATTCTAAGATCATGATGAAATAATGGTTGCATTCTGATTCTCTTCTCATTTCTGTAAAACAAAAAAGAAAAATTAATACTAATCTTCTGTGGGTTTTTTTCTATCATAGTAGTTTCTACTTATGTTTTGATCTTATCTAAAAACAAGCAAACCACCCAAAACAAAATAAACATTCTGAAAATACTTGGTTGCTGGGGAAAGTCTTATGTAATGTGCCTTTCTCAAATGATTATTTTTTTTCTTGGAAAAGGAAGGTGTTCTTGAAAACAATTTTTTGTTTCTTTTAAATTTCAGGATATGAAACACAGAGAGGACTTAAGGCATCTAAGTGTTTGTAGTGTTGATCCTCCTGGTTGCACAGATATTGATGATGCATTACATTGTAGAGAAATAGGAAATGGAAATCTAGAGGTATTGTATCAATCTAGTAATTTATTTACTTACTCTTCCTTTATTTTACACACAGTGCAGTAGTGGTAAATGACGCGTGCAAAGCTCCAGATCTGTTATAAATAAATTAATGGCGTTTGCACAGCTGCAGGATGGTAATAAAAAAAAAGGGAGTTGATTTGCATCAGATCAGTGTCAAAAGAGGGAATTTAGTGTTTTCTAAATTCACCCTGATTTATCTTCATTTGGCATGAGAATTTAACATAAAATTTATTTACTGCTTTAGCTAAGTATTATAAATAACGATATTTATAGCTAGGATGAGGAACTATGGGGAAAAAAAAAGTTAAACTACTGCTCTAATGTCTGTAGAGTTATTTTATTTTAAAAAGGTAGTAAAAAGCTGCAGGCTTAACACCAGCTCTCTAGTCCCTTATATCTGATTCAGTCAGACTGTCTTCTTTAGAAATTAATTTGGAATTGTAATAACAGTGTGTGCTAGAATTGAAGATCTAGCAAGCAGAAAAGAAAAAGCAAATTTGCAGTGAGTCTTGAAGAACATGAAAGACGTCATTTGGGTCCTCAAAGAAAAGTTGCAATGGTTGTAAATATAACTTTCCCCTAAAAATACAAATGCTGTTTTTTTTGAATAATTGCTGCAACTGTTCATTTTTTAAAATATCAGTATGATAGGTTTTAATTATTCTTATTACGAAATATGGGAGCTGCTGAAAGGAACTGGAAATGGATACATTGGTGTGTAAAAATGTGGGAAAGTTTCTTTCACTCTGAGAGCTGTTTCTGTTTTATGAGGTGCATAACACGATTCTTGTTTTTTAGGTCGGTGTACATATTGCAGATGTCAGTCATTTTATTCGCCCAGGAAATGCTTTGGATGAGGAGTCAGTAAAAAGAGGAACAACAGTGTATCTGTGTGAAAAAGTAATTGTCTTCTACAGCTTCTTATTTGATTAAGTGGTTGGATTTTCATTGCTTTCCTCTTTTGATTCTTGGGAGTGGAGACATTCTCTCTGAACTAAGGAGAAAAAAAAGTAGACAATTTGTCAATTTTCTGTTTTATCTTTTAAAAGCCACTATCTGGAAAATATCTCATTCAACTGTGGTTTGAAGCATGTGGTTTTGAAACTGGAATATTCTTTTAATTCAAGTCGGAAATTGTAGAAGTGGGTTGTGCCTTTTCCATTGGTTTTTGTGTTTTTTGTGATTGCATAATCTCTGAAAATTGCTATGATTTGTATTCATTAACACTGTAGTCTTAGTCCTGGTTATTTTTTCCAGACTATGATTTCTTTTCGGAAATCACTGTTACTAAAAAGATAACTAAAATGAATCTTGGAATTAATTTTCTTAAAGGGACTACTTTTCTTTCAGTATTCTGAGCTTTCTTGGCAAAAAAATTACTATCTCTAAGCTTTTATTATATTAAAAATAAGGAAGTTCAATTACTAACTTATAAGTACTGATTTTTATTATTTTCTTTGCAGAGGATTGATATGGTTCCAGAGCTTCTTAGTTCCAACTTATGCTCTCTGAGATCTAATGTGGACAGGTATATGTATATGATCCATACTTTGATCCTGGCAAGAAACTACAGTTGTTTATGTAGGGATTTTAACAGATTTTCCCCTTGTTCTCTCGCTATCTCTCTCTCTCAGGCTTGCATTTTCATGCATATGGGAAATGAACCATAAGGCTGAAATTCTAAAAACCAGATTCACAAAGAGTATTATTAATTCCAAGGTAAGTCATGTAAATATTACTGTAATTCTGAAATAAAAGGCTGTAAACTATGTTATAAAAACAACGATCAACAGACTTGTTTTCTTTCTGATTAATTACCTATATTTTAGGAGAATTAGAAGATGCTGAAATACCAAAAGAAAATAATTGCTTCTTTAGTGCTCTTCTCAGCCTCACAGGTTGCAGTGTTTGTGTGCAGTTACTGTGTGCATCATGCATATAGGACATGGCTGATGTATACCAGGTGATCAGTTAAATTCAGAAGATTCTGTAGATGTTCATTTCTGAAAATTTCACTTCCAATGTATAAAACACGTGTGATTAGCATAGCGAAAATAAAAAACAAAACAAACCCCACTGTATGGTATACAATGCCTGGTATATCTTAATGCCTGGTATATCTTAATATCTTGCATAGATCTGTCCTCAGATGTCCATTGTTCTTTGTTAATAACAGGCATTTGGTATTAAATGTAAAGCTTTATATTATTGTGAACCAAGTTACAACGGCAAGTCGCATGTTCTGCAAGACAGAAAGGACTGTGGGTTTTTTTTTTTCCAGTGTTCACTTATGTGTCATGATGTCTGTGTTTTTTTGTCCTCTTCAAGGCTTCTCTTACATATGCTGAAGCACAGATGAGAATTGATTCAGCAACTATGAATGATGATATTACTGTCAGTCTACGTGGACTAAACAAATTAGCAAAAGTTCTGAAGAAGAAAAGAATTGATAATGGGTAAGCCATGCAGTGTACCTGTTATCCTTTTCCCCACCTTTTGTTCTGGCTGTTCTTGCTTGTCAAAATATATTATGGTCCTGTGTCCATTCTTCTACTGAAAATCTTGTGAAAGAGAAGTATTTTGCCACTTTGATTTGCATAAGAATGCTTATCCTTATCTTCCAAAATATGTGAAGTTGATACAAGATCAGTCTTGTCTTCACAAGATCAATCAATATGGATCTCACAGAGTCATTAAAGCACAGCTAGAGGAGTAGCATTTGAAATTTTAGGAATTCATATGGTGTGTGTTTGCATGAGATTTCCTGCAAATTTGAACCTTAATTCCAAAATTTTTTATTATTTTTAATTTCTGTTGATTTTAAATTACAGTGTCATGGTAGCCCCAGATGATATTACAGGCTTGCAGCTGAGCTGCTCTGTCTGCTTTACTGTAATGTTTTAATACCACTTACTGTCTTGCAGAGCCTTGACACTTGCGTCACCAGAAGTTCGTTTCCACATGGACAGTGAAACTCATGATCCTATTGATCTGCAGACTAAGGAGCTCAAGTATGCATTTTATTTATTAGTTAATTCAGGATAGGGATGGATTTGAAGACAGATTTAAGTGGCAACATTTAGTGAATAGTGTACACAATTCCTGTAATAGTGCAGGACAGACACAGAATTAGATTATGGTTTGGAAGGGACCTTGAAAGCCTAGCTAGTTCTAGTCCCCCCAGACTCTTCCCAATAGATGAGGTTACTTAAAGCCCCACCCAGCCTGGGCTTGAACAGTTTTAATGACAGAGCATCCACAACTTCTTTGTACAAGCTAATCCTCAGAAAGAGAATTCCTCTATTTTACTGCAGTATTTATTTACCAAGTCTTGAATTCTATGCTTCATGTGCGAACTTCCTAGGAAGACATCAAGAGGTTTGCCTGTTGGTCTGTTCAGGCATTTTAATTTTTCTTTAATTTGACATTTTAGAATATTTGAGGTTTGTTTTTTTTTCCTCTTCTGAATCAGTATTTGGAGCTTAATAAGCATTGCTTTCAGTCTTAAAATTGTTTGCCTACTTGTATAAATGTTCAAAACCAGTAGTTAATATTATATAACATTCTTAGGATGGTGAAATGTTTCTTCATTAGGCACTCAAAGTAAATGTCTAATGCTTTTCTAACAATATTAAATATTTATCTTGATAGAGAGACGAATTCCATGGTTGAAGAGTTCATGTTGCTTGCAAATATTTCTGTAGCACAAAAAATTTATGATGAGTTCCCAGAGTTTGCCTTGCTCCGGAAACATCCCGCTCCTCCCCCATCAAATTATGACATCCTTGTGAAGGCTGCAAAGTCTAAGGCAAGTTTCTACCATGCTAATTAAGTGGATTAATTATGAAAAGCTGTATTTTCTTTCTGGTTGGCCATTTACCTAAGAATAAAGGCTGGAAAGCAGTATTTTAAAAGTGTATCAGCTACACTGAAATTCCTGGTATTTGCACCAGGATAATTTTACCTCTAGGTCAAAGTAAGAATCTTGTGCTTTTTAAAACCTTTCTTAGACAAAGAAAACATACCACTCCTAAGTATTGCATTGTAGCACTTGTAAACTGTGAGTGTTTCTTTCTCCTCTCCAAGTCACATGTGATTTTTGAGACAGTTTTTGGCTTTGGATCACATACATTATTGATGTACTTAAAAACTGATTAGTCTCATCAAATAACATGTTTCTCTTAAAGTCAGGAAGTAAGAAAGAAAATTGTTCATAGCTTCCATCTTCTCCATAGATCAGCTAGAGGTTTATTTAGCCTGAAATAGGTCTAATTTAATTAAGGGGTTGGAGACAAAAAAAATTACTTTTCCAGTCTCAGGGCCTTTTATATGAGCTAAACTTGTAATTTTGTATTTACTGTGATGTACATCCACGTTTTCTTTCCCTTCAATCCTTTTAAGGTCAAGAGAAAAACTCCTAGATTCTCGCAGGTTGACATAAATAGACAAGCATAAACCTAGCCCATTTAATTTTCCAATGCTATAAAATTGGAATAATGATAATGATTTCATTTGTGATCTGAAAATTATTGTTAAAGTACTGTTTTATTTGGAAAGCTAAATTCCTGTGCATAGATAAACATTCTTTTAAATAAACCAAAGTGGCTTTTTTACTACTTTTGGCACAACCATCAGGATTAGGTATTAATGTGCTGTATTTATACTTTCTTAAGAAAAATGCACTTCTCTTTACCATAATACAGGCATAATTTCATCTCTGGGTCCTACTTTATTGCCAGTGCTATATGTGATGGAAAGCATTCCATCATGTTATTAGGTGTTACATGTGTGCCAGTTGCTAAGATTATCCTAGTTGTATTCTTAATATTTGCTAGTAATACCTGACGTTTTTTGTTTCTTTTTTTTCTCTCCTTTCAGAATTTGGAAATTAGGACAGATTCAGCAAAGGCTTTAGCTGAATCATTAGACAAAGCTGAATCTCCTACATTCCCCTACCTAAATACACTGCTGCGAATTTTGACCACTCGCTGCATGATGCAAGCTGTTTATTTCTGCTCGGGAATGGATAATGATTTTCATCACTATGGCTTAGCCTCACCTATTTATACTCACTTTACCTCACCTATCAGAAGGTACTTTTATGAAAGTTTCAGGGAAAAGAAATAAGTGATTTATTTTTATATGTGAAGAAGATTATGTGAAGAAATTGTGGTGTTTTTCAATTTAAAAAAAAAAAAGTTTCCATTCAGTGTTAGATTTCAGCTGAAACAGCAGTGGCTTACATGGTGTCCATCTTCATGTACACTCTCAGGTTTACTGTCCACAACTCCTAGGGTTTAGTAATATTTAAAAAAAAAAATAAAAAAACCCCACAACAGTAGGAATGCATCTCTAATGCACATGTCTGGCATAGAAATGCACTTCGGGGTCAGCATTAGTCTCAGCCAGAGACTGAGGCAGAGTTTGTTCAGTCATTTTTGAGATGTAAAATGTGTTTGAATTTTGAGGAGACTGTGTTTTCCATACACAAACACTCACAATTGGGAATTTGCTATTGGCAGCTGTTGCATGCAATAAAATCATACTTCTTGGAAAAGTATGTTAGTTTTTTCGTCTGATCCAGAAGTCACTGAGTTTTGAAGAAAATAATTGTTATTGTGCTCCTTAGAAACACTGCAAGTGAAATCTTTTAGGTGTGGATTAAAATTCCTATGTATTTATATAGATTGTTTGTGGAACTTCTAGGAGTCCAAATGGTAAATTTTAGTTCTTATCAGACATATTAAAAAGCTGCTCACTGAAGTTCTAATAAGTTATGTAACAAGAAGTGATTATGCTTTGCCGATCTATGGCATTGAAATACTATTTGATACTAAGTTTGTCTAATTTTGTGCAAAAGAGAAGAAGGATTGGCTTAAAATGCCGTGGTGAAAGATCCTTCTTTAGACCAAAAACATAACTTTGTTTCTTTTTCTGGCACAAAAAAGAACTTATTTTAGCAAACATTATAACAGTATTCTGGCCCTGCAGTGCATTTTTGGTCTGCAAAGAGATGAATGATGAATTAATGGAGGAGTTGCCAGCAGAACATCATTATTACAAAAACTTAAATCTGTAGGATTCACAAAAACAAATCTATGTTCAGAAACTTCTTTATTAATTTTGAAAAACTATGTCTTACTATGTCATTGATGATTTTACCTCATCTTTGCAGGTATGCTGATATCATAGTCCATCGGCTTTTGGCAGTGGCCATAGGGGCAGACAGTACTTACCCAGAACTGACAGATAAACACAAACTGGCAGAGATGTGTAAAAATCTCAATTATCGACATAAAATGGCGCAATATGCACAAAGAGCCTCTGTGGCATTCCATACACAGGTAAGTAGTTCTGAGATGTTACATTGAACTATGGACACTGCTAGGGCAAAACCAAGCAAGAGTGCAGAAATTATAAAGGCTGAGGGATGCCTTTGAAAAGGCTTAAAACATAACTTTGCTAGGTCAGAAAAATTCAGAATGGCATCTTGAGGATTCTTTTAGTTTTGTGCTTTTATAAATACGAATTCTTAATCCTTACAGTAATGTTATAAATGGTTTATGTGTTGTTTTTTTTTTAAATCTGCTTTCAGGATATGCTGTGTAATTTTCACCAAGTATAGATGTGTATTTGAATGTTTTATTTTTCTAAGATAGTGTGTAATTCAAAAGAGAATGTTCTAGTGCTTTTTTTATTTTGTGTGTTCTGCTTTTGTTACAGCTATTCTTCAAAACTAAGGGAGTAGTAAATGAAGATGCATATATATTATTTGTAAGAAAAAATGCAATTGTGGTTCTGATTCCCAAGTATGGATTAGAAGGAACAGTCTTCTTTGAAGAAAAAGATAAACCAACACCAAAACTGGAGTACAACAGTGAGGTATGTTCTTACTATTGTTCCTAATGTTGGAATTAGTTGGAGTTAGAAGAGTAAGAGAGGCTTTTCTAAATGCAATTTCATTAATCTCTAGTAGTAATGAAAGCCACTATAGTCTTTGTAAGTCTAAGTAAGTAGGCTATGACAAGAATTTTTTTCTGTAATGGATAGTACTGACATCTAATTATATGATTAATTACTGCAAAAAATGCATGTACCACATGATACAACACTGAATATTCACTACAGTAATTTTTGGTTATTTTTATGTACATGTAACGGTGATATATTCATACAAAAATATTTATTTGTATAAAAACATTCACTGTTGCAAATAGTGCGTATTTATAAAAATTTGAACTTCCAGGTGCCATCACTTACTGTGGAAGGCATAACATTTCATGTATTTGATAAAGTTAAAGTGAACATTACGTTAGATGATTCCAACATCCAACATCAGAAAATGCGGATGGTCTTGGTAGAACCCAAGGTAAGGCCCAAAATTCTTAGAACCATGTTATTCTTCAGTAATGTTAAAAAATCATCATGTGGTAAAATGGAAATTTTACCCAGAAGAAGAGACATAATTCAGCAGCAGCTTGTAATGATTGCTTCATATCCAATCAATGAAACACAGGTCTGCCTTCACTGTCTGAATAGAGCCCTCTAAATTAAATATCCCTTCTGGGCCCATCAGGATATTTCCACTGTTGGGAATGATGATGATTTGCTAAAGTAATGCATTGTATTTTACAATTCTGTAATCAAGTGTCCCCCTGAAAATCCACCAAAATTCGGCAGGACCTTATCTTTACTCCAGCAAATTACAATGTAACTGTGAAGTGGGTGGCTCAGCTCTGCATAATTATTGAGTGTTATGGCAGTTGTGTCCTAAAACTCCCATAACATAAAAATTCTTTCTTGATGTTGTAAGGACTGTCATGTCGTAATAACTCTCTCTAGTCTCAAGACTTTTCAGTTCTAGCTTCTTAGTGCATTTGGGACACTGGGATTTTCACTTGCTTTCACACTTTAGGCCTGATAAGTATTTTGCATGGTATTACAAAATCATGCTTTCAGAGTAAGGTACATGTAACTTTCTTGGTAAACAGAGGGTTGCAGCAATTGAGTATCCCTTTTTACAGTGGAAAAAGACAACCCAAAATAAGCAAGAGCTTCTTTCTGTTTATACAGTCAAACATGATTACTTTTTTCCTTGAGAAATCATGTTTCCAAACACATGTAAAAACATTCTGATCTTTGAGCTGCTGTGAGCTTGAACCATAGAATGGTTTGGGGTGCAAGGACCTTTAAAGATCATAGGCAGGGACACCTTTCATGAGATCAGGTTGCTCAAAACCCCATCCAAACTGGTCTTGAACACTGCCAGGGATGGAGCATCCACATCTTCTCTGGGAAACCTGTTCCAGTACCTCATCACTCAGAATAAAGCATTTTTTCCCTAATACCTAAATTAAACCTACCCTCTTTCAGGTGGGGGTGAGGGGAGGCCATTCTCCCTTTTCCTGTCACTGGATGCCCTTGTAAAAAGTCCCTCTTGAGCCTTCTTATAGGCTCCCCTTTCGGGTCCTGGAAAGCTGCTCAAAGGTCTCCCTGGAATCTCTTCTCCAGGCTCAACAGCTCCAACTCTATTAGCCTTTTTTCACAGGAGAGCTGCTTCATGCAGCCCTCTGATCATTTTTGTGGCACTGCTGTGGACTTGCTCCAGCAGATCCATGTCCTCCCTGTGCTGGGACCCGAGGGCTGGGTGCAGCCCTGCAGGTGGGTCTCGCAGAGCAGAGGGGCAGAATCCCCTCCCTGGCCCTGCTGCCCACGCTGCTTCAGGTGCAGCCCAGGACATGTTTGGCTTTCTCACGCACCAGCACCCCCCAGTCCTTCCCAGCAGGGCTGCTCTGATCTCTCCGCTCCCTCAGCCTGTGTTGAGGTGAATCCCTGTGATTTCAAAAACTGGAAGCAGACAATAAAAAGTCTAGCAGTGAAGAGCCCTTGTATTCTGTTGTGCATTCACATGCTGAGCTGCCCTCTGCTAATGCTCACAAGTAGCTTGTCAAGAGCTTCTGTTGCAGCCATGACTCCAGTGTGAGTCTGGAGGCTAATGCAAGCTGATGGCTGGGGTGCTAACAACCCCTGCTGGCTTTGTCAGGAGGGGTGCTTCTGCTTATCTAAATCACTAGTTTCTGATGTTGATAGAGTGTTTGTAAATGGTCTGTACAAGTAAACTCAAGTTTTACCAGGATGGCAAAAATTGAATAAAGATGTTCTGACTTCTGTTCTTTTCTTACTGTAGATACCAGGAAATTATATGCCTGCAAGTGTCTCCGCAGAGACAAGCAGCAAGGATGAACCAGAGAAAAAGAAAAAGAAGCTACAAAAATAGCTGGATACAAAAGTTAAGAAGAAATCACAAGTACTTGTATTTACATATTTTTCCCTATGGGCAAAAAATGCTAGAAGCAGGTTTTGTTTACTTTTTAAATACACATTTTAATAATTTGTAAAGAATTTTTTTAAAGCTACTTTTTTATGACTGTGAATGCAGAACAAGTTTTAAAATCATGTATATCTAAATCTTTGTCCTGTGGGTGAAAATAAATGTTTCTGCAAAGTGAATAAATGGTTGTAGAGTTTCTTGTAATAGCCTTAAAGGAAGGTTTGAGAGTCTTATTGAAGTCAGCACTTCTGTGCATTCTGTTTAGCACCTCAGAACTGAAAGAAGTAATTGAACAACACAGGTATTAAGGAAATGTCTTTATTCTGTTTCACTGCTCGATTTACAGTTAGACATGTTAAAGGACTCTTGTTAGAACTACTGATATTAATTTAATGTAAACAATGACTGTTTTGTGCAATGTGTGCCAACCAATGCATTTACAACTACAGAAACAGAATGGTCAAGTGACTTCCATGGTAATTTACACAGCAGGTTTCTCTACAAATCAATTATACAAACATAATAAAAAAATAGGCATGTTTTCGTAAAATAAATATTTCCCATCTAACTGAAGACTACAAAACAGGACAAAAAATACAGGCAATTTGGGTGGGAGCATCCTTAATCACTTCTCACATCCACTCATTTCTGCTCCTTTTTTTTACCTTTAAGAAAATGCTAATACAGGATGAAATTAAATACTTTAGGGATTGCTTTTTTACTTGTGAGTACTTCAAAAGCTTCTGATCACTGAACATGATTTAAAAACAAGCAAAAAATTTAGTCAAAATGTAAAATCTTAATTATACATGTACCTCAGAAAAATTCAGAAACAGATCATAATTTGGGCTACCCTGCTTAACATCCATTAAATATATATTACTATTTTAGTAATCACAATTGCAAAAATAAATCCTTTGTACAATCCTTTCAATTGATTATTGTTAAAATTATCATGAGAAACAGAAATAACACCAGGTCATATATAACTTAAATCTCAGATAAGTTGTAGCCTGCTTTTGAGTGACAGAACTTGCAAGCTAAAGCTAAGAACATTTTGAAGGCCCTATTCTATAAAAGTCTGAGTTAATTTCCTGCTTTTAATAAAATCCATCCCTTAACTGTTATCAATCCAGTGTATTTCCAGCTTCTGGTAGAGCATTGTTTGAAGATCATGAAATAGCTAATATATGACACTAGATTCCATTACTGTCAATCCCACATTCAGTACAGAAATAGTGATTAAATTGCTACAGAAGTAAAAATAATGCACATCATGTTTGCTCATTAGATTTCTAAAGTAAAATTTTTTATATTTATTTTTGCAATGTGAAAACTACAACAACTGATGCAGACAGACATTTCCCTTTTTCTTAAATACACTTTTCAGAAAGCCTTCACTAGGAAATTATTAATTAAAGCATTTCAAGAACTGTTCTATTCAAACAACACACAACTCTCACGTCTAACACACTGATTTTAATGCCAAGGGATTCTGTTCACATTTTGCCTTTGAGAATTTTTTAAATGCTGTTTTGCCTCCCAATTTAGACCTGACCAATAAGGTTTCAGGCCTAGTGTGCCAATGGCTGCTCATCAGCCACTGTCTGTCACTTTGGTACAAGCTTTTCTCTGGGTTGTGGAATAGAACAGAAAGCAGAACTTCCATCCAGTATCCTGGGACATCCTTGCTATGTAAAGAGAGGAAGACTGCTTCACATGGAACAGTTTAAAATGGACTTCTCTTTTTCATTAATCCAAAGAAGTTTACCAGAGCTCTACATAAAAAGAGCCCAGAAATACCAGTGTATCCCTTATCTCTCCCTCTTGGTCAACATAAGATTACCAAATGGACTTTTATTCCCCTTACTCATATTTATAAGTTCCAGAATTTTAAACAAATACAAGCAAATTCAACCAAATCTGATTTGATTATACAAAGGGAATTCTGGGCTTTTGACCCCCCTGCCCCAATCCATCATTTTAATTCACTGATGGTTTTCTTGAAAGGATCAAAGGTTTGCTTGCATTAATACTTTTGGTAATAAACAGCATGCAAACATTAATTATATTTTTAACTATTTATCTAAATATTTTGGTAATTCCTGTAAGCAACATAATAATTCTAGGAATTAAACAAAAGACTGGAGTAAAAATGTAATGGTTTACTCTTATAGAAGAAAGGCTGCACTATTTTCTTAGTGATGTGCTGAGACCAATGAATCCTATTGCACCTTCTTAGGTTCCTTTCAAAGAGTACCAGAGCATCAATCTGGACACAAGTGTTCTTCAGAGACACTGGCAGTGTCAGGAGATCAACTCCAAGTTTACTACTAACACAATTACCAAAGCAACAACACTATCATTTAATTGTAAGGTAGCTAGTAATGCATTTTACTTAAGTACCCTGGTAAACCTAACTGACATTACAGATTTCTGTCAAACCAAGGAAAAAGCTGTTCTGAGAATTGCTAAACAGCTTCTTTTGACACAAAGCTCATTTTATATTTCTAAGAGAACTAAACTTGCCATTTGCTCTCATCACACCCCAGCAGTTCACTACTGTCCAGTGACTTACTCTTGGTACTAGTGGTAGCATTTATGAAGCCACACAATATAGCTGGTTGGAGAAAACCAATCCAAAACTAGACTAATAACCCTTTCACTTTTTCTTTCCCACAAAGAAAAATGTCCCTCTTGCCTTTAGGAAGTACATATCTTAAAATGTAGGTGATTTTGCAGATACTGATTCCTATATAAGTTAATCTGGGCTGCTCATGGAATCTCCCCAGTCACAGAAGGAATACGAGTCTGAAAAAAATTATTTCTCTGTACGAAAACTAGACACCTTAATTTTCAAAAAAGGATCACTTAATTACAATAATAAATTTCATACTAAGACCTGAAAAACTCCACATTATTGAATAACTCCCTTAATATATACTAAACAGTTTATTACATTTACATCAGAAAAGCAAAATAGTATGTATAATCCAGGTAATTGAGGTCATATGTATAAAAATTTATTAGAAACCACAGCTTTAAGTTCTCCATCCGGAAACTACATACCACTTTTGTGAAATCCCTGAACTTGATTCTCATTTTTATGTTTCCAAGCAGAAATGTTGCAAGTTGCATTTTGACCAAATACTGTGCTATGCGTTTTTCCTTTTTGAAAACAGGATTGCTTCTCTGGAGATTTTGTTCTCAGCAACTGACTGTCCTTATGGCTTAAAACAGAACACTCCTAGGTGAATAGGAAAAAGTTAGTTTTAAAACCATTTTTAACAGAAATTCTCCAAAAGAAACAAGATCTCAGCTTACTATCCACAAATTTCAAGTACAGTAAGTACTTTAAGTACCACCTCTACCCTTCTGGAATGAATAAGAAATGAAGTGACACGTTTGCTCTACACAGATCCTTGAAAAATACTGTCTGCAAGAACTACCTCATTTCAAGGGCCCACACGAATGTCTGAATGAGCCAGACTTGAATATTTCAGCCAGCAATGTCTGTACTTTTTTTTTTTTTCATTCCCTGGGGATTCTCAGTTGTAAGAACTGAATGAAGCACTTAATGCCATCACACTTTGCTCCTAACCTAAAATGCAAAATTTGGCTTAGTCAGGACCCAGCAGTTCAAAGACTAACAGTGGGAAACGGCAGCTGTGTGACATTGCAAGTGTCTCTAGGACAGGTTTGATACCAGACAATTGATTCTGCTAAGTACATGCACAAAAAAAAATCCATGTTCAATGGGGTGACTGGGGCAGGATCTTGTATTAGTACTTTTAGAAGTTAATGACAAAACATCCATCTGTTGTTCCTGTAAGGGCACATGTGTCCTAGTCTCAAATGAACAGAGTTTAAAATTTTATGTTAGTGGTCTATGACACCACCAGTCTGCACTTGCCCTTGAGAAGTGGCTTTTAGCATGTCACATCCAGAAGTGAAGTCAGGGCTGAATGGGTTTACTTGAGGTTTTTTATAATCTGGTACTAGTGGTCAGTACTGGCTCCCCTGAAGGCCTTTCAAGATACAGCACACCATAAACTACTAAGTTTTTAGTACCATGCGACCATTAATTACTGAGAGGAGATGATCTTTGCTGTCTTCTCCAAAGAAACTAGCCTCGTTTCCAGTTCTCTACAAGAAACAGAACTCTTTCCTATCAGTCACAAGATTAGGGGTTAAGAGCTTTGCTAGATATGTGCTGTTTTTTGCAATGTGTTTTTCAGATAGGTCCTCAAAGTGCTTGTGATCAAAAGACTGGACCCACACAAAGTTCCCCACCAAGTCAGCATGACAGGTATGGTCTAGGACTTGATGCTACATTTATAAAAACCAGCAGCAGACAATTTTTCCCAGAAATGTCCTTCTCCACAGGCACATGTTTAAAACTTAGCAATAAAAGAAGCAGCAAGAAGAAACAAAAATTAGAGACAGACTACAATAGTCATGAGCAACCTCACTACTACTACTCATGCATAAACATCAATTTCCCTCCAAATCATAAAACATACTCATTTTACTGCCAGTTTAAGTCTCTGAAATTACACTATATTTACATCTTTATTATCTGACAGTCTCTCCCCTCAGGCTCTCCAAATAAAATGGGGAATGGATGCTTTAGATGGGAAGCCTATCATTGTTTTACCACAATTCCTACCTTTGTTCTAACCAGCTGAGATTTATTCTGAAATACAACAGTATTCACATCATTTTCTCTGCAACTGTTTTCAGCCCCCGCAGTATCCATAATGCTGTTTCCACAAGTCTGTGTGTTGTAACCACTGTCCACCTGAAATCAAAAAGCAGGGCTTGAAAGACATACTTACTGCCTGTCAGCATTCATTTGGATTAAGTTAAATATACTCACGTACATAGCAACACAAAAATAATCATAGTTGCTATGCTAACTCCACTGAAGGAGGGGATGGAAGGAAGGGATAAAAGTCACAATACCACTTGCATTCCATATCCAGTGAGAAAAAATAACAATTACTTCCAGATTAGTATATGTATTCCAAGTTATGCTGAGCTCAGTTTTACAGAGAAACAAAAAACAAAAACAAAATTTACCTGAATACTACTGTTGTCACAAGGAATTGCACTGCTTTCTGCAAGAGGTGACATGCACATGCGAGAGCTTTCAATATTAAAAGTAATGCCTGTCATAAAGCTGGTCATTGGTGTATTGCTATTGCCAATTGTTTCTTTTATCCAGGTGTTTTCATCTGAGACTTCAGCTGCATCAGCCATGTCTACAGTATTATTTTCCTTTAAGCCCTCTATATCCCGGAATGATGACAACCTTTGATGACAACTTTCTGAGTGATCTGGTGCAATAGACACAGTTGCCACCACAAGATGTGTACCATGTGCAAAAGCATCACTGTCTTCCTGATGTAAGTTTATTCCATTATCCATTTCTGGGAACCGAGCTTCTGCTGGAGAAGTGTTTTCCTTGTCTTCCTCATCCCCATCATGATTCTCAACTGCAATTGGTATTCTAATGACAGAAGTCTGATATTGAGCAGTTCCTCTACAGGCTCCAAACCTTATAGGAGAGCAATTTTTAATTGGAGAACAACCATCTATGTAAGGACTTCTTGTACTTGGGGGTGTCATTCCATTTGAGGAAGAAGGAATATCTGGAGAACGAAATGTAAATTTTCTTTGGTCTGAAAAAAAAAACAAAAAAAACCCCAAAGCTTAACTTCACCTGATATCTGATAGAAAAATCGTCATTCTCAAGGCCCTACAGTCCACAGAATATTTCACAGACTATTGCCTCCCAACCCAACTAAACAAGCAACCCCAAAAACCAAACCCATACATTTCAGCTACCATGGTAAAGGCAAGTTTTTATTCCACCAAATTTCTTTTCTATGACATGATTTGCTGTATTGGAGACCTTGTATTTTCAAATGTTATTTCTATATAGTATTCAAAGGAAAATGGGTGAAGGCTGGTTCTATGTTTTTTCCCTAAACAAATGTCAATACACACTCTATAGGCATTTCAATTTTTGGCAGCAATGAAGTTTAAGATTAAACAAGTGAGAAAACATCTGTGCAGTCTCCATATGTAATGGTGTAAAATACCACTAATCAAACCGTAAAAGCAATGTACAAATACTTATAATCATGCCAAATGTGTATAATCATGTATAAACAGGGCATTAAGCATTTCCAGGTACAGACACACCATGAAACAGTGACATTTTCTAGAGCAATGAGAACACAAAATGTTTGTGATTTCTTCATTAATCATATAATTTCAAATAATCTTCACGATGGCATAGCATGATTTAAAAGCTCAAGCTAAACATTCTTCATCCATTGACCATTAATAATGCTTCAGGCTGGGCCAAATCAGAATTGTAGCCTGACTCAGTTCAGGCATGTGGCTTTAAAACATCTCCCACACTAAATGAACTTTTTAACTCTTGTTCATTCTTGTTGGGTCTCAATGCCTTCCAAAATATTTTCCCTAGTTTATCAGTTGCAAACATATACATTTTATTGTTTCACATATTTCACTGCTGTACAGCAGATGTGTAATATAAGAGACTGCTGGTCTGCTAAGCACAGGAACTTGTCTCCAAACAGATAAAGGTTCCACTAAGACTTGCAAAGTTTTATAATAAAAATATATTACTCAAGCTAGAGTAGTACATATACAATTAAATCTTACCTGAGAGTGGTGTTTTTCTTATGTGAAAAGCAATTGGTGAAAAAGCAGGAGAACCATTATGTGCAGGAGACCCCTCTGAAAACGGGGGACTGGTTATACTTCCCAGACTATAAGCTCTTGTTCCTCCCTGAATGGGACTTGATGAAAACTGACCCTTCAAAAAAAAAAAAAACCCAAACAAACAAACAAACAAACAAAAAAAAAAAAAACAAAACAAAACAAAAAACAAAAACAAAACAACCCACAGAGAATTATTTTCATAATGTAAACCGTGGCTAATATCTATATATAAAATTTTTCTAAGACATTTAATATGGCAGCACTGGGAAAGACTAATCCTTTACAATGACAATCTCTAGTTTAGTTTAAATATTCCAATTGCAGTGGCTCACCTGGACCTTATGCCTCCACACGTGGGAGAAAAGAGCAATGGACACAAACCATAACGTAATACCAGCTAGCACTATTTTATCCACTATATTTAAGAACCATGGAAAAACCTAAATAGAGAATTAATGCTATCTGTGTATCTAGTCAAGTGTTTAATCTAAATTTCTTACTCGTATCACAGATGAAAGTCAGCCATTATTTACATTTTAATGTAACCCAATCTACTTAATTCAGCAGCAGATACCAAAGTGTTTTTATTGAAAAAAAGAGAATGACCTTGCTTAAGACTAACATGCAAACAAACAAAACAAAAAAAACCCAAACAACAACAAAAAAAACCCGACCAAAACCCACCCCCTCACCCCCAGCAATATAATTATATTGTAGGAATTCTTCACTACGTTACCTTTTTTTAAAGCTACACTATCCTAGTGTAGGTAGGTTTTTCCCATGCACTTAAAACCACCAAACTGATGAAAATACTTCACCTAAACCACTTTAGCTGTGCTATATCCACATGGGGATAATGCAATTCATGGATTTAAACAGGACTTTTTTTGCAGGCACATTTTATGAAGAAAAATAAATTAAAAAAAAAAGGTTTTAGCATTATTTCAGCAAATCTTTTGTATGTTTTAATTCCTTCTTCCTTTTCATAACAAATTTAAAACATCATTCCCAGTACAAAACAATAGCAGTGTAACAAAATAATCTGAAATAATAAAAAGGTCAGTAATCAAGTTCACTTTTGTTGTTCAGAGTTTGGAATTTTCAGAGAAAAAAAATAATAAAAAACCCAAAGTTTTAGTCTAATACCTACTCTCTCATAAAGTACATCCCACCCAGGCCACAAAGCAGGCTACTTACTGAGCTAGATGTGTCCAGGGGGCTTCTGCACCGGACTGGAGATAATTCTATTGAACAAAGCACTCCAAGTGGCTGACTACCACATGGACTATGCAGAGAAGGGGACAAACATGCAGATACATTCCCATTTTCTTCCAAAAACAGCTTTCTTCTGAGTGATGAAGAGCTCAAATTTTCCTGAGACTGATCTGCAAATTCATCAGTTCTAAAATACTCACCTAGAAATGTGGAGGAAAAATCGTTTCCAATACGAATGCAGAAAAAAAAAAAATACAGACACATATATAATTAAATTTAAATATTTAATCTAATTTACCAATACAGCAACTCATTAATCTGTTTAGGCACCTATCCCAAAGGTTTGCCTATCATCCCTATAAAAAGTCACCTCTGTTGACTAAGGTTCATTCTACTTCTGCCTATCATCCCTTAATACTAAAGTCTGAATTAAAAAAATAAATATTGGCTTCTGTCTACTTATTGATCTTTCCCCAGAATTGTATTATTCCTTACATTTGAGCTGTCCAACAGGGATTATTTTACTACCCAAGCAAACCTAGACCTAAACTAACCTAAACCTCCCCTGACACAAGTTCAGGCCATTCCCTTGGGTCCTGTCACTAGTCACCAGAGAAGAGAGATCAATGCCTGCCCCTTCTCTTTCCCTCATGAGGAAACTGTAGAAGACAATGAGGTGTCCCCTCAGTCACCTACAGGCAAAACAATTTCCACTTGTCCTCTATATCCCTCCTTTTATATCTTCACATCCACACTCAAATCATATAATTTAAGTCACACGTCCCACGCAACATGCAGTAATTGTCTTTTTAGAATGCATACTTAAAACCTTCATTCATACATTTAGTTTACAGTCTTTCACAAGAAAAACCCAGCTAACAATACAAAACCAAGTTTTCTATTTAGACATTCATAATTAAATTTAGATATTGCATGACATACCTAGGATTTTCTCTAAATTAAAATCCACTGGCAAAGACAGTACTGTCTGACAAGCAACTGCAATGAATAAAACCAACAAAATTAGCTTACAGTGACCTTTTACTAAAGCTGTAGAAACAAAAATTCACTTTCAAATTGCACTACAATTGAGCTATTTAAATTACAGTTACAATAAGAAGTGTTAATTAAAGAATGATTCTGATTTGACAACACTGCATGGAGCACACTAAGCTTAGAGACAAAAACCCAAGAGTTTTAAGAATTCCTCTCTGGAGGCTTTTATTTTAACTGAGAAGAAACATCTGTGAGGAAAGGAAGTAGCAGAAAAATCAAAATACCTTGGGGGAAAACAGTAAGTATGTATCTAAAATGATGCAGTTTAAAAGATGCAATATGATTTCTGATATTTATTTGGCACAGAAAATAATCATGATTCTCTAACCCAAAACAATTCAACATATAGATTGAAATCATAAAGGTTTTTTGAAATTGTAATTTACCTGTAAATCTAAAGTTCACATTCACTTTTTAATCCAGAAAAATACAGACACTGAGTTGGGAAAAAATGCACTCCACAGTCTACAGGGGACTTATTTTTTACTTGAAAAAGTACAACAGAGTATAACAGAATTAAATTCCTATGAGAAATAGATATTAAAATCAACAGTAACATACAGTTCAAGAGAAACTATTTCTACAGTAACACTAATAATTCATTTCCTTTTCAAATTAAATATCCATTAAAAATGGGTTATTTTTCTTCAGAGAAAGCCTGTAATTTTAGGCATTGCCTTTTACTCACCGTTGCTTTTCCCAGGCTGCAAGCTCAGCTGCCTTCCAATTGGAGAAATGTTATTTATATCTATGGCTGGAAAACATAGACCTTAAATTTAAACATGCACTACATACAGTTTTGAAATGTAGCAACATTAAGTTAGAATACTTTATATAACCAAACAAAATTTTTGCATCACTGTTTGGAAGAGATCAGAAAGGAGTACTGAGAAAAGGTTACCATTATAGCTATCAAGAAAATTTCAGCATGTTTCTGTTCAAAAAAAAGCTTAGTGAAGCAGCATCAGCATTGCCTAAAACTTTGTCTCCTCCTGTCTCTACATGACAGACTTCAAACAAACTAGTTCACGTTTAGCTAAACAGGCTGTGTTAAACTAAAACACATTTCCAGAAAATCATTCAGTCTGGACTGGAGGAAGGTGAAGATACACTTCAACATTTTTTGTGCAGCTGAAGAACACATTAGACCATTTTCTTTCAACATTCACTTTACCAGATTTCAGATAATGCCTTAAGTTCTCTGCCCTTGAAGTGACCATCTTACAACTTATTGTTAAAAATACACTATCCACAAGCTGCATCTCCTTGATAAAAAAATTTAAACAGCTTAGCCTTTTCCAAATCTTGCAAAAACCCTCACTTATTCAAGACTTTCACACCAAACAACAGGGCACGCAAACAATACTTTGTAGCTCTCATTTTCCATCTTGTAATCCATTTGTTCTGCATTCTGCTGTTTATATAGAGACTTCAATAAGTGCATTAAGAATAAAATTTAAGAGTGGCATCAATGAAACAAATTTAGAAAACCCATGACTAGTGGCAGTGAGCTAGCATGATGACAACAGGAATTTATGCTGCTTGTAAAGATAAAAGAATACAGAATTCCATTTCCAATATGCTTATATGATGAGGAAAGCAGTCAGAATAAGAGGACATGCAAATAACTGAAGAAAAAAGTGAAGTAGAAGACTTGGCTATTACCAGTTTCAACACAGTTGATAGTTATAGATACAAAGTTATGTGTATAAATTAAAATGGTTGCAGACAGATCATTAAAGTAGAAAAATTTAAGAACAAAGATGAATAATAACAATAAGGAAAAACTATATACGACTTTTAACTAATAAATAATTTTAAAACAAGGAAAGCACTTGGGGACAACAGCAGGAAATCAGTTGTGTCATTTTATCACTGGTTCTAAAATTTAAATTGAGATTGAAAAAAAATTTGTTTGATAATTTCTCCAAAAGCTATATTATTTTGGGTGGACACACAAAAGCAACTTACTTTTAGTAGAATTAAATTGAGAAACTTGCTTGCCTTCATGTTCAGTCCACGGAGAAGGAACTATGACTTTTTTTGTGAAAAACTGGAGTAGAATAAAAACAAACCATCTCATCACTTTTTAAAATTTTCAACATAAATTTAGACTAGTACCCTGAGCAAGAAAAAAAAATGTAGAACATTTCATTATTTTAGGCCCAAGGAGGTTAAAGAAAAAAAACAAATTGAAAACCCCTATGTTCTTTGTGAACACATAGCACCTCAGATCTTTCAAGTCTGCAGAGTGAAAACTATACACAAGTTTCATTTAGCAGTAACTATTCATTTTAGAAATTGAATTGTCAGTACCGTGCTCCTTGCACAGTAGTTTAAAAATAATTATTTTTAAATTTTCAGTTCGTTAAGTTTCATTTTGACAATTGAGCTATTTCACAGAAGTGATAAACCAAGGCTTTTTGGCAACATTATTAGTGTTAGTGTATTTGGCTAAATTCATTAGTGGTAAAACAATTTTGAGTACTGGCACTTCAGTCTAGTTGCACTGAGAAACACCCTGATGCTGATGAGATGAACACTATGACAAAGCTTCAAAAAACACATGGCAAATCCTGTTCTGAAGACTCAAAGTAAATGAAAACACTCAGCTTGAAACATGCAACTATTAAAGGTATAATTTTTATCAGCGTTTCAAGCTGTCCTGCTACATAATCCATTAGGTTACACCTCACTAAGAGGAAATACCCCTTTTAATGCAAAATTAGAACAACAGAGCATCTTAGCTGCAGGTCAACTACACAGCTCCTTTATCGAATCATAAAACATTTCTTGTTTGTAGAGACAAACTGATAGACCTCCTATCAGAGACTTATTTATTTTTTTTTAATTGAAGTAATACTTAGAATTTCCATAGTGAATATTTTAAACACTTCACTTTTCCTTCTCTGCTAGCCAAATGAGTAGTGAAAAATAAAATAAAAAAATGGATGGAAAAATACAAGCTACCAGAATAAAGCCTTCCATCCAACTAAGCAGACTTTGGAAGAAATTTTAAAAAAAAATATCACACAAACTCTCCAATATTTAAAAAAATACAGTATCACTCCAACAGTTACTGTAAACCCCCAACTTCTTAATCACCATTTTTAACCTGAAGTTAACTATAAGAGTTATTACATCTACGTTACCACTAGCCAAGAAAAAGGAAAGAAAAAAATCTATTGTTTTGACATACATGTGTCTGAAAGAAGAGGGGAAAAGGAGTGCATGGATTCCAACTACAGCTGCAAGGGATGAGGGCACAAAATCACCCTCTTACTGAAATATGACAGGCTTCTGGGTTTTGAAACCCTGTGAAGACATGGTTCTTTTCTACAGGCAAATCAGTATTTGGTAGCACAAAGTTTAATTACCTCCTCAATAGCTTTTTGCCTTCTGTCTTCTGTCTCCTTATCAATTCTAAGTAACAAATGAAAAATAACTCAATTACCAAAACCATCACATAAGTAGGAAAAGATGTAAAAGTCCAGCCATATAATAATGTAGAGATGCTCAAGAGAAAATCTATAAATTAAATTGCACTAAACCCTAAATCTTATGATGTTTTTACTCTTACAGACAATCTCACACTATAAATTTAGAAATATAAATGCACTTCTCAATTCAGTTGATTTGAAAAGTATTTGTAGCATTTAAAAGTACTTAATAGCAAATATTCTGTTTACTCAGCATGCTTGGACAAAAACCCAGTCATAACTGATGGTCCAAAATAATGTCATATGGATATATTTTACTATTAAAGTTAACATGAGATTAGACTTGCACTATAAAACCAAGAAGATTTAAAAACTGAGCTGTAAGGAATTAAGGGCAACTGAAAACACTTCTGGAATTTGCGCACTCAAATTCCTAACACAGGCCATTTTCCCAGCAGAGAGAGTTCTCCCAAGTCTAATTCTCAGTCTGCTACAGTTACTTCAATATATTTCAGTTTCTAACAATGAATAAATTTCCTTATGCAGCTTTAAACTTAGTTTTTAAAAAAATATTGCAGTTACTTCAGTTACTTCATGATGTGTGAGATTCTATATTTATATTTCCTCTAACGGTCACCTTCAAGCCTGACTTTCAGTTACTACAATGTAATTTATTGTAAAACTTCATGAGGCTTATAAATGTTCATCATTGTTTTAGCTGAATTCCCCCAGTACTTTCACTCACAATTCATATATCTGAATTACCCTTGAATAATTTTAGAAATCGGTCAGGTAACAAGATATTATTAGATACACAAGAATGCATAGATGTACCAAATACATGAACTCTCACAGCTCTTCCAGGCTTTTCAGACTTTGAATATATCTGGAATGTTTGGACATGCCACCTTCAATTATATCTGCTATCTTGAAGTGACAGATCTATGGAGGCTCTTGCAGAGTTGTTGTACCAAAAAAACCAAGCATAATATCACTGTGCATTTATGTATATGCACTGAAACATGCAAGCATGGACACTGCAAATCTCCACATAGTCAAACTAGCCTCTTTTTAGTCACAGCAGATGATTTAAAAAAAAACAAAAACAAACCCACAGTGACTGACAGGAAACGGGAGGACAGACTGAAAGGACCCACTGAGACAATGCATGTTTATATCTACGAGCCATGTCACTCATCACCACTGGAACTGTCACCCAAGTCATATCAAAGCTAGATTGTCTGAATAAGGTTCCAGAAACAACGTAAATAACTTAATTTCCTAAAAACATAAGGCTTAAGGCTTTAAAACGTATACAAAGCATTAGTCTAAAACCTACTGGCTGCTAGAGGAAGGACAGGAAACATTAAGACCTGGTGATTCAGATTATAGTCCTAAAGCTTTTATTATTCAAAAAGAGATACGTAGGTTTAGTCAGACACTTCAAGAATTAAGTTACTCCACAGCATTTTTTATGATGAGGGTGTTGAAACACTGGAACAGATTGCTTGAAGAGGTGGTAGATGCCCCATGCCTGGAAACATTCAAGATCAAGATGGATGGGACTGAGCAACCTGTTTATTATTCTAGTCCTGCAGTGCTTCATGCCATGGGGAGCAGTTCTTTGTGCAAGTTTGTATCTGAGAAATGTAGGGGACAGTCTACAGGATTCACCATTAAGGCCTCCCCTTGGCTGTTTTCACTTGGCATGCCATTCTCTACCACCCGCATGTAAAAGATAACCTCAAGATAAGTTACAAATACCAAAACTGTTTTACCCACCCGTTTTCCTCATTTCAAGCTGTTTTCAGAGAAAGGAAAAAAGCTGAGATAAAGTTCCCAAACTCCTTCAAGTAATTAGCATGGGTGCCCCCTCCTTCACAGTAAATCTAATCTATAAAACTTTGGAAGAGAGTACTGTGGCTTCCCCAGCTAGTTTTCTACCCTTCTGCAAGAGCCCCAGAGACCAAAGAAGCCTCACTATGGAGCATTCTGAGAAGATAAACTGTGTTGCAACAAGGAGCAGAAGAGGCAGCCTGGTAATGATCACTGGCAAGAGATTTTCTTGCTTCCACTAATTGCTTTTATCTAGCTGTCCTCCAGACTGCAGAGTGGATCAGCAGCTCTTAACATTAAAAGGAAGCAACACAGAGGTAGCCTCATCTAAATATTATATTCACATCAAGTAAAAAATCGTGTTAAAAGATTTGAATAAAAAGTTTTCAATGCTATGTTGAAACATTAATAAAGCAAAAGAACATGTGTTCCAGTATTAAAGCTAAGTAAGCTACATAAAAATAAATTGTAAGTTACCCAGCATGGTTCAAATACATTCCTTGGCGTCGAATGTCTTCCGAGTCTATTTCCACAGGATTTATTAGAGCAAGCTGATCAATAGACCATCTGAATTTTCCTGGTGTCTAAAAAAAAAAAAAAAAATCAGACATCTTAATGCTTGCTCTAAAAAGGCAAAAATAAAACCACAGGACAAATCTCAATGGAACAATACAATCACAACGTCAAAAACAATCCAAAGTGTTTCTAATTAATGATCTGCTCTAAAAAAAAAGTAAGTCAGGCTTCTTATCCTGCTGGTAGTGGTATTACAATGATTTACAACACAATAGTAAGTGGAAAGTTACAGCTTGTATTTAAAAATTGAGGCAACAGTTTCTTCTGATTACGAAGGACAGGTCTACTAAAGATAAGTAACCTGGGATGAACTTAAATTGCTTCCTGATTGCCACAATCCAAAATGTGGCTCCACGAAAATCCAGTATCCTGATTCAAGTTATCCAAATAATACAGCAGTCTTCCTTTCACTTCCCTTTTCGAAGAAGACCAGAACTGCAACATCATGTACATCCTGCAAAGTCTCCCTCACAATTGACATACATGGGGCACAACAAAATTCAATTCAGAAATAAATCCGCCTCACGCCTTTATTTAACCATTACAAATAACTGTTCAACTATATTAGGAAAATTATCTACAAAGTGAGTCTTTATAGTCTGATTAGCAGCTTCATCTCTACTGCACTCAACTGCTAATATCTAAAGGATAGGGAGGAAGACTAAGTGGCAGTATTAGTATTTAAAAGCAGCATAGTTCTGTAATGAGAAGAAACTCCAAACACCACCCAAGTTCTTTAGCTTGGTACATATGTTGAAGCATGCTAGATAAAATACCCTTTTAAATGCATTTAAGTTAAAAATATTAGCACTATATCTGTACTGTATCTAGCAGTGCAACGACCAGATCTTACAGATGAGGACTTTGTTGACTTAAAGACCAATGGACTGGAAACAATCTGCTCCTGAAGAGTATAATAATCACTGGGACTTTCAAAAGGATTCAGGATTGTGACTCGCCCTGGAGTTTCTGGTGTTATCTGCATTTTAGCTTCTTCTGTATCACCCATAACATTAAGCTATACCTGAAAAAGAGGGAGAGCAAAAATAAGGAAAACAAAGACAAAAATCCAACAAACAAACAAAACCCCTCCAACCGAGCACCAGCAGAGAGCGAGCGGCCGTCCAGCTGCACACGGGGCCAGCAGCAATAACGCCCCGGGCAGTCCCGCTCCGCCCGGGCGCTGAAACCGCCCGAGCCCTCCGCCTCAACGGGCCGGGGGCGGCCCCAGCCCTCGCGGGACTCCCCCGGTTCACCTCCCGGGCGGGCCCCGGCCGCTCCCGCCTCTCCGGCCGCAAACGGGACGGGAGCCCCGGGGGAAGCGGCCCCGCTGAGCCCCTTCTCACACTTCTCCCCGGGACGGTGCCACCGCGCCGAGCCGCTCGCCGCTATCCCAAGCCTCGCCGCTCTCCCAAGCCCCGCCGCCGAGGAGGCGATGCCGGGAATGCGGGGTGAGCCGGGAACGCCAAGGATGCGGGCACGGCCACCTGCCGCCGTTATCCGGCCGACGCCGCGCCGCTCCCGCCCCCGCCGCGCCGGGCGGCCCTTTAACCGGCCCCGCCCCCTCTGCGGCCGTGACCAATCACGAAGCGCGGTGTGCGCCGCCGGGCCAATGGCCGGGCTGCCCCTCTCTCGAACGGGCCAATCGCCGGCGGCGCCGCCGCACGAATTCAAAGAAAGCCCGCCCCCGCCGCGCTCGCGCTGCGCCGGGCCGTCACGTGGAGCTGGCGGGCCCAGGCGTGCGCGGCGCGTTCCGGTTCCGGGCGCGGCGGGGTCGCCATGGCGAGCAATGCCGCCAGCCTGAACGCCGTGAGGGAGACCATGGACGGTGCGTGACAGCCGCAAAGGACAGGGAGCGCCTGGCCCCGCCGCGGGCCGTGAGCACGGCGCCTCTCCTGGGAGCGGGAGCGCGGGTTGCGGATGCCGAAAGACGCAGCGCGTAGCGGTTTTTGTTTTACTCCATTAAACAGTTCAGGCCCCGCAGAGCGAGTGTGGCTTTTCCTTTTTTTATTTTTTTTTTTTTTAATTTAATTAAGTATTTAGCGTGGAATACTAGGGATGTTTGCATACACTTGGCGATGTGTGTGTGTTCGTGTATTTGCTGGTGTTTCTCGTGTGTAATGGTTAATGTAAATGCGTCTCGGGTGTCGGCGGGGCTGGGAGCGCGCGGGGAGAGGGGAGCACCGGCCCTGCGGGGCTGCCAGCGATGCTCCCAAACCCATCCCTCAGCCCCGGTGTTTGTTCTTGTTCGTGGCTCATGTCAGAAAACCGAAGTGAACTGGAAAAGAACAACCCAAACTACAATACAGTAAAAAAGCTTTGAGGACAGTAGTCAGTTTTGCAGAATTAGAATAGATTCTGGTATGGAAAGGAAAAAAAATTCAAACCCAGGTACTGTTTTGAGCTGAGGAATACTTTGGAAATTGATAAGCCATGAGAAATGTGAGCAAGTGAGTAAAGTTCAGGTGCTCTCTCTCAGCCTGACTGTGAGGAATCAGAGCTGGCATGTTTTGGAGTTGTTTTTCAGTGTAGTGTGAAATTCTGGGATTCCACAAAATGCCCATACCAAAAGCTTATATGCAGGGTGGAAAGCAGCCAGGCAGTCTATTAGAGGTTGCTAAATGTGAAGCCTTTCTATAAAAACGCCCTAATGAGGGAGTGGAGGCTAGGGAGCATGTACAAGGGGTAGTGCTATGAATTTGTTTTCTCACCATCTTCCCTTCTCCTGAAGTTACAGCTGCTGTTACAAAAGGTTTTTTTAGTACAGACCTTTAGGAGCTGAGCTGGTGTAAAAATGAGCATTTGAGCCTCTGATCTCCATGCTGTGACCTGCTGTTGGAGACAAGGCAGGACTGGCAGGGTCATTATGATCCCTCTGATGCTGCAAGAGGGTAAAACCATTTTGTGCAGATAGACTTCTTTGGGAAGGACAGAGAATCTAAGTTCTGGTAACTGTACTTGACAGTTTCCCTGTTTCCACTTGCACAGGAGTGATTTAGACAGGAGGGACAACGTGCAGATTTAAAGACAAAGTAAGGCTTTTGAGAAGAGATTAAAAAAGTGCACTAATCTTCAGATTTAGGAGCCCAGGCTTCCTGTATAACTGTGTATATATTTTATTTAGGATAGATACAGACATGTAGTAACTAATTGTTGTCTGCAAAGTTCTTAAGAGTTCAGAATTGTTGTGGAAAAACTGCTACATCTCTCTGCCAAAGATACTGCCTCAACACCTAAAGGTTAGAAAGGAGTTCATCAGTATCTGGAGTCCAAAAACACTGAGTGTTCTTATAGCATACCTTTTACCTAATTGGCAGGTATGTTAATTGCTCAATTTTTTTTTTTAATTTTTCAAAACCCATTATTCACTATTAAATTTCCTGAATGAGGAAAGCATGGTGTTTATATTAGATGCTGTAGCTTTTAGCTTATGCTGGAAAGTTGAACATAAATATTGTTGAAGTTCAAACGGCAATGGACATCTGCCATATTTGCAATGTAGAAGTACTGTAGAATCTAGATGTTGATGAAGAACAATCTCTATCATTGAAATTTCATTCTCTGTAGCAACTAAAGTGCTGTCATTTTTTGTGTTGCAGTTCTGTTTGAGATCTCAAGAATATTAAACACTGGCTTGGACATGGAGACGTTGTCTATTTGCGTGCGGCTGTGTGAGCAAGGGATAAACCCAGAAGCATTGTCTTCTGTCATTAAAGAACTGCGCAAGGCTACAGAAGCTCTGAAGGTAATGCTCTGGCTTAAAAAGCTTATGAATTTGTTTTTGAGCATCTGATGTACACGCAACTTGTTATACTTGCATTTGAAAATTGTGCTTTGATATGACACATTTTTCAATCAAGGAAATTAAATGTTCAATAGAGAGGGCAATGAATGCAAACAAATTCAGCATGAAGCAGGAAATGGTACAAATAACATGTTTCATAGAAATAAAATAACTCATACTAACTCTACTGAAGAAAAATAAACACAACCAAAACTCAAATTTTATTCTACTCACCATTTGTCCCCTTACCTGTGTAATACCACAAATAGATTTCACCTTTAACCAATGTCACTTCATCTCTACAGCTTCAGATCTAGCAGTATGCAGCAGTACTTGTAAACAGGTACATGCAGCATGTTAACATCTTAACATACTGCTTTTACCCCCTTAACCTGTGCTTTGGACCTTTCCAAAAACCAGAAGGAGGGGATTTTGTCATGTGTATATATAGGGCTTTTCATATATGTGTGTTTACCTGTTTAATTAGTAGAGGGTAACCATGGTTTTAAAAATAAAATCTTGCATTTTAAAGGATTTTTATTCTTTAATGTCTACCTAAACATCTCAGTCAGGATTTTTTACTACTGCATCTTATATTTGGTTATTTCTGAGAGCCGAAAGGGGAAACCTATATCTTGCTTCTATTCTAGAAGACTGCATACTTTATTTTTAACTTAACATATTTTGTATTGTTGTGTGTGCTTAAATGTGTGCTTACATATGCATTTAACTGTGTATATAAATAATTGAGGACTATTTTGTCTGTTTGTCCCGTAACTGGTTTAAAATTCGCCAATGTCAGCCTTCAACAACTGTGCCTTGTTGACTGGTGCTATTCAGTAATAAAAATACTAATATTCTTAATCAAATAATTGGTAGTGTAATTTATGCAGTTATGATTAGCGTCATTCTTCTGAGTTTTGTGTCAACAATTTATTTGTATGGATGAGGTAATAATTACCATAAATTATATAAAGTCAGCTCCAAAGGTGACTATATTTATGCATTTGAGCCTTTCTTGAAAGAATTAGGGTAAAATGTATAAGATAAAAGCTGATCAGATACAGGATGTAACACAAGCAGGCAGCAGTAAAAAGGCTCTTTTAGTTGAGGGTAATGGCAGTTGACAGCATTATTTTTTTTTTAAAAAATAGTAGTGTTCATTAGAAAAAAATTCCTAAATAGCTTTTTTCTTTTTTAGACCCTTAAGATCTCTAGGTAAATGTTAAAAGTTAGAAGAAAATAGTAAATTTAATCTACACGATGTCTCTTGCTGACTTGGAATAATCTTTTTTTTTCTGTTTCTAGGCTGCTGAAAATATGACAGGCTGACATGGGAGAAGATCTCTGCATGGGAAGAATGCCAAGTTAAACTTAGCAGGAGCTCTGATGATTGCCACTATTAAGAAAAAAAAGTGAAATAAGTCTATGTGAAGGTTTTAGAGTACTTCTGTAATACTTTTCAAAATAATGGTGTATATAATAGCTTTGAAAAGTTTTTTAAAAGTTCGCCAGTAATATTATTACTTGGTATTTTTGTGAACTGTTTGTGAATGTAGTGGAATTGCTATTCTTTGGCATCCTGTACATCTAAAATCATGCTAGATATTGTACATTTGTTGAATTTACTAGAGTGTACCAACAAATCTTGTTATAATGAGTGTATCTTTGTTAATGCATCCTTTAGGAGTAGTAGTATATCATGGGTTTTATCTTTTGCTTTGATGAAAATTACATGTGCAATTTTAGTCTTGTTTTATGGTCCAGATAGGATCGAAGCCCATACTGACTTTATTTTACAGTAAGAGCAGTAACTTAAGTTTCAAGCTGAAAGTAATAAATAAAGCATTTTTTAATAATGCAGGTAATGAATTGTGCTTTTGATTTGGATTCAAATTGCTGGAAAGAGTGTTTAACTTAGATAACAAAAGTTCTTCAGCTATCCTTGTAGATATGTATGTAAATTTAAATTCTAGATGACATGGAATGTTTCACAGAGATCATATGCTACATTTGTTACACCTGTTCTGACTGCTGGATCTGAAAATAATAAGGCTGTATTGTTCCTGCAATACAGTAGTCAGTAGATGCTTCATGAGAAGCATCTGATTTGGTTGATGGGTACTAGTAAGTCTTAAACAGCTGACTGGTAGAGAAATGTCTTCTCATTTAGCACTAGAAACCTTCACTGATGCCAAAACAGTGTTAATATCCAGTAAGTATTTGTGCACCCAGGAATTCTACTTCATAAGAAAATGGCTTCTTGTGTGTTCGTCTGCTGGTTGGGGATTTTTTATAAGGTTTTTTTGGTATTTTGTTAAGCTGTTTTCAAAGTGTAGCATTAATGGCACCTAAAGCGACCTGCAGGGTTAACAGGGCATAGCACATTTGGAAGTGAACCTGGAGTCTTAGCTAAGCCAAAAGTTATATTTGTGCAGAGATAAAAAGTTCTTTTTACTTGAAGAGTTTACATCATATACACTCCAGATCATAGCCCTACAAAAGGCAATAAAGGAAGGTAAATACTTCATATTGCTGACAAAGAGAATAGAAAAATATTTATGTTGTGCTGAATCACTTACCTTTATTTCCAGTTAGCATGGCCAAAATATATTCTGGGAAGATGCTGTAAATAACCAAACTGGGGGATTTTTCAAGTGGTTTCATGTTGTACACTCATAGCATCGATTTACAAAGGACTTTAAATGTTCATAAGCTGAAAAATTACTGTATGAAAATATATCAACAATTAAATTTATCTTAGGAAATCTGAAAACTCAGTAAAATATCATGAAAAATCCAGATCAGATCAGGACAAATGTGTTGATTAGCTGTCTTGCTTAATTTTCTCTTGACTCAGTACTCCATGACAAAAATGAGAAAATATTTGGGGAGCTTTGTTGCTGGTCTCAGCAACTATCTCAGTCTGAGATTTTCCTTGTGTAACTTACACTCTGAAAATTTTCTATAAACTATAGCAAATGTAAACAAAATAATAATGAAACTTTATTAGAATATATGGTTCTGCTGCTGCATTTCCTTTTCCTCCACAGCCAAGTCTTTGGGCAATACAGGAAGTCTGATGACTTCCCTTAAATGTCACTCTATTGATTAGTTTTATATATTTCCAGGGTTTTTTCTAACTTAGTAGCTTGATTTTGCTTTGCGTTCAACGCCCTTGAAATGCTTAAAACCAGCTTGCAACTGCACTATGACAATTTATACATAATTTATAAAATTATATATAATTCTGGAACTATCCTGTATATTGCATCTACCATTTTACCATTGGTAAGGTTATAGCTTTTATGCATTTAGACTTTTTCTGGCAGACCATTTGTCCTGCAGAATTACTGAAGAAGGACATGTCTTTGACATTCAAAACCCCACTTTGATGTCTATAAAACTAAAAGTGCATTATTTTCATTGTTACATGGAACTGAATGGTAACATTGGTTACTCAATGTATTGAAGGGAGAACATGTTTCTTAAAGAGGTGTAAGAGAGCTCCTGACTGCTTGTAGTTTGGGGTACCGTCTGTAACAAATACAATAAGTTTTTGGGTTTTTTTCTTCTTCCTGGTGAGAAACGAAGAGGAAAATCCCTCTAGTAGGAAGTTTCATACTGGAAATATTTGTGCTGCAAGGTAAGTCTATCACCCCACTATATGCACATGAGTGCTGAGGCTTGGCACTGATGACTGAGAAGTCTTGGCTGCATTTGTAAAACACATCACCTTCTACTACATTTAATCAAGAAGCTGAGCAAACAGCACATGCTTTTCCTCTGTGCTCCTTACTTACGTGCTCTTGGAGCTCCAGAGAAGATAAACATAGGAATATCTATATGGGTCCTGAACAAAGTTTTTTTTTAACACAATAGCTTCTTTTGTAGTCAAAGGCAGGTGCCTGAGGAAGGGTAAGAACAATGCAAGCATGTTAGATTGCTTTTCTTCTGTGTTCTCTTGGCTTCAAAATGTCTTCTATTCCAGGCTTTCCTGAACATCATATGGTTTGTCTATTTAGTACTTTTCAATGCTATTTTTCCAGTAGTTGTCTAGTTTCCTTTGTACTATATATGCTTCCTGAATAATGGTAGCCTATATCAATTGGTGTCTGTTGCATAAAGAATTGCCACTTCTTGTTCATTTTGAGCCTGATTTTTTTTTAATTTTTAATTTAATGTCCCTTGCACAGTAAACTTTTATCTACTATGCCAAGTTCTCCAGATATGTAAGTCACTTTTAAATTTCATCTTCTAAACTGAAATGCATTAGCATTTGAGTGACCAAAAGCATGGAATAGCTTCTGTATTTACTGCCCTTTGAAACTTTTCTGGGTCTCATATATTAGTTTCTGAGAAGGAAACCAAAACTGCACATGGCATTAGCCATGTAGTTAAGTACTGGCCTGCTTGATTACTTGTTCTTTATTCCTTCTCTAGTACTTCCTAATATTTGACTTGCTATTTTAAAATTTGATCTGAATGTTGAGCTGTTTTCATGGCATTATGGTAACTGCAGGATCTTGCTCTTTAGTAGAGTGATAATCTCAGAGGTTATTTTGTCATATGTGGAAACTATAGTTATTTATATACATGCACATAATTTTTTTTTTTTTGTGCTGCATTGCATTTGCCCCTTTTTCCTAATCAATCTTCCACGTGTTTCTCCAGTTCATCACAGTTTGCTAGTAGCCTTGCTACCATCACTAATTTTATCATTGGGAAATTTCGTTGCTTTATCCCCTTTTTGAGGTTAATTATAAGCAAATCATGCAGCACACAATGTATCAAAGACTGGAAAAGACAGCTGGTGACCTGGGGTAGGAGCTGACTATTTATTTTCATTTCTTATCAGTGGCTGTGAATAAAATGCATCATTCTTACACTACCAGTCTTCAGTGTCACATACAGCAACTCTCACAGTGAGTTTAAGCAGAGCAGTGAATCTAGCCCTGCAGAGAGCATGGCATGCTTGATAACTATCAGGATCCCCAATATTCTTTTCCACCTGTTTTTTGCTCTCTAGGTGAGCAAATAACTGGTTCAATCCTAGATTTGCTTTTTGAATCAATCAACGAGTTCTTTCTGAGTTTTACTTGTGCACTGTTGCAAGCACACTTTATTCCAGGGACTGCTCCCAGCAGGCTGTATAGCAAATCCTTCTTCCTCAACTCTTTCTACTTTCAAACATCCCATCTGCTTTTACATGCTTATGGTTTCATGCTATAGAAACACTGCAGTCCTTATTATTTGGATATACTGTAAATTAAAAGGCACAAAAATGACAATAACTTAAGACTCAGCAGTGATTTGTGACAACTTGCTTCAAAGGGATCTAATGCTGAACAGAGGGACTTTGTTACTATGTGTGATCTGAGCTACGCACTTTGGCAGGTTACTTTACTTCGAAGATTCAACTCTGAGCCACAAATATTACTGTTTAACTGAAGTTTGAAAATAGAGTTTCAAAGAATGAAAGTAATTTCAACCTTTAAAAAGAGTGAAGGTGAGGATAGAGAGTTGCAGACCATTCACCTCACATAGTAGCAAACATCCAACTGGTAAATTTGGGATTTTATCAGCAAAGAATGAAAGATAAAGTCAAGTAACAAGAGACAGAATGAGAGGAAATGGCTATTACAGAATGGTTATTTACAGAAAATAGGTTCATCAAGTAGAAATCGTGAAGTAAAACCATAGTGCTGTCTATTTACTGCTTCCAAACTCACTGTTTAAACTTCAAGAAAGCCTGAGGATAATTTGAATGAAGCCATAAAGCTCTTTAGGGATGGGAGAGCAAGCCTGAAGAGGTATCAAAGCACTCAGGAGGTGTGCAGGTTTTCAAAGAGAAGTTGAGACATAATGGCCCTAGTTATGTCCTTGAACATAAAGAAAGTCTTGTGGGTGCATCTTTTTAACCTTACAGACAAAACCAGATTTAGTAAGTGTTATTGGAGAAATCAAACCTTAAAAGTAAGGCACAGCTTCCCAGGAGTGAAAGTAAGTAAACTTTGACATGGCATATTAAGGAAATGGCAACTGGCTACTGCTTGATGTTAAAATGAACTTTAAAATACTTCTAAAAGACATGCTTTAATCCAGTTTCTGGGGTGAAGTCACTACCTCTGCAGGATATCAGAGAGGCTGGCTGTAACAGTTCCTTTTGACTGCAGAGTCTGTGAAGGGCAGTGTAAAACAGCTTCAAGTAATGTGAAGAAAATTGGGAATATTTAGGATGACTATCAGTGATGTTTCTGTCAGTAAGATAAATGGAAGCCTGGTTTCCAAGACATTTAAATGTTCCCTTGATCAAAAAAAAAAAAAAACCCACAAGCCAAAACCAAACACCACAACTATTAATTATCTGCACTGGAAATCTGAAATATATTGAGACTAGGCACGTTTATTATCACTTCATAAATATTCTTATTTTTTTGCCTCCAATTTTTACATGTAAGAAGAGACCCGCTCATGAAAATGGATCTTTGAAAGAGCCCAGTGGTGTCATTATGTAAGTGAGTAACTTTCAGTGAAGGAGATAGAAAATGAAGGAGTGAAGAAGATGATGCCAGGCTGCACTGTGGTAACCCAAGAAAGCAGCCAGGAGGACTCCTTAGTAGGAAAAGAGGCCTCAGGAGGCTGAAGAGGCTGAGGGACATCCCAGCTTGAATTTATTTATGATTATTTTATTTGTACACCAGATCCAAAATTAGTATATCTGAAGATACCAACAGTTATTTTCCTATTTAATGGACAGGAGACAGAGGAAAGAGAGACCTAGGTGGTCACATTGCCTCAGTATTTGGCCTTGAAGCTGGTAAGACAATAAAGCTGCCAACCTCTCCTGCAATGCTGCCTGTAGTAGCTGGTGATGGAGCTGCAAGGAGCTGAGTTATTCACTCTCACTCCATCTCACTTTCTCATGATGTTTCATCCTGCATTCTTAGAATGCTGCTTGGTGCACGCCCTGGTTTTGCTCCCAAGCCAGTTTATAGGGGCATAGAATTGTGAACACCATCAGGGACAGAGAAATAGTCTCCTTCCTGTGACCAGCGAACTTGTATTGAATTCAAAGCCTATAGTAAGCAGCAGATAGTTATTTACTTTTTGTGATTTGCATGTATGAAAACTCCAGGATTGAAATAATATGCGCATAAATACTGAAATGTTTTAGTACATAAGTGCTGTTAGATCAGTGTTAAGGAAAAGTATTAAAATTTTGCAAATCCAATGCTCTTGCATATCTAAAATTTAATGAGGGATTTAAAGAAGAATCATACACTGGTCTTGCACATTTTGAAATAATGATGCAAAAACATCTGGACAATCATTTCCTAGGACATGTAAAGAGGAGCCTTGTTATTCTCTTCAGCAGAATTCTGGATACAGTTTGAATTGTGTAAGATGCTGGATATACAGAGATACAGACTGAAGAAAAACTCAGAAAAGCATTTGCTCTGAAAAGAGCCTAAGTCAAAAAGAAATGTTTTGTTTAGCTTCACTTCAGGTAAACCCTGTCACAGGCATATAGGAACAACACAAGATACACGGACAGCTTTTATTCCCACATGTCATGATGATTGCTCTCATTGAAGGCAGAAAAATAACTCTGGTGCATACACAGACTGCTAATCTGGCCTGCATTTTTACTATGGTGTTCCAGGCTATGCATTTTACTGGTAAACATGATATCAGTAATAAAGCCACCAGACTGTCCATCAGTGCTGACTGCTCTCATTAGATGACTTCACAGCAGCTATTCCATTTTTAGACATTTTGGGCTAAATTCAGCATTGACCCTGTGAAGTTTTACAAAAGTTAGTGAAAATAGTAATAGAGCACATGAATCAACAGGGAACGTGGATTTCATTCATCTTTACTGTTGCCGGATGGGGGAAATAAAGACATGACTTTGTTTGGGAAAAGCCTTTAGTTTTCACATGGGAGAACAGTAGTTAAAATAGGTTGTTTTCTTTCATCTAAATATTAAAAAAAAAAAAAAATAAAATTAAAAGGAAAATTATTTTACTAAAACTCCAAAGATTTTGATTGGAGTAATTTAATTTGCTCTATGTCTTGTGTTTCCATTTATTTTCCGTGAGTTAAGTTTTCTGACAACTACATCTGCCACAATTCATTATTTTCATTTCTCCCCTCAATTTTAATTCTCCCATTAGAGAGGGTCAGGCTTCAATGTTTTCTAATTTCTCAGGAGTCATTTCTACAATGTTTCCTCAAGATAATCAGGCACTATTCAATAATAGTTTTCTTGGAGACTGACTTTTCTTCTGGAAATGGTTCTGATGGAACAGTTTTCATTGGTCATCACATGTGCACAACTATTGAAGAAAGTGGTGTTGTGCAATATCCTGCATGCTCAAATCTGCTCTGTGTTCTGGTGCACAGACATCTTTATTTAGGTATTCCTAAAATACTTTTAGAATGTTATATGGTGCAGTGTAGGTATCCAATGCATTGGTATATGTATGCCAGTGTTGTTCGTAGAGATCATATAAATATCAGAGATATCCTTCATTCTTCTAAAATGTGTACTTTATTTGTGTTTTGCTATTACTGCCCTGTGATGTGTCCAAGTCAAATTTGGCATCTGTTTTTAGTTTTAGCAAAAAATTTCTAGGGAAAAAGATACAGGCAGTGTTTTGCCCTAATTTCTACTTACTTGGCTTTATCTGTCCCAACTTCTGGAATGATCAGCAGACACAACCTGATTGGTGTTCCATACCTGGATATCCACAGAAATGACTATTTTGTCTGTGCAATAATTAAAGTTTGCCGTTTAATAATTTTATTGAGAGGGTACCATTATCGTACATGTTCTTTGTGTTTATGTCAGTAATTTTTTAAAGCCCTTCCAACATTTGCAAAACACAAAGTAGAATAAATAGTATTAGTGGAAACTGTTGCATACTCCACTAGATGGCAGGCAAACATTTGCAACCTCTGCTGCAGCGCTGTAAAATACCTCTCTATTAGTTTTGTATGGATTCTAATAAATAGTATTTCAGGATCAATTTCCAGTTTAATGAAGGACTGGTGCAATTTAACCTTTTGATTTATTTTTAAAGCATTTTAAATACTAGAAGGAAGAATAAAAAAGTGTGCTATTGATTGCGTGACTTTGGATCACAAAAGAGAATTGAGGTTTAAGAACTTAACATTTTGTGGGTTTTGTATTTAAATTTTACTAAGAAGGGGTATAGCAGTAGTAAAATGATCCCAGAAGAGAGAGTTCTTAGCATGGCAAATGGGTAGTGGCATCTTTTCCCTTTCATTCAGAGTAATAAAATTTACACAAACTGTCTTAGAAACTGCACTGAAGGAAGTTCTGTCACCCGCTGTAGTTCGTATCAACTTTGGCTTTTTTTTGTGTGTTTAAGTACTTTCTGACAGTTAGTCAGCAATCTGCAGTGTTTAAGACAAGAAGCACCCTTACCCTGAGTGTGGCACACAGACTAACTAGTGTAGGAAGATATACCTCCTCTGCTGAGGATATACCAAAAGATGTACCTATTCCATAGCAGCATCACAGTTTAAAATAAACAACAAATAAATAGTCAAGTTTATTAGATGTGGTAGATTACACAAGAATGAAGAATTAATTAACTCCTACCATTTCCAGCAGTGAAAATAGAAAGTAGAAGCAGGATGAATACTCCCTCTTGCTCCCTGGTGAGGAGGTCATTTCTATCTATGTTTCTGAAAGTCTTTCTTCTCTTTGTTCTCCAAAATGAGAGGAGAATGGAGGTAGGATGGAGATTTCCTGAAGTAGGATATTTAAGGGGGTAGGAGAGAAGTACCATATTAATCTTCAGCCTCTTTTCATTGATAATAATCTTTCAGGAACAAGGTGCAGCTCTCAGGATAACTAGATTAGTTTATCAAGGGTTAATGAGTGAAAAGAGATCTGTGCCCATCTCGGTCCCAGTACTCTCCACACCCACTAAGCCCTTTCCCAAATACTTAATAAAATTGCAATTTTATATTTTATGCTGGTGGTATTTTTGTAGAAAAAGAATAACAACCCCCAGATTATTTCAACTATCCTTTAACCTCTGTTTTTCTCAGCAGTCAGTGGAGAGAGGGAAGCTCTCAGTGGAGAGGGGCAAAGAGAGCACTAAAGTTATTCTGAATTGCTATCCAAAGGAAACTCTTTATTGACTGAAAAGGTAACCCAAGGAGACTAGTATCCTGAGGCTAAGATTAGTCTTTGCAAATATTCCCATTAGATCACCTACTCTGACTTCCTGTATTTCACAAGCCTTTGAATTTCACCCAACAACCTCTCTATTGAGTTCAATAACTTGTGTTTAGATGAAGCATATCCAACAAGACATTTATTCTTTAGTTGAAGACATTAATAGAGATAGTGTATCCACTGATTCCTTTGTTGGTTTGTTCCACAGTTAATCATCTCTGTTAACTTTGTGTGCCTTATTTCTTGTTTTAATTTATCTGGCTCGAGCTCAGTACATAGCTGCTTGTTATGCTTGTTCCTTCTTAACTAAAGAACCCTCTAGTGTGTGGGATTTTCTCCTGAGGGGGCTATTATAATCAAGTCACCACTCTATCTTCCTTTTGATAAATCTAAAGGATTTTTTCTTTCTGTAAAACATTTTTCTTTTTCTCTCCAGTACTCACTCTGGTCTTCTTTGCAACCTGCGGGGTTTTCCCCTTCCCTTCAGTCTGATAACAATCTTGTCTGTGCTGTGTGGAGATAAGATCGATCTGATTTGCTCCAATATCACACTCACAATTCCTTTTGCTTAATGCTTCCTCAGCAGCCCCTTAAGTCCTTTCTGAAGTTACTGTTACACAGAAGTTGGTCCTCCACTTTTCAAGGATGGTCCAACTTGTTGCCAGTTCCTTAGTTTTTCATATATTTGCATTAAAATGCATTTCATTCAAATTGGTCCACCTTACTGAACAGTTCAAATCTCTCTTTCTGTTTGCCTTCTCTTTACATTTACCACTCTGCCAGCTTTTTTGTAAGCTACAAATCAGATCAGCCAAAATTTTGTCATTTAGTTCCAGGTTTTCCATGACAAATCATCAGCTGAGCTACAGAATCTTGTAGCACCATGCAAAAATCAGGAGCGTTGCTCCTGCTTGTGTGTGATCCTGATTCATATAATATGGCCACAACATGTGCTTGTTTATGTGCCCTTTCCTTATTTAAATCAGATCTCAGCATTGTCTTTGCTTTTGAATACTGATTTTTGGAAGACTTATCCATTTTTGAAGCCCATGAAAGGAGTTTTTAAAAAAATAAAAGGCTGTCATGTTTTCTAAAGTCAGAACTCCCATGAAAGTCCAAAAGCATGCAATTACAGATAGAGTAATGACTTGATTATAAACCAAATTAATAATCCCATCAAAGAATTAAGTAAATTTTATTTAACAAGACCTATTTTCTACAAAGCCATGTTGACCATCATTAATTACATTCATTCCTTCAATTTTGTATTAATTAAATCCCACATCAGCTTATTAGTTTTTCCATTAATTTTCCCTGGCTTTTTTGTGATGCTTCCCGATTTTAAGTTACCTGGGTCATCATAGCTTCCCTTTCAAAAGAATGGTACAATGTAAGTGCTAATTCAAGAATTACCTAATTTCTCCAGAGTTTTAAATACAGAGCACTAGACTCAAGATATTTTTCTTCTTTCCTTAATCCAGCTATTTTCCTTAACTGTGCAAAACTAGCTCCTTTGTAGCTGCAAACATGAGTACCTCGATATATTATGTATTATTTTAGTATTTCTGTGTTCTACAATTTTGTATGTCTTACTCTTTTAGCTGCCTTTTGTAAATATAGAAAGTAGAAAGTGCATTTCTCTGACCACAGTGTCCAAGTATGGATTTTTTTAAATTTTTTTTTACTGGTTACAATGAAAATTAAGGCATTTCTGATTGCTGTGGGTGTCTTTTAGCTGCAATCTTGCAGCTGTTGCAGTTGAATCCTGTTTTAGGGCTAACTGCATGGGAGTCACCAGGTGGCACTGTTGCAAGTGTCTTGTTGATTCTTTTGTCTTAGAGGAGACTAGGAACAAATAGGCCTTGAAAGATATACTCAGTTATTTGTTTATTTTTCCCTTACAGTAGCCCAGCTGAAATCCAGCACAAGCTAAATATTTTTTCACTGGCTTTGTTCGTTTTGCCTATGAACAAGCTAAACGTAATAAAGACTACAAACCTCACAAGTGGCGTAAGTGGTGGCCAAGACTATGACGTTGTTCAATTGTCCAAAATGTTTTTTGAAAGTAGGAGTCAGCCTTTGGAGAGTAAGAAGCTTGAACAGCTCCTAAACAGCCTAGCAACATTTAAAGTGTCCTAAACCACAAAAATGTGAGGGAAAACATTCTGTTATTTGGTTCTCTGAGTCAGACAGAATGGTAGGGGCATTTATAATGTTTCATTATAAACATATGAAACATTATTACAGGGGAGTGATAAACTTATTAAAATTTAATGCAGCTTCTGATGAAGTTCTGAAAAACTTCATAAGCCAGTTTCAAATCTGACACTGAGAGAAGAGTAGCAAGGTAGAGGACTGACAATGACAGTGACAAAAAATTATGAGACTGTGTAATGAAGCACAAACAGCTCTTACACTCATTTACTTATCAAAATACTAACTGTAGTAAATTCATAAAAAACAAAACTTGCAGGAATGTATTGAATACCATTGCAGATATACATGCTACTTTGATGGGCTTGGATTGCATATTTCTTATAAAATTATTTTCATCTGTTAGTAAAGCTCTGAATCCAGCTCACTTTTTTAGGTCCTACTTAAGCCTTATATGTCTATTTGCTTCTCAATACAAGGATTATGCCTGGTTATGTACATGTGAATGTACATGTACACGCTTAATCTTTAGTTTGCATTGTACATATTCAAAGTGTGAAGCTTCGTATTTGACACTTACTTAGCATCTGGTTAAACACCATGAACTACTTGACACTGAATGTGCAATAATTTTCTCAATTACAATACCTGACTGCATTCAATTGAATAAGGATAACCAGTTTGATGGGGAATGTTCCCATAAAACATTTGTCCAGATACAACCCATCCCAGCTAAGCAAAAAGAAATTATATCCATATTTATCAAAATGCATAATCCTTGTATTATATATATATAAATGTCTGCATGTTTTAGAGTAGATTCCCAACATAGACAGTAATTCACTGGAGAAATATAATTTGGTTTTTTGACACTCAGCAACTCCTTGTTCATACAAAGTGAAGCACAGCAACATCAGTATATATATTTAACATAAGCTTTGTGTTTTAAAACCATGCCCAAAATAAATGCCCTTTGAGCAGCATAAAGCACCATTTCTCTCACTGGAAGGTGGGAGGCCTAACCAGAGCTGCCTGTCTTTCACAAGTGTTTCCTCAAGTGTAAACATTTAAGGTGGAGTGCTAAACAAGTATTTTAATCACTTCTATAAGGTTATTCATAGCCACTTCAACCCAAGTTCACTGGCTTACCACACTCACTCTGATTTTCCATTTCTAAGTAGGCAGCCATGTTGCACACCAGTGATTTTGCTACATCTCCTTTAGCTGATGGTGATCTTTCTGCAAAATAAGAACTGCTATTAGAACACTGTATTAAAGCATGCATGAAAAAGAAAATTCCTCTCAACATTTCAGGAGCTAACACCTCTTGCAGCCCTGTGCTACATGTAGTAGGGGTCTTTGTCTCTCCTGCCAGGCACTGGCTGTAGTTTTCCTGCTCTCCTGGATGTATCTCAAATTACCAGTTTAAATCCGTTGATGAGTAAGGGAGTTCAGATTAAAAGTACAAAGGTGTTTCACATACTGTGGAGATAAAAGACATGTAATTACTTCAATGGATTCCTTGAGTTGTCTGTAGACACATTTTTTTTTAATATTTTTTCCCTGTATCACTTGCCAAAATTAATCGCAGTCACTTCACTCTTTGTGTTCTTCAGTGGCCTTTACATGCTATCCTCACTACACCTTTTACTCACTTGCATGCCTGCTGTTGCTGGGTTGGGATAATATTTTCTCAGGCCATAACTAAAATGTTAATCCATGCAGTACTTCTGTCACCTCCACATGGATTATTGTAATTCCTCTCTGGTGTCTACCTGATTGCAAAACTTCACAAGTTCTGTTTTACATAAAATGCTGTGGCTGACATGCTTATTCATCTTAAACCAAATTAGCATATCACTGTGGTCTTTTGATCCATGCTATGGCTGCCAGTCAGGGCACTGCTTCCTTCCTACTCAAGCTGGCATGCATTGATGCGTGATGATGGATTTTGGCCACAAGTATTAATGCAAGCATATAGTTCAGGCAGTAAAATATTGCTTTGCTCCTTTTGCACACTATAAACCACCTTTTTCTTTGCTTTATATTGATGTGCTAATGCTTCTAGTAACCATGCTTAAGAATAATTAATATATTCCTAGGTATTAGGAATGGGAATGGACTCCTCAGGCATTCTAGTTGAAATAATGTGTCCTCCAGCTGCAGAAAGTCATGTTGTAAAGTTATTTTCTAAATGAGGCTTTTACTGGACAAACAGGACTCCACTCTTCACCTGTTTTACTTTCAGTATGGAATATGGAACCATTAAAGCCTGTATCTGCATGACTTTGTAGGGAATAGCATGGTAAGGAAAGAAATTCACAAGCTGCTTTCCCCAGAATCTATCCAGGGTTTGGAAGTCTTTGGCAATACAGGAAATGAAGACTAGATGTCATTTTTCCTGACACATTTCCATGAGGAATAATATAATCAAAGAACAACACTTCTATTTTAGATTTAGGAACACAGTATGAATTTTGCTGTTCAGAACATAATTGACATAAATGCAATTATTTGAAATGCATCTATTTAGGAAAAGTTGATGATGAAGGAATGTCTCAGACGAATGTTACTCTTTCATATCTATGCAGCACATGGAAGCACTCATCTTGTTTCTGCTTTGGGTTGCAATCCTGTATTGATTTTTTTTTTTTCTTTACAAACTACAATAGAACTCCCATGCACTTGAATAGTTTGTGGTGGAGCCCTGCTTTCCACATGCTGTAACCTGACTTTGCAGATATTTAGCTTGAAGATTCACCTTGTCTAACTTCACATTTGCCATCATGAGGTCTACTGCTGAGCTGGTTGCCTTAGGCATGTTGTTTGTTGATGGAGAGATGCAATTTTGGGGCACAGTCTGACTTGTTTTGTGGATAAATCAAATTATATTAATTTGCTAATTATCTAGATTAAATTAGACACAGCCTTTTATTATCGATCAGATCAATTTCATTCTTGGACACACAACTACCATTAGTCATATAGTATTTTAGTTGAGTACAGTGCAATTGGTTGTATGAATAAATGTCTACATGCTGGTGGCCTTATACTACAAATATCTGAAATTTTGCGTACTTGAAAAGTCTCAGTAAATCACATAGTAACTAAAAGACACCAGGGGAAGTTCAAAACTATTGTAAAAATCTGATGGCTATTCAGTCTTTTACCCTCCTTTCTAGTGAGTTACACCTGTATTAGACAAGAAAAAGAATAAAGCCTCAAAGCACTTTATAATATATATATATGTATATATATATGTACAGATGCTTAGACACATATGAAAGATATGTACCTGTGTACATATTACTATGCATTTTTTATTCTGGTCTGTAGATTGAAAAACCTGCAACACAGAGGGATGTAGTAACTTGGTGTGTAACCTGGGTCACACTCTCCTTGTCTTACATGAATATGCACATGAATAATGAGACCCATTTTTTTGGCCATCTCTAGTAGCAGAACTGAAATTAAACAAAAGTGCTTCCTTGATTCCTTCTACTATAATGCTGGTCATCTCAACAAAGTTAGGAATTTGTATGATACTAAAGACAGCTTTTTAATAGGCATTTTAAATATACAGGGATTTTAAGTATAATTATGTGTAAAAACAATCAAAATATTGGGGAAATAGTAAAATTGACTTGCTATTTAGTAAAATTATTTCAGTTATTTTAGTTAGATTGTCCATGCCTCAAAAGTCGCTAATATGCAATATTTACTTTTTGCAAAGAAAATTAAGCAATTGCATTTGCCAAGAACTTTTTATGTTATTTGGCTATTGTTTTTCATATACAGTGGTATTTAATGATGCTAAAAGAGAATGAAAAAAAGTAAGAATTCTACATGTAGTAAGTCCTAGGTTGTAATTCCTCAAATGCCTAACATAAACAGTTATCTCTGGAAAGTTACTGTGTGTTTTTTTCTTAAAGAAGCACACACTTATATATATTTTTAAATCTACACCAGATAATCAGGTGTCTTTTTACTATTGCATAAACACTGTAGTGCGCTGAAACATCTAATATTTAGCCTGTTTGCTAAATATATTAAATATTGATTTTTCAATAAATAAATTTATTAATAATAAATCAATAAATATTTATCACTATTTATCAATAATCTTGATTTATTCATAGAGCTGCAATGAAATATAAACATGTATGGACACATATGTACCACCAGTTATAAAAACTGATATACACAGTGGAATATTCTAATGGGTGGGTCCTCTGTTTATTCTCAAAATTGTTTCCCTCAGGCTCCATTTCTGTTACTGTACCATCTCAACTGGATTTGAATTTGAAAGTGTTCTCTAGTTTTGAATGTTAATGGGTGTCATTGCACTATGGCTCTACAAGAAGGAAAAGTATTTCTATAAAATAAAAACACTGGAAGTTTTGAAGAAGATGTTTTTTAAGCCACAGTTCTGACAAAAATAAGGATGCTTTCATTTTTGCCTATGAAAACAAATTAATCTTGCTGTATAAATAAATTTATTTATTTATGCAGAAAATGTACTAAAGCTTGTTTAAATGTGCAAAGAAAAGTAATCAGATGAAATTAATATTGATAAGAAATGATAATTCCTATTATGTTAACAGTGTGCACAAGGTCAAGACCTATTCTGGGTTCTCAGGTAATTGAAAGAATATCATTCTGATGTTTCTTAAAATTTGACTTATGCTAGCAATGAATATTTAAAAAAATGAATACCTAACCAATAATCCATCCTCGGTGAAGATTCAGCTAAACCTTGCAACAGAAATTGCCTTTTGGTTCAGCCTATTTATTTTAAATCTAGGACTCTCTTATTTGTGATTTCAGAAGAAAGCCATTTTTATGAAGATTGCAGTGTAATAAATGAAATGGTAGCAGGATTTTTTTTTACATAAGATTTGGCAGAAGGAAGATATCTGAGCTCATACCAAAAATATCAGCAATCTGTATGCTAAACTGTAAATCATGCTGCACACATTAAAAGCTCCCACATATACAAACAAAATTTGTCTAAAGTCATTACTTTCAGAAACTAGACAGTCTGGGACAATAGTAGGCTAATTTGTTTTTACTTCTCTTTCAACCAGCCTTTCCATATTAGGAATATTTTTTCCCTTTTTCTTCTAAATTGTAGTAAAAGAGACCAGAGTTCTTTACCATGTTGCATTTCAAGAGATTGGGGTCTGGATATTTTAGCCCTTACTTTAATGAACACTTTTTATTCCCACAAGCAGTTCTACTGATGTCTATGAAATGATGCATATTGGTATCACACATTTAGAGAAGATATAAGAATTTTGCCTTTGGACCTCACAGATATGAAAAGTGACCTGTAATGGAAACCATTGTAAATCATAAATCATGTTTTACAGAATTTTTTTTAAAAGTAGGGAAAAGCTGGTAAGATTCAGTGTGGTGCTCACAGAGATGAGAGAGCAACAATATGAAAACTTTGTATGCACCTTGGCATTCCCACATAGTGTATTGATGCTTGGATGCATAAAATATTTTGTTCTGGTTATTGTTTAGTACCAGCTCAGGCAGCCAATGGTTCAGTTAATCAGTATATTAAATAAGAAGTTACGTAAGTATGATTTTTCAGCTCTCTCTCTCCTTGATCTTTGAAGTGTGTCACTCTTTCATTTTGCCATTCAACAGCCTGACATGCAAAAGCTTTGTTCAGACAGTTTAATTTAATCACTGCCACTGGTTCAACAAGATGATAAAATCCCCTGTGCTGTACAACATCCAACATCCAGCTCACTGTTATCTGATACTGTTTGAAGCTCCTCTCATGAATGTGTGCTGATAACACAAGAACTCCAAACATGTCATAAACAATATATTAATACCCTTGATTGAATTCCATTAGAATAAGAACGAGATGAAGTTTAGGCTGTCCAAGAAGGCCAATGTAATAAAATGTAATTTAGACTAATCTTTCCAAAGAATGCCTCGTGTTTGAAGATGACAGTCTCCCATCAGAAGCAGAAGTAATTGCTTGTTGAATACACTGGGAGCTCCTTTGAATTCTGGCCTTTGTACTTTGTGCACTTTCCAGGTGTCTCCTGCAGCAATCTCCCCTTTTGTTTCAGCAGAGAGATGGCAGGACTGCAAATAATAAAATAGGCAGTGTTTGTTTTAAGGAGCACTTGGGGGCCGGATGGAATTTCTAGGAGCTTAGGACTAGAAGTGGGGCTGTTTAAGGCAAAAAACAAAGCAAAGGACTTAATAGGTAATGTAATTCAAGTAATCTGTTTCCCTAAATTGAATCAGGAAGAGGTAGGAAGGTATTTCAGCCAATGCATATCTACAGACAGCAGAAAGCATAAAGGTTAGCTTGTCTCTGGAGTAGATATTTACACAACAGAGCAGTGACACTGAAAAGTTGTTTAGCCAGAAAATTCACCTGGTTTAAACTGGAATTTTCAGGATATGTAAATTGTTAAATTCATATGGTTTACATCTAAATTTTTTTCTTTGGTTTTGTTGACAAGGAAGATTTTCTAGGTTACTTCATAAGCAATAAACTAAAATAAATTGCAGTATCCTGATTTTTAAGTAAATTTATTGTTTATTTGCAGCAATTCCTGCTTTTTATTTAAAAAATTACCAGGCATTGTCAATATCCTTTTGGGTCCAGAAAATCTATAAGGCAGAGATTTTTCCTAGAATTTAAGAAAAAATAAAGAATGAAATAAAAGAAAAGCAAAAGAAGAAAGAACTCCAGGAGGCTCTGTTAAAATGAGGAAACAGTTTGGCTTTGTTTAGCATGTTTTCATTTCTGTGCAGTATCTGGGGAGTAAGGGCAGCCCAAATACACAGTCATAGGAAACTGTCTGGAGTTGTCAGTGCAAAAGGGCAGCAAGTTTATCCACAGATTGGGTCTGTGAATGTTTCTACTGGACCCAACAGCACTTTGTATTCAGGTCCAATGAACACTCTTCCAAATCCACCTCCACTCTGAAAAGATAGGTTGGTGGCATTTCCCCATTCAGCCTTTATTTTTCTGCCATTTAGTGAGCTCTTAGCTCTGTTATTTGAACATCAAAATATCAGCTGAGGCTACTAAGATTACTCCTGTGAAAATATTTGCCCATACCTATGGAATTCAAAAGCATTGCAACACCTTGAAACCCTGTTTTCTTTTAGCAGTTTGTACAGGTGGAGTAAATTAGCTTATTTTTCTCTGCCCCTCATAACTAAGGAGATGGAATACTGTCTTTGGCAGAAGAATAGTTTCACTTTTGCTCATTTCGTCTCAGTGAATACATGTAGTTCTTAGCACTATTGTGACAGCACTTTCACCATTTCCTACTCTCTCTCTGTGAAGCTGCAAACTACAGCTTCTTGAGGAATGGTAATAGCTGCAATTTAAATTTGGGGTAATTTGAAATAAATACAGCTGGCATTGCAGACAGATAAACTCTGATTATGACAGAATTGTTTTCTGTGACATCTCAGCTTCTTTTAGGCTAGAATCTGCAAACACATATGCTTAACTTGAAATCTGTGAAATCAGCTGTGCCTCACTGGAGCTGCTTGTATGGTTGGAGAAATCAAATGCTTGGGGGAAGCAAGTGTAAAATGTTTGCTGGATTAAGACCTTCAGCACAGCATTTTTGGTGTTTGTGATATGCATAACATATATCAACAGCCATTAAAATATGTTTCAGGAAAGAATTCTTGAGATTGATTGTTTCTTCAAAAATGACTCAAAAAATCAATCAGAACTGTTTTAGAAATATGCCTACTATGCACCAAGATCTAGTTGTTTGGGTTTTTTAACAAAATTTATCAATCCATTAAAGAGGAGACAAGTAAACAAAAATGAATTGTCATTTGTGTTATTTTATTAGTGTCACATGAGATTACAGCATATTATTGACTTTAAGAATATTTTACCCAAAGAGATTTGTTTTAACATGCACAAATAGGGATCAATACTAGATATGCATTAATTTTCATAAAAAGTTACAAGGCAATTTTTTTTGTTTACAAATCCCCTGATTATACTTATAGCCTATGAAAAAAATCATAGTTGTGACCTAGCTAAGATTTAATTATTAAAAAATTGATTATTATTTGCATTGTTTCTTACTTTCCCAGGTGCATTATTTAGAGACCAAATGTAATTTCTGTGCTCACCCGGTTATAGAGTGAAGTTAGATCGCCTACACAATTTTTGCTGACTTTGCTGCCTTAGCTTGCTTTATCAATTCCTTTTTTCCCTCTTTTTTCATTAGAGATCACATATAGTTTAAGAGCTGTAATCTGAAACCTTACAGCTCTAGTGGATACTTAAAAGACTCATTGATGCACTTTGAAACCTAGTCAATTGAACAGCATTAGCAACTGCAGCATCTAGCCATTAGGCTATTAGGATCATTTGCCGAGGCACTAAAATTAAATATAGGGACACTAGCAATTCCCCAATTATATTGTGTTAGTATAATGGCAGTGAAAAGGATATTATTTTAGTCAGCTCAGTGCCACTATTGCAAGAATCAAGATGCCTTCCATTTTGTGGATGTAGATATGTATTGGCCAGGAGACTTTGACATTAATTTAATTCCCTCTGCAGGCAGAATAGATCAACACCATGGACAAGATTCAAAGCCTATCAGCCAAGGGCAGCTTTTCACAGGCTCCATATTTAATAATATATTTGCAGGGGTTTTTTAAGCATTTGCAATGATATGTGTAAGCTAAAATACCATCTAGAAAAATATCCATATTGAGGAGGTAGAATGAATGATACACAGTCCAGGCAAAGAAATTATTGGTTTCTGTTAGCTGGCTCCCACAGCTGTTACCCTCCTGGTCCAGCCTCCTACACGAAGCATATGTCTTTGCAGATTCCAGGAGAGAGTGCTTCCAGGGAAAAGGAAGAATCTGACCCAGAATCATAAAAAAAACCAAAACAAACAAAGACAAAGGAAGTCCTGGTCTTGGACTAGGAGTCATCTATAAACGTGTTTCTTCTCTTTTGAGTTGTGTGCAACCCTCTATTCCAGTAGAAGGGAACTCTTAGCAGTTCAGTCAGTATGAGTTAGGGTTTTTTCCCATTGTAGAGGAAAGCCAGGTTGTACTAGATTAAGTGGTGCTAATAGCAATATAAGAATGACTTTATCACATTCAAGCAGAATTCCCATTAGCCCAGTCCCAACGGAGACAACAGCAAATGCCTAGAAATCTACATGCAATGATACATGCCCAGCACACCTTTCCCCAACTCTTCCTGAACTAAAAGACAGTGCTAGCTTAGACTTTCAGATAAAAATAGAGGAGTTGGTCTTGGGTCTAGCAATCAATTCATTCAAATTGAATGCAGTGGAAAGAAAAGCTGAAGTACATATGTAGCTGAGTATCTTAACAATAATAAAAAAAATAGTGAATAATTTCAAGAAAGGTAATGAATTTAGATTGTCAAATCTACAGGAGACTTGGAATTTCCTTTGGTTAAAAATATATAAACTAGAATTTCTATGCAAAGAAAGTGAGGAGATGCTTAGAAAAACAACCCAATGTAACAGAAAGAGATTATATTTATATATTTTATATATATTATATATATATATATAAATTATAAAATTCTTGAAAATAATTTTAGGGACAAGCAGAATATGTAAATGAGAGGTGAAAGAAATTTTCAAGGAAAGAAATACAGAAATTAAATACAGAAATGAAAGTGAATTCTGAAAGCATGGAAGGCAGTAGCAAGTACCTACACCTGATATAGCAGAAGACTGTGCTTAACAACTCATCATTCCTTCTAGCTCTGCTTTCCTTACTAGTGCAGTTATTCCTACATTAATGTTGTTTCTCTCTTGCTCTGCTTTATATCCATGTGGCAGTCTTGTTTATTTTCAGCATTTATCTATGTTAGGTACCTTTACTGAATTTTGGTAAGGAGTTAGTTCACTTCTTCTTATGAAAAAAATTTCTTTGCTATCTTGTAATTCTGTATCTTTTCACTCTTCCTCCTCTCCCTTATTCAATACCTACCTACTTTAATTCAATAGCTTAAGAAAATTTCTTCTTCTTTTGCCCCGCTCCAGCCTCTCTCATATAGTCCAGTTGGTTACAATTCCTTTCAATATTTTTAACTATAGTTAACAATTACTTTGATTCTGATATTTTGGATTTTTTGAGGAAAAAATACCTTGTCTCTTGTGTAAAAAACATTTGCCCAAGAGATGATGCTTGTCTAGGTGCTATTTTCATTTGTAACCTTCCCTTCCTCAAAATACTTGAGAAAATATCTTTTCTGATCTCAGAAGTAATGTATTAGAACAACATTGATAATAAGGAAAAATGAAGCTTTGAGTATGGATTCCTTCTGACTAAATGGATGGTTTACAGACAGAAGCTCCAAAAAGCTGTATTGAAGTGGGGAAGTCTTAAGAAAGAGCAAGGAGAAAAGGGAGATCTGAGGCTATAAGATGACCCACTGGAAGAAAATTACCCCCTTTCCCTGTATACCTCCACTTGAAACTGGGCACTGGAACTTTCATCTAAGCACAGACCAAAAATAAAAACAAACAAACAAACAAACAAACAAAACAAAACAAAAAACAAAAAACAAAAAAAATCAGAATCTGACCTTTGTTCTTTCAGCACAATTTTGTCTCTTTTTGTGATATATAATGAAAAATACTCTTCTAATTAATGAATTGCTTTTACAGATATTTGAGAGCAAGATCTTACTTCTAATTTGTATTTTCAATACATTACTGTTTAACATAATTAAATACTTTAATCTATTCTGAAGCTGAATGGAAATGGTAGGTGGGGAAGTTATACGGAAAGCGAAAATGTCATCCTACTGCAGTGTGGGTAAGTGGTATGCTTTCTCTTGTTCGAAAATTTACAAGAGCCCTGAGTTTTTGTGAGATATATAATCAACCTGTGGAGCAAGGAAACAATAGAAATGTCTGGATCAATGTTTCTGAGTTTAGTGAGGGGTTTTGGAAAAAGAACATGGAGCTTTTCTGTCAGGAGAGAAATACTGCTCTTATAGCAGACAGCTTTTCATGGCACTTTACAGCTTTATTTTTCTTTCTTCTCCTTCACACTGTAAAGATAATATGTCTTCCAACAAATGCAACTCAAACATTCTCTAGATGAAATCTAAATAAAAAAACCTTAAAAAGTAAAATGGAAACAAAGTTTGGATGCTAATGTCGATGTACAATATACAAATTTTTTCTGTCTTTCCTTGATATGCTTGTCAAATCTTCAAGAGCAACCAGTGCAAACCCTCGAATTATGAAATTAGCTCAGAGTAGATCAATGTACTGTGGTAACAACATCGAATTTTTCTTCATCAGCAGCTGAATCACACTGCTCATAAGATTTGCTGGACAAAGTGCTCACGAACTAGATTGTTGCTTCACAATCATGCACTATTAACTTTTGCTGTAAATGTGTTTTTTTCACTTGGTAATTTGATTTAAAAAGAAAAAAGAAAGGTAGAAAACTTTTATTGAGGTTTTTGAACCCTGTAGAGAATATGAGGTTCTCTTTCAATTATTTTTAATATGACATACTCTGAAATTTCTAAAGTGAGCATACTACAGCTATAATAATTTTGTAATGAAATATAAAGCAAGCATGAACAAGAATCTGCAGCAAATAGTTTGATTCCATCAAGGCCCAAAGTCAATTGGTACTTAGTCCCAGCCAATCATTTCATCTACTGATAATATTACATTTGCACCAGATAGCAAGCTAAAGGCTCTTGCAGCTTTTGACTGTACTTGTACAAGTAAACTAATGAACTAATTAACAAGTAAACCAAACAGGTTTGGTGGCAAATAAGGAGCCACAACAACTTGGGCCCTTAGGTGTATCCTTAGTGATAACTGGGCAGAATTCTGCATGAGCTGTGGACTCTTCTCAGTAAGAAGTAGAGACAAGGGTATTGTGTTTGGAAGCAAAGGAATTTTAGTTGTAGAGATGCAAACAGTAGGGAATAATTGCAAGACACAGCCCTTGCATGGCTCAGTCAGCTACTGCAGTGTTTTCTCGACTGCCTGTTGTCAGTGACTCCAAGGCTGAGACCCAATATATAAATCTACACCTGACTTAGTCATCCTAGCTGCTTTTGGGGAGAGAAACAGGCATTTCTAAACGCTGTGAGATGCTTATTTCAAGAGGGGATTTAGTCACATTCTTTTTCTTTCAGTTGCTCAGATAATTTGGTCAGATAAATCTGTTGAAGCAGGCAGCTGCAAATGTCCAGGTCAAAGAAAACCCAGGTTCAGTCATTCTCAGGCCTCCCTAAATCCTTAGGGTAATGGAGCTGATCTGCTTTTCAGGCAAAATGGGATGATACAAGGTGCAGAGCTGGGTTCCAGGAGAGCAGGAAGACTGCAGTTCCTTCCCCCATTAGTAGTCCCTGATGTGGTGTATGTACTGCAGGTCACTTGGTGTGCTGGGGAAGCCCTCCAGATGTGCCATGGCTACATTTTCCTGGGGACCTATCATCTAAAATTTTCTTCTAGGGACAGTTTCCCTCTCAGAAGGGCCCAGAGAATGCGTGGCACTGCTCCTTTGGGGAGTCCTTGTAATCTGCTGAGCTGGGAGAGTGGTCTGTGTGTGAATATTTGGCTTCCTTTAGCTTATGGAAGGTGAAAGGACTTGTTCCTCCACTGGTCCCAATAGCATAAGCTCCTTCAACCCTATGCAAATAATGCAGTAACTGGCTTTGTCTCTCTTTATTTGGGTGTATATCAGTGCTGGTTCTGTATTCAGTCAATTAAATCACGTGCCCAATTGTTGTAGCACACTATTAAATATTAAGAGAAAGGGAAATTAAGTAACACTTCACCCTTCTTAACAATTTATAAGCCCACCTAACCTAAATGACAAATTTGAGTAGGATGTGTTGTGTTAGGCAGATTTAATGCAGTGCAGGATTTACACTTGGCTGCTGCTATAGCGAGTTAGTGCTAACCAGACGTGGGCAGGGTGGGGCAGATTATGTGAACCCTTCATGGCCAGGAGAAACTCATCTAGAGAGAAAGCTAAGGCAGTTCCAGCCTGATTCTTTTTAATGTCACAGTTCATTTGCAGAACCATAACTGGAATCAAGAATTAAAAAGCCTTGTATAAAAGTCAGTAACATTAAACCTTTAAGACTCATGTTTCATGTGTCATAAAAAGTCTATGAAAGGATTTTATATTCTGTACAGTGTTTTAGCACTTTCAATCATTTTTTTTCCAACATAACTTTTGTGAACACTTTTATAGCCTCTAAATGAAAAACTAAACTATGTGTCATTCAAAAAAAGGTTTTATGGATCACAGAATTTAATATAAGTTCTGCACCATAACAAGGAACTGATAAACCTATATTAGAATTAATTTAAAATGTTAGAAACAGTTTTAGAAGATTGTGCATCACACATTGGGACAAACAACACTAGTAAGTAAAAAACGCTTTGTATAGACAGACTCTTTGAGAGTGAACTGCAATGCCTTAACAGAAATGGTTTAAGTGGTTAAAAAATTATGTTTATGTCACATATATTCAAATCTAAAATTTTCATGTAAGTGAAAATACTTTACATAATGGAATAAACTCTAAAAAAAATCATCAAATGCACGCAACAATAAAATCCAAGTTGAAACTCTGTCCACTAATATACAATATGATATAAGGTCTAATCTTTCTCCAGGGAAAAGACTGTTACTCCCCAGTGTCATTAACATTTATGAATTAAGGCTTCTTTATGAAATGGCAAAATTAAAATTATATTCTTCAGGTACTAATCCTATAATATACATCTGTTTTACACTAATGGGGAAATATCTTATTACTTTAATACATGATGGTTATATGCTGGTATCAAAAAAGAATGTATCTTAGGAAATATGTATAAAAGTAACAATTTGCACATTTCATTCCCTGTAAAATACTGCACAGGCTTTAGCAGTAATTTTCCAAAGATTTTTGCAAGGTAGATAAGCGTAATCTGCCAAATATACAGACTGAAATCTCACTGGTTATTCCCTGTTTCTCATGCTGTTTCTGTTCAGGTCTACCTGTTCCTGCTGCAAGAAGTCCAAAGGGAACCTCTCTACTACACTTTCTGTCCAGAGGGGCTTTCTCTTCTGGGACTTTTTTTCTGCCACTGGCCATGCCTACAACTACATAGTACCAGAGAAATAATATTAACTATCAATACATTATGAGTGGCAACAAAGAAATGCATACAAAATAGGAGCTTCTTGTTGGGGCTTCATTTTATGGTTAATGAGAAAGCAGTTGTTCATTAGGGCTGAAATGAAGCCTGTTCATTCACCACTCCTGCCTAGCAGTCAGAGTTCTAGATGTTCCCAGCAACAGACAATCTCTCTGGAGGCCGATTATTTATAAATGGTGGACAGTTTGATCTTGGCTAAGTAGGTCTTATCAAAGGAAAACAGCAAGCGTGGGAGCGCCTCAAAGCTCTCTTATCTAAATGTCTAGACCTACATTGCAGACATCTGTTCACAAGCTGGGTGTTTAACTCACAGGGCAGTGAGCTGCACCGTGCAGCTCTGAGCACACCTGCCCAGCTCTGTGTCAGGTGAGAGCTTTGGGAGCAGCAGCCTGAGGTTCCCTGGGATACGTCAGAGTGACTCAGGCGGTACCAGAAGCAGCCACACATGCAAAAGAATAACTGGAAGTAACACCTTACTCTCAAGAGTTACTGTATGGGATGTGGCTAAATGCAAGAGAGTGAATGTGACACAGAATCTCAATCCCCCCTGTGAGTGTGAGAGAAAGCAGCCATACAAGGAGGAGCAGACTGGAAGACCAAGATCTAGTGCCACACTGTTAGAAGTGCATGATGGGGAACATAGTGCAACAACAAACCATTTATTGGCTTAGACAAGTTCCCTTTAGTTAAGTGTCAACATTTTATCAGTGGCATTACCTGTGACTGGACACATCTTCTCTTGTGCTGACCTGATCCTGAGTTTCCTTTTGTTATCTTTTAGGTCAGGGGCACTTAATATTTTTTATTATTTCTGTAAAGTCCAGTTTGGTTGTTTGGTCACTCACATAGGTTGTAACCAGTGTGCTGTCTTCACATTTCAAAGACAGTAACCATAGGCACAAAGTGAGCCAGAGAAGAAAGCAGAGAGTATGTGTACTGCTTGCCCTTGGCTTTGCCGCCTACTTGTGCAGAAGAACCAGTAAATTGGCTCACATACTATCTTTGTCAAAGTCTATCACAGAGATGCATACTTTTTTGTGTGTGCTTGCCCTATCCTCTTTACACTCTGATATGCCCAAGGAATCTTGGGTGCAGTTGTCATAGTATGCAAAATCTCTGTATATTTCACATTTTTGTCTATCTCTCCTCCCGTTAGCATCAGTATTGCCAGGAAATGCCCATTGAACTTAGCTGCTCAGTGCCTCTTATATTAAAGATATAGGATGTGCTTAAATTGAAACACATGTCTATGATTTCCCTGTTCAACGAGGTATTTAACTTTTGGGCCTAAAGAGTGCTTTTATAGGCTTTACTGAATTTGTTACAAAATAAACTGTTTTTTAAGTTAAAAACAAAACTGGTGGTTTGTTAACTCTACAACAACAGCAATAATTTCAAGTTGCCACATGTCTGGCTTTTGCTAGCTAATTTTAATTCACAGGCATTACAGTAGATGTGAGTTCACTGTAAAAGAAATAGCCTTGTAACTTTATGAATCTTCTAGGGAATTTAAGCAACAGGCTTGTTGACAATGTGCTACTTCCCTGAAAAGTCAACCTTGTAACTTGTATAACTATGCCTAACCTTAGCAATACTTTTAAAATTACTTGTACACACATCACCTTCCCTACATGTTTTGACAAATGACACATTTCCTTTGGTGCTTCTTTGTGGGTAACAGCGTGTGAGGATATGGTACTGGCAAAATTTATTACAGTTATTTTGTAGTTGATATTAAAGAACATGATGTATTATATCAGGTGTCTGACCTTTAAAGATGTTAGGACCCAATTCATTACAACATAAAATTTACATATTATTCAACATTCTACTGTCCTTTTATGAAGAAGTCATGATGCATACGTACATGAGATTTAGAGCAGACAACTACCCCTGTACATTGGAGGCGAGAGATTGAAGACAATGGGAAATAAAAAATATTGCAGTTTGGAAAAGATTCACTTTTTTAATCCATGAAATAGATGACTCTGGCTGCACCTTTTTGAACAATGTCTCAGAAAAAATAAATGGAGCACACAAAGACAATGCTGTATTGGATATTAGCTGTATTCCTGTGTCTTTTGTAAATCCTGACAAGACCTACCTGTCTCTGTTCCTGCATTTGATGAAGTTTTGCACTGGTAGTATATATGAAGACTCAGGCTGGGGGATTTCATCAGTGAGAAATTGATGGGTTTGTCTTTGCATTGTGTTTGCACATACTCAACTGGAACCCACTCTGAAAATTGTACCAGCAGCCCTATTTTTTTTATTCTCTGCTTAATTGTTCTTGTTTTGGGGGCTATGAAAATGCATTCTTTGCCACAGCAGATAGCAGCAGCTGTAATCTGCCTCTTTCTATAACTGATGCACCTCAGCTGTGCAGCTGATATTGTGCACCTGGTTGTTGTGCAGTCAGTTGTGGATATCTGGAGATGCACCAGGTGTTCACACCAGCAGCTGTTCTGCATTTGTGCCACTGCTCCAAGACCTTGATGCTGGAGAGCATCCCATAACTTCATACCAGTATAAATACAAAGGAAATACATGGGGGTGGCTCAGACACTTGATACAGCAACTGTAAATTGTCTGAGCTCCAAAATATGTGTAGAGAAGGTAGCGACAAATAAACAGTTCACATTGATTTTTTTTGGAAGCTGGATAGCCCTTTCATACCAAACATTAGCTGTAACCTCTTATAAAGGCTGTGATGGCTTCTCTACAGATTTGTGTGACTTTGTTGGCATTCTGTGGCATCTTCAGGGAGCCTTTTCCAAAAAACCAGAATGTATTGACAGATTTCAGTGTTATGTTAAGATCATAGTCTTAACGTGATTTTCATTTGGAGAAGAGCAGATCAAGACTGGATCACTTTGCTTTTTGTTGTTCTAGAAGTCAGACTCCAAGGGTAAGACCCAGATGCCTAGATTTAGGTAGGCCAAGTTACTTTCTCAGGGTCTTTAAAACCATTTATGTCTCTCCAGACAGAGAACATAGTCATTTATGTCACTTATGATGGAATAGATTTGATAGCCGCCCCCCTGCCCTCCCCCAAAATTTGGCTTCAAGTTTTACCCTGTTTTATCTAAGGGTTGCTGATCACATTGCCTTCAGCAAAGACTTGGACCTGAGCTTTGAATTTGAACTGATTCTCTATGGATTGAAAATTCCTCCCTCTGCTAGGATACGGAACATGGGCTCTTTATTGTTATCACAAAATGTGATAATACAGGTGTAAATGTGCTTAAGAGATGAAAAAGAGGACTGAGACAAGGACATGTCCTGCCTGAGTTAAGCAGGGTTTTACTTGCAAAGCAAATTTTGCAAGAATGTGACTAAACTACCTTCATAGGGTGTATAGACTGATAGAAGGTTGGGTAATTAAGGCTGGTAATAATTATGGTTTAATTTACCCTGACTAGACATATGCATTATGAGACTATTTTTTATTTATGTTGCCCACATGCATAAATTTTGCTGTATTTATTTTAAAAAGTGAACCTGACCATCGGGCATTTATCAGATTTTTGTGAAGAATGTTGCTGTCTACTTATTTTCTTACAGATAATAAAGTAATACTGGGAAGGGTTTATTTTACCATGAATTAGCCTTCTAGATGTTGGGTGCAAATTAATAAACTAGTCTGGAATCTTTCTGTAGCCAGTGGTTAAGAATGGACACCTACTTTCCCATCCAATTTATACCTACAGAGGTTTAGTGGTTCAGCCAATCTCCCTTTTGTCTGGAGAGAGGCACTGGGGCTGACTTCTAGGTGGCTCAGATTTGATGAAGTAATCCCATGTGCAGTGGCCAACATAGGAGATTGCAAAAATAGGAGAGAAGGTGTCATGGTTAAGGGAGCTGAATGTAACCATAGGGAATTTCACTCTATCTGTGCATCTGTCAGGGAATTCCTCTGGGATGCTTGGCAAGTCACTGAACAGGTGGTCAATAATTGTGTGTTTCTTGTGTTATGGGTATCTGGAGTCTGATTTACAGAAGCAATAAGCATTCACAACTGAAATTGAAGTAAATTGTAGTTTTATTGTAGAATGTTACATGCTCATAAATACTTGGGTTTGTTGTTCTTAAACTCAACATTGCAAACTGGTGAATACTTTGGGGCCCAAATTCTTTGTACCATTATTCCCAACTGTAAGACGGGAATAATGACACTCATCTCCCAGAGGTGTTAGAAAAGTTTTACAAAGAAGCCCTTGGGGAAACAAATAATTCTGTGTTCAGAGCAGGATTTGAATGGTGTGTAGCAAGACCCTGGTTCACATGCTGAACAGTGAGGAGGCAACAATACTGAAAATCTGTTTGTTAACTAAGCATGAGCCTTAACATGAATTGAATGAAGCAAGGGGAAAAGATAGAATGTGATGATGACAATTTAAGAGTTCTTAAAATGCAGGTGCAGGAGCAAATTAAAGTTCTCAGAGCTAACCTTAATTTTGATGTTTCACCGTTCTTGACTGACAGAATCTTGTGAAGCTATTTTACCACATCTTGGTTTATTTCTGAGACAATAAACTGAAAAAAGTCCCACCCAGAACTGTCACTTTGTGTCATATGAACAGCCATCCCAGCGCTTTTCGGATGGTGGGCATCAATCAGGAAAACATTAGCCACTTGAGTTAATGGGCAGGAATACCAGATCACTGTGTTTGTGCTGTTAGCCCAGCAGGTCCACCCTCTTCACTGAATACATCATGAGTTATGTGGGGCTTACAAATAAAGAGAGCTTCACAGTGCAGGTGCCGTGTGTGGACAGTGTGGTGGTTTTCATAGATGCTGGCTCTCATCAGAACCAGGAGTTCTGGGCTTCCTGCCATTCTCTGGGAGAACAGCACTTCTGGGCACAAAGCATGCTCAGCTTCACACTTTGGATTTAGGTCACCCTCTTCCTCTGAGTTGCACTTTTCTGCAAGATTTTAACACCAGCCCTCCATTTTCTCCACAAATCATGCTCAGTCTCTTTCACTCAGGTTTTTAACAGGTGCATAGACCCCATTTTTCCACCATACAGATTCTTGTCCAAACTCTTCTCCCAACGTGCCTGCCCAGCATCGTTATCCTGGGATCTACTCAGTCCCCCTCCAAATGCTTTTTCACATAGTCCATATCCCATTTGTCTCCATGTTTCCTTTTCCAACACACTTACTTACACAGGTGTAGCTGCAGTGTAGATACCTACATTTAGATAACCTGAATTTCAGTTCCAGTTGCAAGAAAAGCTGTTTGCAGTTGTGATGGGCCATGCCTGTCATGGATAGAATCTCTCAGGAATTAATCTGGTAAATTTTAGTCACTTATAAGCACATTTTATATAGTTTCAGAGATTTGAAATACACTCAATTTTGAGGTAGGCTTCAGAGGGTGAAAATCCCCATGACATAACATCTACATCATGTCCAAAGATTTAGGAGAGTTTCCTTACATTCTCCAGAGCTGTGCTGCTACACTGGGAAGATGTGAGCTGAAAGGCAAGGGATGAAACACAGTAAGGGTAAGAGAAAGATGCTTGGCACCAAAATTTTCACCCTAAAAATTTTTGCAAGCAAAACAATATCTTGATTGGTGAAGTTTTGGGTAGCCTTCTTAACAGATTGTACTGCCCTGCCATCTACAAAGTCCTCATTTCCTCAGGAAGCCATGCCCATTGAATGGTTTCAAAATTGTTTCAGATCCTTTAATGAAAGGTGCCACATAAGATTTATGCAAATAACCAACATCTTAATTAAAAATATGCACACTATCCCTAAGAAAATGACCCCAAAATACCAAAGACATGCCCTCTATACTTTTGCTGATCTTTGCAACTGGAGTATTTAACACAGCTTTTTCTTCCCAGCTATTAAGTTGGAGAGAAATAAAGTGAGCACCTAAGCAACAAGAAAATTAAATGAATAAACATTTGAACATAGAAAAATGCAACTAAAATAACAGGTTTTATTGAAATAATATAAACTGATAATAAAGCTCACTCTACAAGCTGGCAAGACATCTTAATAGAACACATAAGTACTAAAGAAAATCTACTGATATTACAAGACATTATTTTCTGTAACCAGGGGAATAAATTGTCACATAGAACCCATTTCAGATTTTGATGCATTAGCTATGGTGTGAGGACAGTGTATGATCAGGCATTTTATAGATGAAATATCCATTTATGTCCTATTACAGGCTCTCATGATCCAAAGAACTTTACTTTTAAGACCCATGCACAACTTGCAGTTCAGTAACCTTCATCCAAGCCAGCAAGGTGTTTCTCAGCACGGTAGCCATGTTGTGAGCACAAAGACTGCTTCAACCCTGTTCCTAGAAAATGTTGGCCATTACTCTGATTTCACTTCTGTCAGATTACCACTGGCATTACTGAACTATTCCAGAGTGTTGGCTCTGACTCGATAGTTACAGAAAGGGAATCATGCTCATGAAACCAAGGCAGGGAAAATGAGTGAAACTGCAATGAAAAATAAATTGGGAAAAAGGGTTATTTTTTTTATTTTTTTCAGAAGAGGATTGAAGAAATTACATGAGTGCTAACACCTCGTTCAGCCACTGACTACATTTGCCTTGGACAGAAATGTGGAAATTCATGTCCTTTTGTAAGTAAAATATCTCTTGTCTTAGCACCCCACAGTTTAGGATACTAAATTAATTTTCAGGGATATCCTTTGAATTGTATTCTCCTCACCAGCCAGCTGGTCACCTTTGTGCCACCAAGATGATCTCTCTCCTTGGTCAAGTTAGATTTCTTTGGTGCCTGCCCAGGAATCTGGGTCCTAGTGTCAGTGGAAGTTTCTTGCTGCCATAGACTTAACCATGGGATCTGGCCTGGTCGAATATGCACAAAACTCACCAAACTTCAGTAAATTTCAGATGAACCTGACACCTTGGCTATAAAGCAGGCTTGACTAGTGGGTCCTAAAAGAAAGCAAATAAATAAATAAATAAATAAACAAGAGAAGAAACTGCAGTGAAAAAATAACAAAAGAGAGAAAAATTAAAAACTTGTTTCTGAGCAGTGACAGCTGCTGGGATATTTAGATCGTTTTATTGTAGCAGTTTTAAGGAAAACTTTTTTCACAGCATTACTTTTCAACTCAGCATGTATAGACAAAATAAACTAGTCCTTCCTAGTCTCTAGTTCCCTTTTTAATTCACTTCTAGATAAAAGCAAAGACAATCTGGGTGTTGTGCATGCATGCTTGTGAATATGAGAAGTGAAGTCTTCCAAAAAGAAAATCACTCATTACTTTAGCCTTAATTTTAAAAATTAAAATTTAGGAGTATCAACAATTGCTGTTTCACCTGAAATCTGTGAAAGAAAATCGAGCGAAATATAAACTTTGCAAAAACACGCGAGAAGAATCTCAAAGAGAGAAAACTGGTCCAGAAAGCAATTTGTTGTGCGAATGCCTTTGAAAGCCTGTAATATTCATTCTGGGGTACCCTTAAATTGGGTACCCATAGCCACAGGTGCGGAGCATCCCCGGCCGCAGGTGCCGCGGGGTCTGTGAGCAGCAGCAGCGGCGGCGGCAGGGACGGAGCGGGGCTGGGGCTGCTCTGCCTGCGGGGACATCGAGGGGGATCCCCGGCACAGGCCGACCCGCCAGCAGTTCCAGAGCCCCGCCGGGCCCAGCTGCGGCTGGGGAGGCGGCGAGAGCAGTGGGATGCTCCTGAGCTGCCGCCCCGGGTGGGGAGAGCCAGGCTCTGGCCGGGAGCGGGTGTATGGCATGGGGCACCCCGAGCGCTGCTTCAGCCACACAAGTGCAGCAAAGCAGCCTCACTGCGCGGGAGCCGGGGCTTCACTGCGTGAAAGATGCAAACCTGGGAGCTTTGGGACCTTTGGGACAAACGCGGGAATTACGTGGTGCGGGAAAACCACGGCGTTTCGAACCCGCCTCGTCTGACAGCCTTGCCCCGTCCCATTGTCTGACTGCAGCAAGTTTGTTTTGCCCCAGCAGCGGTGGCTGGCTCGCTTGGTACTTTCCCTTTTGTTAGAAGAAAGCCTGGAAATACGTAGTGCGCTTTTATAGCGCTCCTTTTTTATATATAATTCGTTTTTCTTTTCAGCATTCGCAGCTAAACTTTCGAGATTTGATAAAAACAAACAAAGGCAGAAATTTAAGGGGAAAAAAAGAGGGGAAAGGATGAAAAAGGGAAGGGAAGAAAAGGCGCTGGTGCCTCGGTAAGCGAGCCGGCCCGCAGCAGAGGGTGCTGTCTGCCCGTGCAGCGCCGGCTGCCGGGAAGGTCACTCAGCCTATTGATAAATCACTGTGCCGTGATTCCTAACTGACAGCTCAAACTAACATCAAGCTGGATGAGAGAGAACAAAAGGCCATCAAGCAGCCATTTTCTTGACACTTTTATTCAATCACCAGCAGATTGCTTACGACAGCAATAGCAGCTGTTTTGTCTTCATCTTTCCACATTTGATAAAAGGTGTCAACTCAAATTTTTGTAAATAATTCACTTACCCCTACTGCACACACCAGCACTGTTCAGCATATGTATTCTGCGCGAGCAGATCACTGAGGCAGGTCAGGGCTCAATGATATCAGCTGAAGGTCATCTGTGATCTAAACGGAAGCACTGATAAAGCTACAGTCCCTCAAGGTCGAAGATAAGAACTACACTGAGATATTTGTAACGTGGACGAAAGGTTAAACAATAGAGAGAAAAGTATGGCATTGTTTCAGTTAACACACTAATGATTTTTCTATTGTTCCTTTGGAGACACTGTTCCAGAGGATTCAGATGCTTAACCCTTTTTGAGTGCCACGTACATCTAAGTGCTGGATGTGAGCAATTAGAGAATATCACTTCCCAAAGTTGGTGATGTTAGGCAGTAGCTCTTAGCCATAATATGCTGCAGCTAATACAGCTGAACTGCAGAAGAGAGCAACAGCAATTTTTATTGCAGGCTTTGAAAAGAAGAAAAAAAAAAGCCCCACAACTGGATGTTGTATCAAACAATAACAGTTTAAAAGATTAATGCATTTAAGTAAAATACAGCTTACCTTGAATCTCTCCTTAAAATAAATTTAAGTCTCAGACCTGAGGAGAATTAGAGAATGTGCCTAACGTTTCCCACTGTGACATCTTCCCTTACTTTAAAGGCTTAGGGAAACTAATAGAGAGATTCTTGAATTATTGCAATACGACACTCTATCTGATGCTGGCAGTAGCCAAAGCACTGAGATTAAAAATGATACATCCTTCAATACTAGGTTGTTTTTTATTTTTTTTCACCCAGTTATATTACTCAGAAAATAAATCTAAACAACAAATAGTCACTGTTTATCACTATTTGGTTTATACTTTCTAATAGCACAAGTATATGTGCATTTGAGATTCTGTCTGTGCTCAAACAGCAGGGAATTTATTGCATGCAATTGATGTACATGAAGATCAGAGCACAGTTGCCTTACATTTCCCATTCTTTCTGCCTCAGTGCTGTTCTAAAAACAACTTTCTCCAGTGTCTTTCTCATGGAGAAATAACAATAACCAAACAAAAGAAGGTATCTTTATTTTTTAGCCAAGCAAGATGGTACAGGAGTACTTTCTAACTACAGGACTTCTGTCTACATCAATATTATTTTCTCCTTACCCAGCTGTATATGAGCTAGCAGAAACAGTGTTAATTAGAATTAAAGCAAATGATTTTTCAGCAACTCATTTTATTTGTGGACATAGCTTCATTTTCTTCTGGAATATTTACATTGCCATTTCTTCAAAGATACATCTTTCAACTTGTTTAATATTCTTGACTTGAAAGGTCTTATTGAATTAACTAGGAAAGGTTTTTGGCAAGTTCATGCCTAAAATCAAATAGTGTTTTATGGCACAGTACTGATCATGCAGCTCATGTGGCAATATTTCCCTCTGTTGGTTCCTGTGTCCTAAATACAAAAGGTTGGCTTGAAAATAAAAGTAGGATTTTGAGTCTGTCATCAAGTATGTGAGACTAAAAACTTCATAGACTTTCCATTTTTTGTCTTGCTACTATCTTGTTCAAAGTGTCATTCTTACAGGAAAGTAGACCACTAAAAATTAGTGTCTGTGTGAAGAATTAAAATGTGATGTTCTTTCATCACAAAGGCATTGCTCGTGACTGCACGCTTGTAGCAGTGAAGGGTGATGTTATATTATTTAATTGTCTTTGTGGAAAAGCACTAGCAAAGATTTATTAGGACACTGACCATTTATTTTAACTCATATTATGTTATGTAAAAGCAATCAATGTATTCCATTTACCAGTTTACTAATTTTGCATTTACCAGCCTACGGCTCCTGACACAGTAACAGCAGAGAATAATCTGTGTGCTATAGATGCTTGCATCCTTAATATGGGCTTAAACCTCTTCTTCCTCAAGCATTAGCACAAGCAAACTGGCATTAAACTTCTTAAGTTTACTTTCCATGAGCATTCAAGAAGTATATGTGCCCATTAAGTATATTTATGCTATATGTAATTTTGCAAATGGTCACAGAATTATTTTTCTGACATTTGCTTCTGTACCTAGCAATGTATTATGAAACTGCAATCAGTATGGGTAACTATGTCAGGAACTATCCTCCTGTCTGAGACCAGTTTCATCGCCTACACCTCATGTTAGTTAACCAGTATCTCTGGCCAATTTCTCTGGAATTTTACATGCTGTGTTACACATAATTTCTTCAAAAATTGTACAGGAACAATTTAAAAGTTCGTAGTCTAGTTTCTTGGATTGTGTAAATCAATGTTTTTACAACTAAAAACAAGGAATAGGATGAAGATCTGTTGTTAAATCTTCAACTTAAGTATGAGGAGGGTTGACAGAAAAGAACATGTGGAGAAATGGCAAGGGAAAACAGGAATGCTGAAGAGTAAAGGAAAGAAACGTTTGAGGATCAGAGGCACCAAAATGGGACATGGACACAGCAGGCTGAGGCTCTGCCTGGAAGAAAGTAGGCCACAGTAGAGGCCATAAGATGATGGTAAGATGATGGAATCTTCCTTACTTGTATTGAACTTGAACTCTTTTATTTTTTTCTTCTTCTTTTTTCCCTCCTATATCTAAAACTATAGGCACTTAAAATGAATCGTCAGGTACTTTTAATTTATTGTGAGTAATGTGATTTTGGCCATGACTGTGGGATCATTTATGATAATTGATTCTGGATGAAAATGCCTCTTTCTCATCCCTTAATTTGCACACAAGGTTGATTTGCACTGATCTCCAGGCCAAGAGCATTTTACTCAATACTATGTGCTCCATAATCTTTATTATTAGATATCTTTCTAGGTAACTAATATTCACAGATTTGAAAAATAAGAAAAATAAGAGCTTGATAATGTCACTGAAATAAATCTGTAAACTGAGTATGCCCTGTAATATAGAAGACCTCAATACCATTGACTGTACTGCAATTAATATAAAATTAAATAAACTAAATAATGTGTTTTTGTAGCCCACAGATCTTCACTCTATTCCATCCTTTACCTTGAAAAAATGTGTTGATTTAGAAAAGCTGAAAAACTAGGCTTTTTGCATAGCTTTATGTTAGTAGAGTAGACCATTGTGTATAGCAAAAAAGCACCATGAGTAGTTATGGTTTTAAATTCAAATCTTCAGGTTTTATTTTTACAGACGATCAAGCTTGCCTGTTAAGTCTGCAATCCCCAGTCCTCAATTTGCTTCCAAAATAAAACAGAAATATTTTGTCCTTTTAAATTCATTCTGCTGCCTTCTCAATACTCTAGCAACCTTAACAGAGAGGTCTTGCTATGTCTTCACCAGACCAGATCTCAAATGGTAAACTTTAAATATTTTTAGGACTTCTCTGTGGCACCAAGACTAATTGACATGGAATGACTAACATCTATGTTGTTAAAATCCTTACCCTCTGGGGTAGCCACATGTAAATTGCTGCTACTTAATCACGGTCCTTGGCCTTTGCTGGCTCCTAAATTATGCCTGAGAATGTCTGGAGGAAGAATGTTTGGCTGGGCCAAAACGACAGAAAAATCTGTTCTGATGGTTCAGCAACACGAAGAACCAAGATCCAGAGTCTGGGAATATTTCTAGGAAGCAATGGCTCCTGAGAAAGCAGAGCAGACTGCTGCTATCCTTCCAAGGTCTCCATGCAACTACAGTGCCTCTCAGGTTCAAAAAGGTAAAATCTTCTATGACTGGCAGAATATTTTGATGAGCCTGTGTACAACCTTCTCAGAAATTAATACGAATTCCTTGCAAAATTGATTGAATTTTTAACTTGCAATACACATTCAGGAAGCAATCTAGGGTAATATTGCTTTTCAAGGATTGTTTACTACTTAATGGAAGTGGATTCTTTAGGAAGAGGTTGAAATATTTAATTGTAGAATGTGTATGGCATTGAGAGCAATGTATGCAACAGATATTAGCTTAGTGTCCAGCGGGTGGACAACCTTGCCTGAGTGCTCAATAAAGGTCAAAAAATGAATTAATAAGCTTATCTTTCCAGAAAACAAGCTTCATTCTAGAAGGCATAACATTAGTGTTTACCAGGCTGCCCTGGGGAATCACTAATGATGTACAAAGCTTTCTACCTATAGGTCACTGATTTTAATCCAAACTGGCTCAGCAAAGTCTAATTTTTCTTAGGAGTGCCATTGGTTTCTGTGTAAGTTGAGTGGGTTTTCCAGACAGTGAGACATAAGCACGAACCTCTAATTTGAAGCATGTTTGTCTGACACAATAGATGTTTTATTTTTTTCCCAAGCAGCTTTTACATCGAACTTATAAGTTTTTGGTAGCTAATGATTTTTTCAGGAAGTGTCTAATTTAAATGTAAAACTTTCAAATGATAGTGTGTCAGCATCTCTGAAGAAATGGTGCTATTAATTAATCTCATTTTGAAAAGTACCATATTTCTGATTAGAATTGGTTTTGAGAAGGAGGGTTATAAGTGCAAGTCCCAAACCACAAGCTCACCTCCTTTGGTCTGTACTGTTTGTCTGGGGCACTCCAGGGTATCTATAAAATACCTGCTGGAAAATCCTGTAGGAGAAACCCTAATCACTTCACTTGTAGAAACTTACAAGTAGGAAAGCAGTCCAGGGCATTTCTGGAGGCAACACAAATGCTAAGTGAGGTGCTGCCCTGCTGGACAAACTGGTTGGGGATGTGCCAGTCAACGTCTTGGGTGTAGCTACTGTAAAACAATGCTCTACAACATCCTGAAGAGAGCAAGGAAGGAAAGTTGTAGAGTGCAGCCCAAAATGGCTCAGAATGGCCAGACTTTGGTTTCTTCAGGAAAGTGATGGGTGAGATCTTGTGGGAAGCAACACTCAGGGAAAAAGGAGATTAGGAAAGCTGGCAGCTCATTCAGAGAAAACATCTTCAAGCTCAAGAATGGGCCACTCTGATGCTCAGGTAAGCTGGTGGATGTATCAGGAGACCAACTTGGCTGAACTTGGAACTCATGATTGAATTCCTGTGCAAAAGGCAGTATAAAGGCAAGGTTTGTGAGCATAGGGTGCAAATAAGAACACAGAAACATTGTGCAGAGGCACTATGGATGTGAAACTGGCAAAGGGCATCGAGTAGAGCTTCTATCACCTCCTACCCCATTGCTGAGGTTTCTGCTGAGCAAGGGGGCTAAATTTGAGCCAATGCTGTACCCTGGCAGTGATGGAGGCTAACAGCATTCTGAGCAGTAGAGTAGGAGTGGGCACAGCTGATAAAGGGAAATTATTAATCTCTGAGTTCCCAGTAATCACTAACCTGCACCCAGAATGCTGCAGCTGGGTTTGGCTGCCCAGTACAGGACAGACATTGATATGCTGAGGTGAATTCCATGGAGGGACTCTGAGGTTGTTTGGCCTTGCAAAGGTGAGCCTGATGGACCAGGATTTTTCCAACCTGGGAAAGAGGAGTTGCAGGGGCACCTAATACCTCACTAGGTGGTTTTGGAAGAGATGGAGCCAGACCCTTCAGAGAGGAATAGGGTGGGAAAAGGGCATAAACTGAAGCAGAGGAAATTCCATCTAGGTGTGAGGAAAGAAATTTCACCCTGAGGAGAGCCAAACATTTGATCAGGTTGCTCTGAGAGGCCATCCAGCCTCCAACCTTGGAAATTTTTGAAATGACTGCATAAAGTCCTGAGAAATCTGGTCAGAGCTGCCTCTGCTCTGAGTGGTTGCTTGGACTAGAGTCATCCTATAGTGTCTTCATGCCTGAATGATCCTGTGATAGTTCTGGCAAAGCTGGCATTAATTTAGCTGCAGGTTGTGAGAGAGTTCAAAGCTTTGATGAGAGGAGTAAACCCCACAGTCCAGTTTCTTGATAATATTGCTGAGTTTTTGATGCATTTGACGTATGATTTTTGTAGTTCTTAGCAAAAATCTAGCTTGCTAAACATGGGCTGGACAGCATAAAAAAGTGGTGATGAATTTCTCTCAGTCCTTAGTTTAAATGAGAAATAATATTTGTTACCAGCTATTACTACCAGCTATCACTGAACAAGCTCCACCTTGTATGTAGCTCAATAAACCCTGCTGAGAAACCTGAGAGCTGAATGGGCAGAGTGCAAAAGGAGCAGCCCACAGTCTCCAAACAAGAACAGTTGATGATTATTATTGAGACAGAGTGGAAATGATGTGCTCAGCCAGTGCTGATGATGTACCTGTCCTGTGGTTTAACTGAGCACTTTGGTCTTTGAGACTGTCAATTTCATGAGGACTAAATTTACTTTTAAAAATAACTGACAGGTGAATTTAGAGAGCATTTTGTTGCTCCAGCCCTGGAGTGGGGACCAGAAGACCTGGGTTCTATTCCCACATCTGTCACAGGCTTCCTGGACCATCATCTTACATCTTTGTTTCTCAGTTCCCCCTTGGGCATAATATGGATAATACTTACCCACTTTACAGGGCTTAATTCATTAATGTCTGTAAGGTGCCTTGAGATCTGTGTGCACAAGGCACATTAGCACTGCAAAGCATTTAGTATATTATTTTATTATTTAAGACATCTGGGACCATTTCCACTGATGTGCTCTATCCATTTTGCACTGCTTTGGTGTTGCAAAGCAGCCATATTCCTCTTTAACAGGCCAGTGAGGCTGGGTTTATGACTGACTTAAAATACCAGCCCTTGAAAGCATCTGAAGGCTGCTATCAAGTGTGGATGCTCTGTTTTCTATCTGTTTGCTGAAAGGATGATTGCTGATTTTTCTCTTCAAGTGGTGGGATCTGTGTGGAATTTTGTTTAATGATAGGCATTATTCCAATAATGGATGAATATTTTGGCAAAGTGAAAGATAGGAATGTCATTGCTGCAAAAATATATAGGTGTATGTGCTAAGAAACTCGGATGTGGACAAGAATGTGACATCTTTTGGCAAATTGAGGTTGGCCTGAAAAAACAGTGGGGACATACTGGACCAAACCCTGGTACATTCAATGCGCCATTACTCAACCACTTTCTACTTTTCTCTTTAAATTTTAGGGGCTTTTCTACATTACTTTGATAAATATGCTCACAGAAATTTGTTAAATAAACTAGTAAACAGCAGTTGGCTTTTTGGAAGAATAGCAGTTGTGCAGGGAATTATTTTCATTAAGCAATACGTGTTTATTCACACACACAAGCACCCGTGTGCACACATTTATGTGCTCAGTGTGAAATCATACAAAAGGAGAGACCTAAATATCAATTAGCTACTCCTAGGTCCTCTGAATGATAAAATTGTCATTCATTTATTTAAAGTGACAATAAAAAGGAATGGTTTAGCAGGGGTTTTACCCTTCTGTGGGACACATGGAATGGAGCCCAAGTCACAGCACAATCTTGATATTGATCTCTCTGTGAGAGAGTTAATTTGTCAATGACTGTAATTTGCCAAGCTTTATGAATCCATTCTTCTTCCTTTGGAGGAATATTTCTCTTCTAGATCTGTGCTATTACTTTCTTTTTTTAAAATGCAGTAAAGATAAAAAATGACATACATCTCTGAAGTCTTTAATATACATAGAAACAAGTATGGGACTGGTAAAAGAACATGGGACTGAAAGGCACAGCAGCAGTCTCTTGTCCATCTCCTTGCTTTTAAGGGCACTATGCCATGTAATATTAGTTGTTGTCCTACCGTGGCTGCCTTGAGAAACAGCAAAAATTTTGCCCCCACTCTTTCTATGAGATGGCAACTCCAAAAGCTCAATACAGGAGAAATCTTTCAACCTCTCCCCAAATTAAATCATGCACAGATTTAATGTTAGACACCTTGACACTGTTCTTTTCCCTGGTTGAATTCCAGGGAGATAAGCTGGCAGGTCTGGGTGTCCAAGTTCCCTGGCAAGAGTGGGCAGAGATATGGAGTCAGGAACACACAGGCTGGGGTGCTGCTGTCAGAAGTGACATGCTACCACAACTTTAGGCTCCTTTGTGCTCTCCCCTTCTCATTCCCCTCACTATTCCATTATTTTTTTCTAGACTTCTCCCCCCCCTCACCTGAATTAATCTTTCCTGAATAAGCAGACCCACACACAGTATTCCAGGTGAAATGTGAATTGTGTGTAAGGATATTAATATTTTCCTGTATTTGATAGATATACCTTCTTTGGTATTTATCCAATTCCCAAATTTTGAAAGTGAACCAGACAAGGCAGAAGGCAGGCTTGGTGGAACCAGAATCTTCTCTTGGAATTAAGGAAAAAAAAAAAGGAAGGTGTATGCCCAGTAGAAGTAAGGTTAGCAGAAAAATTCAGAGATGCTGCTTGCCACTGTAGGCAGAAAATTTGTGTAGCCAAAGCTCGACTGGATTTGAAGCTGCCAGGACACACTGATGGAAAAAGGCAGTGTAAAAGTAACATCAGCCCATGACAGGATGAGGCTGGTCACCTCACAAACAGGGAGAGACACAAGGCAGATGTGTTACATTCATTGCCTCTGTCTTCAGCATGGATGACAGACCAAGGGGATCCCCGTGCCCTGAGCTGGAGGACCATGACTGGGATAATGATCAACTTGCAGTTAACCCTGAAATTGTGCTGGATCTGCTGCTCCAGCTGGATTCCTACATATCTATGGGGCCTGATGGGATTCATCCAAGAATCCTCAAACACTCATGTCATCTCAAAACTGCTCTCAATGATTTTTGAGCAGTCTTGAGAATCTGGAGAAGTGCCAGCTGAAACCTGGAAGACATCCCTGTTTTCAAGAAGGGCAAGAAGGAGGACCCTAGAAACTACAGGCCTTTCAGAATCACTTCAGTGCCTGGTAAAGTTATGGAACATGTTCTGGGAGATATTAAAAAACACCTGAAAGACAAAGCAGTCATTGGATGGAGCCAGCATGGCTTCAAGAAGGGAAAGTCCAGCTTGTCAAACTTGATTTCCTTTCATGACAGGGTAACCCACCTTGGTCAAGGGAAGCCAGTTGATGTAACCTTTTTGTATTTCAGTAAAACTTTCAGTATTGTCTCTCAGAGAATCCTCCTGGACAAGATGTCCAGCCCACAGCTGATGTGGTGGATGAGCACCTGGCTCACAGGTTGTGCACAAAGGGCTACAGGGAATGGGGTGACATCAGACTGGGGACCTGCCACTAGCAGGGTTCCACAGGGCTCCACCCTCAGCCCTGTGCTCTTAAACATCTTCATAAATTCTCTGATTCTGTGATGTGCTCTAGGAGCTGGCTTTTTGCAGATAAAACACACAGGCCTACAGAAGTATTCTGTGTGACTGACACAGCCTGTTCTTTCTCCCCTGTTATTTCTAGTTTGTAGGCTCCCTGCTCAAAATCCAAGTTCTTGTTACCAGTTCTTAGTTCTGTGGCCTTCCATTTTTTACAGTAACCCATTTCAGCCCATTTCTTGTCTTCCAGCAGTGAAGGTCACCCAGTGCCTCCTGTAGGATATTTCAGTCTAGTAAGAATCAGCCTGGTTTTATCTTATTGCAAGAGCAGAGATGTTGAGCCATGTGGGAAAGCTGAGCTCCAGAGATGCCCACACATTCCTCAGAAACATGAAACTGAGCCTTGGCTCTACAACTCAGACGGGACACGAATGGCTACAGCCACACACAGTGATCTAAACAATGACAGTGTTCTGCCAGGTTCCTAAAGAAGCTGATAAAGGGCAGTGATCACTACAGTTTGGGCAGCTAGGTACTCTAAATTTACAGAAATTATCTTCACCTTGTGTTTTGACTACAACATGGTTAATTTTTCAGTTATTAAAATTGGTGAGTAAGGACTTGCATGGAAAATGTTCCCCTAAGCCAACAATAAGAAAGATTATGAATGGTGTTTGAAGTTACATTGGAAACATAATTTCTCATAACCAAACCATTAAAAATAGACTTGTCCTGGGCTGAGCTAATTCCAGCCAGGAAATAATCACTTTGGTTGTAAAACTGAATAGATTCCAGCCATGTAATATGGTCACAAATTCTCATCTGTTGCGTACCTAAGTGGTTTTTACATGGATAACATTCTCAGGCAGCACTCAGGGATGCAAGATGTAGTTATTGATTGACTTATCTATGCAACTGAATTTTACACTTTTTAAAAACTATATTTGAATTTCATCAGATAGGTATTACTGAATTTTTGTTGTTTTCTTTTCTGACCAGATTGGTCCCTTCTGATCTTGTTAAAAAATAATAGATTTAATTATATATCTTTAGTTCTGGCAGCTGCTTTTACAGTTTCACTGCAGGCACTCCCTTTTCTTTCATTTCCAAAGGTCCTGAGAATGCTAATCTTTAACAGTACCTACAATTCATATGTCTATTGTCATGTCTGTCAAAACTGAGATAAACTTCAACCCTGATATGCTGGTCTACATTTATTTATATTTTCAAAGGCAGGTATTTGTAAAGAAAGGGTTCAAAAATCTACATTATTAAAACCTTACAGTAACTATAATATTTTTCAGACCTTTGAATGAAGATGAAGCTGATACATTTGATAGCTGTACATTATTTATTTATGTTATGAGAAGCAACAATCTAATCTCATCTCACAGCTTCAATAACAAAAAAGGCTGAACTGTAGAGTGGTCAAAAGGCAAATGTGGCTGACTTTGACTAGTGAGTCAGCTCTTGTCTTGATATAGATTGTCACAGTGGAAAGAAGAGGGATTCTTGGCAACCATAATCATTAGGCACAAACTTCAGAGTCACACATCAGCATTGGCTGTCATTCCCTGAAGCCCACATATTACTGGGTTTATAATGAAGAAATTTTAGATGACTGGTGATCTCATAAAATACCACTTTACTTTTGAGAGCTTTCACAATATATTATTCAAAGAAATGCATGGAAATTTCAATACTAGTTTAATGCAGTACCACAATTAGAAGTGCTGTTTTGTGACATGGTATTGATGTTTAGCTGACATCAAGTAACTCTATCCCTTCCCTGAAAGTGCATATTGATAAGGACAATAAACAGACATGAGACTGGGTGCCTTCCTCCAAATAATGATTTATCAGTTACACAGTGTTTGAGACAACATCTTTTTACAAAACAGAAGGGGATGCAAAGGAGATCAGATGGTAGCACTTGAACATGCCTTTTTGTCCATTAGGGTAAGATAGACTGCAGTAATATAATTATATACAGGTACATTATAGATTCGGTAACCATACTGTGACTGTAGTGCTGCTAATGACCAGCAAATTGAGGATCAAATTGGAAATAATGCCAGTCCTAGGGGCAGAGCTGATGATACTACTTTATGCAAATTCATGTGCTTTGCTTCATACCTTCAAAGACTTGCATGCATGGTGCAGTTTTTCACTGAGGTGCAATGATGCTGTGTTGGAACCACAGCACAACTGGTGTTAGACTGTCATCCAAATCAGATTTGCAGTGTTTTGTGCAGCTGCCACAGTTGAACTGAATTATATACCCTATGCAAATACCAATTGCTGCCTAGGACAACACAAAAAAAAAAAAAAACAGATTCTTGAGGCTGAAGTTTTAAAATGGGGAGATGCACTTATAGTAATTTTCAAATTCACTGAATAGGCAGCAGTTAATGTCTCTTCACCTCCACATCTGAGAGACAGAGGTATTTTTGAACTCCCTTTACATAGCCTGCCTACTCCCTAGCAAATAATCAATCAGTATTCAGGGTGATTCTTGTTACTAAGATTCAGTTGCCCTACTCTTGCTTTGATTTTATTCTTGCAGACACTAAAAAAACCCAAAAAACCCCTAAAACCAACAAAGAAACAAACAACAAAACCCCCACACCTCTCCTCCAGAAGCTCTTAGCAGCCTGCAGAGATGTAGGACCAGGATCAGAAGCCCCCACACAGGTATGCATTTACATGAGATATCCCAGCATTTACCTGAGTACTTGGATTCAGGCAGCAGAGGCAGAAGGATATGGATTTCCTATGGGTTCTGTGTAATTTCTGTCATCCTATGTCAAAGTTCAGCATGCCAAGGACACCTCAAAAGGGTGCCTGTGAATGAGCAGCTAAGCCATGCCTGTGGTGTCCATAGGGTATGGAGTCTAGATTGCCACTGACTCAAGGGTTTATGATGAGATTCATGCCTAGAAGTAGGTTTATAACTGCTGAATCAGACAGTGTGAGGTATTTCATAAAATTCTAGTTGCTTGTCTGGGAGGCTACAGATCTCCCAAAAACTGTGTCTCATATCTAGCAGCCCTGTGAGGATATCTCTGATCCATGAGATCCTCTGAAATGGCCACAAGTGCCTTTATTCAGGTAACTGAATTTCACCTAGCGTGTCTATTTTAGAATAAATAGCTCTTCAGTTTCTATAGGGTACACCTACACTGACTCTACAGAGAGCTCATCTCGTGCCATTTAGGATATCCTTGGTATGCACACAGAGATGGCAAATGTGAGTGAGACATGAGCACTTCTGGAAGAGCATCTGGGTTTTCCAACACAGAGACAGTTCAAATGTTACTGGATAATGACATTTAGACTGAATCAAGCTCCTCACTTAGGAGGAGAACCTAAACATAGACACTGACATATGGAAGATCTGATCTCCAATTGAATTCTACCTTGAATGCAAAAATTTAGCTGCTTGAGCATGAGACTGCTGTCACATGAGGTAGCCTGGTTTTTCTGCTTATTCTGCAGCTATAAATCCAGCTTGGGATTTCCATAATTTTCCTTTTGTCATACCTATCATGCCTGTAAGCTTTCTAAGTGGCATCTCAGGTGACTCTTGGTGTCTACCTTGAATGACTAAATGATGTTGGACCCTTGGTGTTAAACCTTTTTTCCTTTAGTCTGTAAAAATCGCCACCTTTTTCCTTAGTCCTACTTTTGCTTCTTTGAGTCTCTGACCTTTGTTATGTACTGGCAACGTGCTGAAATAAAATTCTACAGGTTTTACAAATATTTTCACCTTTTAGGCACCAGTCTTAGAGATTTACATCTGAACCCCTACAATGCATCTAGAAAGCAAAAAAAAAAAAAAAAAGTACAAAAGTAAACATCTGCCAGACCCTTTTACAAGATCAGAGGATCTTCACAGGAAAAAAAAAAAAATCTTTATTCCCCAAATTGCTACCTCTCTCAGCAGAAAGAAGTGAAGAAATCCTTTCCTCCTGTGACTTTGACATGCAATCTTGATAAAGAAGGAGATGGCTTTTAAGGAAATGAGCCAAGGTATCCTTTTCTTCTTTCCACTTAAGATCTCAGGCATAATATTCTGCTTTTCTATGCAAAAATCTCTTCCATTCACTGAGACAAGGCATAAACATTTATTCTTACCAGATATTCCCTGCAAGAAACCAATCTGCAAAGACATCTGAAAAATATCCCTTAATTGATACCAAAAAAAGAGAGTAAATTGTAAAGGTGGAGATATTTAAGATTGTGTATTAAGGACATGTCATCATTTTAGAGGTTCATAACTTAACCATAAAAATTTGCTCCAGGCTGAAACTTGGCATGGAAGGCTGCCATATTTGTAAGTAGGTTATTTCATTTCAGGCTACATTACTAATGCACTAATGCAATGTGAGCTGTTATATTTATTAACTTGCATTGATTTTTTTTTTTTTTTTGAAAAGGACAGAATTATTCTTTTTCTGAACATGTGGAAAAGGGAGATTTTCCACTAAGCTAGAATTTGCCTTCCCATGTGCCTGCCCAAAAATGAGTAAATAAGAGTCAAAGATTTATTTATTTCTTACAGATATATAGGAAAAACCAGCAGGTGTTTGTTTTCTAGTCTAGTTTTGGGATATTGTAAATGCGTAATAGCCTTTTATTACTTTGTATTGTTGATAAATTTAGAGCTCTGTAGACAGAACTATCTGTATAAAAAGCTCCTGAACTGATGGAAACCTTGTTTTCAAATGGATTTTGGGTCAAACATTGTTTTCAAATGGTGTGAGATAACAGGATCTACTATCAGTTTCTGCAAGATTTTTTATATAAAAGGATAAATAAATAAAAGCATATTTTTGAGAGGGTACCAAAATAAGTATGAGGAGATGGGGGCTTCTAATGATTATAATGTGGTTTTTAAATCCTTAAAAATCTCAGATTTGGATGACTTACTGGGCAATACAGAAATACAATACCTACAGCAGATTTCCAAGGGAAAAAAAAGAGAATACAGAAATAGATTTCCTGGGACATATGAGTTTCTTTAAATACTCAGTCCCCTTCCATCATGCAGGCCAACTGCCTCTCCTAAAGATTTGTCTAGTGTGGAAACCTTGCCAGAGTGTAATTTTGGTGAAATTTCTGTCACTGCTCCCTGTCATGAATATTTATTTACTTCCCAATGGAAATCATTGCTCATATGAAAGGGAGTTAACGGTTCTTAATAGCCCTTTCTGATTTGATTGATGTTTTTGTCACTTCCTCCAGTAAATAGGTTTCTATTAGCATACCAAATATGCTATCTGTCCTCTTGCTTCTGCAGCACTTACCTGACCACTTACTTAGGATTTAAATATCCCTCCTAGGGGTTTTCTTTCAGTTCAGGGGCTCTTTTTCTGCACAAGTGGGGGAAGGACTTTCTGTCTGGAGCCTAGGTGCCTTGCACAGCAACCACATTGGATGTGTTCAGACTGGCTATTTGGGGAAGTTCAATAAAAACAATAGAAATTTGTCCATATCTTATACTAAGGACTAACTAAAGGTTAGCACTAGTAAGAGAACAATGTAAAGAGACATTTAATCATATATTTATATTTCAATTCTCTAAATTTATAATGGGACAATGTTTCAAGGTAGAAGAGAGGCTGGAATAGGTTTTTTTTTTCTACACCCCGAAGTCATATATCATTTATATGCCATATGCTAACACTGAAAAAGGAGTGTTCATGTTCAGAGCTAGCAATGTAGTATTGCTGCTAAGGAATAAACTCTTTCCATTATTAACTACCCTTTTCAGGGCTGAAGGGTCCTAGTTCCAAAACAAATGTCTCAGCGTTGCTCAAGTGTTCTTAATAGTGCAAATAATGTAAATTTTGTGTATCATACATAAGAGCTCTTGTGTTGGGTTACAGCCAACAGATAACTTAATGGAATGAACATTTTGGTTTTTTCACTGTGCAACACTCATTTTTATGTGTGACCCAAGCATGTAAATTTTTGCTTATGTGTTAAGCAGAGGGAATTTCTGGATGCCCTGGACAAACCAAAGTGAAAGTCTTGCCTTTTTTATTTGTGAGTAGTTTGAGGTGAGGACTTACATCAACAAGTGGTTTAAAGCGCAGTTGCCTAACTTGTTCATATGAATATTACTATTAAGCTGTAAATCTGTATTCTTGTGAAGATAAAAGAACAGAGAAAAATAATTTATGGAAACATAAAATAGGATATATGATTGTAGGAAGCACTAATTTCTGGATTGCCCTTATTGCTTAGTAATTTTCTCCCTCAGAAATTCATTTCTTGATTGCAAGCAGATGCCTGTTTTTTCCCTGTGAGGAACACAGAGGGCGAGGCACAAGATTTAAAAAAAAAAAAAAGTATTGCCTTTTGAAGGGCTCTGGTGGAAAGCAGTTGTTTAAATCCTAGAGAAGGAGGCATAAGACCACTATGTAGTGCTTGAAAGTTCATGTGTACATGCTACTAAAGTCATCTAGGCACCCTTCCTTCTGAGGGCCAAAGGTACATCCTTGCCTGCACTGAGATCTCAGTTCATAAGTCAGGGATTCACAGTTGGCATTTTCAGGTTTCTCTTCACCAAATCCCTCACAATCTATAGCACTTCTTTATGTAAGTTAGTCTTAATTGAAAGGAGTAGCTTGAAAAGTATAACAGAATACATTATGAAAAATGTAGGTCCAGATTCACTGCAGTACAGTTGGTGTAAGGAGAAAAACCACTGTGTGCAGTTCCATTTCTTCCTGGAAATGGCAAAAGTGTTTTTAATTTTTATCAGCAATTTTAAGCTGCTGTGATTTATTTAGTATTGCAGGGGAAACAAACATGAATACTGTGTAAGAGAGTGATAAATGGGCATCAGTCTTGAATTTGTGTGGATGCTATTGTGATTAACATACTGTTGCCCCCCACTCTAAAATAGACCATATCAACTACCTCTCTCTAAGATAATTTCTTGTGAAGGGGTGAAGATTAAATGCTGCTTGGCATTTGGCCTTGGAGCAAAATATTGATTCCTGACCCAATATTATGTAGGGGGATGGATATAGTGTGATGGTCCAAAAGTGGTCCTCACTTTAGAACCAATACTTGGATTAAGCTCTTTTTGATTTACTATTCTAGATTAGAGATGGGTTTACTGTCCCATCTCCAAGGGGGGATGCATTCAGCAACTTGCACTGCTTGATCTCATACTTCTAGTTATGGTTTTGAAAAGAAATGACACAATCTTGATCAGATAAATAGGGAAATTTTTATAAAATAAACACTCTTCAGACAGTCAAAGACGTTCAGTTTTGTATTTAAGAACTCTGCATTTTTTGGAGACACATAAGGACTTTAAATTTGCTGCCAATATAGTACTTATTCTGTTAGACTGGCAATAAACATGATTAAAAAATTGGTTAACTTGGGCACCTGGGTACAGCCAGCAGCAACTACTGGCAGTTTTAATGGCTTCCTAAACTCACACTAACGTGAAATGCTATGTTTGCTAAATCAAAAGCCTGGGTAAGAATTCAATACTTTTTGTTCAATTATGAAAATTTGAAAAACCCAAATATCCATCATACTCCTTTAGCAGAAGGCGAAACAATCTTTTTACTGCTCTGCTTTCTGTGCAGTAGGACTTTGTTGGACTAATACAAAACCAGAAAACACCAAATAGTCCTTCACTGCACCAATGTTACAGCAGCAATTTTCTGCATTTTAACTTTTTTCCAGAGGAAAAGCTAGCAAGCAGTACTTAGCCTAAAATATAGTCCTATCATTTTTACATAAAATATTGATAAGGAATAAACACTTAGTATCCCTAGTGTGAATTCACTGGACTTCACGAAACCCTAATATATGGATTAAGAAATGTTAACATAATCCTTTTATGGGAACTAAAATCAATTACATGTCAGCTTTGTAGTATTATAAATGTATTTAGTCAGCATAGAATTTTTCCAGCAGCGCTCGTTGCAGATTGAAATTGACTAACCAGATGTTAAATATTAAATAGAACTAATCAAAGTATGGTTCAAGAGATTTTAAAAACAATGATCAAAGAGAGCTATTTATTACCTGATTCATGTTTCTATTCAAACACTGCTCCTATGATGTTATATCTACCTGAATTTAGTTTGCTGCAAGCTCTTAATTTTTTTCGGTTAACATGAATGAGAAATATAATTCAATAAAAGTATGTTAATGCAGTACCATAGGCAGAAAGGCACAAAGCTCAGGGAATTACAAAATTTGCTGGAACAAAGTGTATGTTAGGAACAAAATGAATGTAAGGCCTGATTTGAAGATGACCAAAAGTAGAGATATTCTTTCCATCAATTATACACATTATGGGCCGTTACGTAAAAAAAATAGGGTTTATATTGCTTGTATGATAAATTTCATGCATAACTTAAATGGCATTGCAACAATAGCAAGAATAGCTTCTGGCTGTGATGTGAAATCAGGAGGGGCCCAGGCACTGCAAAAGAAAATCACAGGTTATGCATAATTGCAGTATTGTTTTAAAAGAGATTGTGTGTGTTTAGGCTCCTAAATCCACAAGAAGTCACATAAAAAGCCTTTTTGTTTTTAAGGGGGCTGAGCACTTCTGAGTCCCACTGAAGCCAGGAGAAGTTCAGGTGAGGGACTGGCTGCTCCTCTACCTTGCATTGCACAAGGACAAAGCAGCTTTCCATGCAGCTGAAGAGCAAAATGGATCAAAGGAAATGTTCTTTTATACAAGACATAATCAATATGTGAAACACATTATCTTAAGAGTAGGCAGGAGCCAAGCACCTGGTATTTGTTGAAAGAATATGACTTAAAAGCATATTTGCACAAAATGACTATATGCACTGTTGAGTTTGATAAAATAATTTTAGAACGTCTGTCCCTATTCATTTTGTAGTTTAAACACATTAAAGTCGTCAGAGATGGGAGAAAAACATCTTTTCCAGAGGAAATTTTGTTCCTTTCTTTTATTGAGTTTGTGTCTTGATTTAAGCAGTAGTAGATGATACCAAAGGCAGATGACTCAAATGGATGGAATACTGTGCTGATGGTTTGTGGCTTCTCCAGCACTGTAGTGGTTTCCTCACACCATCACAAGCACCACACCAGGAAAAATCACAGCAAATATCAAACAATTATCTGTGGTTTTTTGTTCTTGGTGCCTCTTTCCCTCCTGAGACATATCTGTGAGGGATATGGCACACAGCATAAACTCAGGTCCACAGCCAAAAGCATTTTGTGTTGCTCAGTGGAGGAAAATGACTCACAGATCCCTGAAGTCTCTCTCTTCCTCCTTTTGTATTACAGAGAGCCTGCTGTGCACCTAAATTGGGAAACCTATAGCTCTGCCAGCAGCTGAGGAACAGATGCAGATCCCAGACCACAGCAAAATCTCTGGCCTTTGGATGTGAAGGTCAACAAGACCTGGATCAACTGGATCCTTGTGGTGAGGCCACAACATAGCAAGTGTGCCAGGTTGCACCTTTGGGCTTCTAGTCAGTAAAGCTTGGTTTAGTTAGAATAGATAACAGCAGCTCCACAAAATAAATCTGTCCTTAGTAAGTATGTTCAGTGGCACCATTTAAAGCAAAAGAAATATCACTCTTCATGTTATGTTTTTCTGGGTTGATTCTTAGTTTTCTCTATCAAGATTTTCCAGAGTGGCAAGATTATTTTCCTCATAAAGCTACAGACTCCATGCCACCCCTCTGGTCATGAAAAATATCCTGCTTTCTGTGAGCCCCAAAATGTGGATGTGGCTTTCCTCAGCCACCCCACTGTAACCACACCTTTGCTCCTTAGCCTTACAGCCACTCTGCAAACATCTGTCTTCCCACCTTTAACTGCTTCCAAAACTTCCCCTGGAAAGAAATCTCATTCCCAGGAAAGATGTGGCCCTCTCTTTTCAGAAGGTGGACATGACATTTAAAAAATCAACAGGCAGCCTTCCTTTCTAATGCTTAGGCACAACTTTTGTAACAGTATCAAAGAAAAAAAAAATACATACACCTACATAGATATTATTTGCGTATATGTTTGCATATGCATATGCATATACATATGTGTAGATATATATATATATATATATATAAATTATATAGACACACATAAACATATATGTTTAACCACACACAAAATTAGGAAGAGACAGAGCAAATCAAACTTTGTACCTCTTATCACAAAGATACATTTTTCATCCAACACTTAGGAGTTATGATGGTAACTAAAAATTAGTGTCTAGTGGTCCCTAGACAAATGGGAAAATATGTAAAAGCTGTATGAAGTCAAACACAGTTTTCATGAATAAAAACATTTCCCTTATTGTGAAAAATTCCCAAATTCCTGTGCTGAATTTCTGCTTCTCTCTGACAAACATGCTATGGCCAGACAGAGGCATAAAAAATTACAACTTCATAATTCAGCCTTTCCAAAGTTTAGAGCAGCTGGAAACAGTGTTGTATTTATGGAAAGTGCTAAGCATCCTTAATTCTAGGTGACAGTACTTTTGCCACCAGTGTAGCAATTATTTGTCTAGCCTTGCACTGAAAAGCATTTAGGATTTTCAGTCTTAATGATCAGCCAGAAAATAGCACATCTTCTGCATAAAGTATAATTTTAGATCAAGTTTTATGTTCAAGCAGAATAAAAATGATTTTTCTGTATTTTAGTCTCTCTTTTATGGTTTAAAAGTATTAAATAATGGATTTTTTTCACCAAAATACTGTGGTAAACCTACTTAGTCAAACCTGGGTAGCCCTTGGGAAGTAAAAAGCAAACTAACCACTATATGTAAAAGCTACAAAATAGTTTACTTTTATTACTCTTGTACAAAAAGGCCCCAAAGCCTCAGAGCTATGATTCTCCAAATCACTGCTTTCTAAGCTTGACTGATTGATTTAAAAGCTTGCAAGACATTTATAATGATTCACTGTGTAAGCCACTGATTTTATATTTAAGTCAGAAGACCGCTTTTAAATGACAGAAAACTTTAGACCTAGCATTGGACTCAGCAGGTGATCCACTGTTTGCTCAGAATTAAAATGGCAGCATTTTGCTGGCACAAGTGTTTGAAGTGGGGTTTTGAAGCACAGGCAGAATGCAATTTATCTAAGATTATTGCAGAGAGCATTGAAATCTATGCCAGAATTTTCAAAGCTCCCCCTCTCTGTGTTTAATGTGGTAGGTATGCAAATAGCTGGATGATCAGTATTTTTTTCCATAGGTATTCTCAAAGATAATTTTAAGCACCTGTCTTTTGAGATTCTGTACAGATGGCCAGAATTTGAAACAAGATTAATTACTCTAGTAATTTTGTGTTGGTCTAGAAGCAGAATTATTTTCACAGGCTGATTGATTGCGGGATAAAGAAACAAAAGGAGACTGTGCTGTACAGTGAAAGCAACAAATCATGTTACTTCACGAGGAGTGAAAACAGAAAAGGGAATTGAGAGGAAGGAATGAGAGGCTATTGCTTCTTCTCTTCTAAGGCTCCATCGAGGACACAGTGAGTGACCTTGACTGCTCTGCAGTGTGAGGTTGGTTAGACAAGAAAGCAGATTTGGTGAGGTCACTGCAGTTTTTAGCCACAAGGAACAGCAAGCTTGCTAGGGATGCCTTGTGAAAAACACTTCTCCCGTGTGGTAGGGCTGTATAGGGCAAGGTAACGTGCTAGTTAGCCTGCATTTGGGGAGATTCAGGCTTGCACCTCTTTATCAGGATGACATGAGAGTATTGTCAATACCCAGTTCAAACAGAATTTACCAGCAGTGACCTCTACTCACTATCCACCTGAAACTTCTATATTTGTGAAAGTGAGCACTGCCAATGTTACCAGCCTGGCATGGAAAACAACTTTGGACCACACCAATATCATAAATCTGTCACCAAACCCACAACATTATTTTGACAGGATATTCTGCCTATTCTTCCCCTTCACTCTTCAGGCAGTGAGCTTGCCTTTGAGGTCCCATTGTCTGAAATTCTGGATCAAGTGATTTGCTCCCAGAAGCTCTCTGTTTGTGGACACTTCCACAGGGATTTTCTTGATATTTCTTTCTCCAAGAAATATAAAAGTGAGGTAAGAATTGTCTTCCAGACTTAGGGCTGTAAGTGGAGGATAGAAAATTAAGCTACACACCAGTTTCAAAAGAAGATGAAAACATTTTCAAGCAACTTTTTGCCAAAAATGTGATTTCTGAGTAATTAGTAGATAAGGTCTTTCTCAGACAATGAAAGTCTAAAGATTAGAGATTCTTGAGTTGCACATCTGTACACAGTGTGACACACATGACTGTCTCTGTATAGAGGAACATCTAAAATCTTTTCTAAGAACAGCAAAACCCGACATTCTGTTATATGGTTCCTGTCTCATCAGATCACAGAGGCTTGGGAATGGTAATACAGTCATACAGATGCCCAACCCAAAAATATGTCCCTTGGTAAATGTGACAAATAGAAAAATACTGCTTTATTGCCATACACATCAAAGGGCTACTTACTTTCTATTTTCCTGGTGCAAATGTTTTGATCTCTTTTATCACATAAACCTACTGCAAGACAGTAAGTCAGGTCACTTCTCTGTAGTCTAAGAGGTAGAGACAGAAACAAACAGCTGTGTAAGAGAAGGGCCCAGGTGCAATTCTCTGTGCATCACTGAAAATGAGTCCTTAAATTAAAATTTGTGAAAAAAGTGATAACAACAAGCACCAGAGTTCTGGACCATGCCACAGCAGTGAGGCTCTCATCTGGATGACACCACAAGTTGGGAAAGCAGGACTCCTATGTTATCAGTTCCTTGTATTTAATTCCTCAGCAAATGGTAAAATCCGACCCACAGCTACCTATTTATTATTGACTACGCTTTCTTGCTGTCTTAACATTTTATAGAATGTTTTACCCACTGTTCATTTCTGCAAACCAGGCCCTGAAATATCATGGAAATAGTTTGTCTTATGGCCATTTTGTGACTTGGTGTCACTGGTATCTCATTCTAACGTGGTATTTTTAAGCTGGTACTTTCCAGCTTGTAAGTAAATGATATATGTTTAGTTCTTAGTTTGCCTTGTTCTGAGAATCTGGTGTAACTGCACACACTATTAATCTCTCTACAAATTGGCTGCAATATCTTTTTCTTTAGAAGGCAGATTTTAGTCACTTTATCTCTTTTTAACCTAGGGAGTAATATTTTATATTTGAAACTTTGAAAGTGAAAAATGTAAGCCTAGATTAAATACTTCTGGAAAATCTGAAGAGAATTGAATTATTTTTTCCTAAATTCAAGAGCTTTTCATTTTCTGAAATGTTTATGAAATGTCTGCTGCCTGTGCCCATCCACCCCAAAAAGTGAGTACATGCTAAGACTTTGTTTTATATTCTATATATTTATTTGGGAAAAAAACCCAAACCACCAGGAAAATTATCTATATTAGCTGTTTTATGTTGATGGTTTTTCCTTTTCCTTGTTTAATGTTGCATGTCTGATAGAAGAGATGTCTGAGAAAACAATTCTGGACCTGTCATAGTTTCAATCCATTTGTTAATTTTTTTTTTTTTTTTTTTTTTTTTTAATTAGAGATAGGAAGCCAGTCTTCTTATGTGTTTGATGTAATTCTTCTGCAGCCACATACCAGCCCTCAGTGGTTTGTGAACACTATGGAAATACAAACAATACAAAGCATTTGTTTTTAATTATAATTCAAGATTCAGGTTGCAAATGATTTGCCTTATAGCTCTTAGCATAGGCTAGATTTACAGCAAACACATTAAAATAATTAACATTATTCTTAAATATGAGTCAGTAAAATTGAAAGTGACAGATACTAAGCTGATGAAGGTAATAAAAAAACCTTAATCTAGTTGAGAGTGGCTGAGCAATAAAAAATACACCTTTGCAGAGAGCAAATGTTTCATTGCAGTAAGTCTTCAGAGAAACTGTCCTGGGTGTATTCAGCTGGGGCAGACCCTGCCACTCCTGCACCTGCCCAGCTTAAGTTCAGGCTCAGTCTGAGCTGACCCAGCCTTTCTGTATCTTCAGATCCTCAGGAGAAATGATGGCACAGAGCTGCTCAAAAGGCTCTGTCCTTGCAGCATCGTGGATCAATACCTGTTTTCAGAGAGCTTTGAGGCACACAGTGAGCTACGGGGCAGGAGAGGGAAAAAAGCTGAATTGTCAGTTACTTGAGGATAGGGAGACCTGTGATAGATGGCATCTGGTTGATGTGTTTTCTGGCTAGTTTTCCATCACTCTATGTCATCTTCCTTTTAAAGAGGGAGCCAAGAAAGGCAGCCTAAAAGAAAGCATTTCTTTCCATTATTTGGGTGAATGTACGGGAGTTGTGGGATCCAGTTTAAAGAACAGGGAGACCTTGGCTCATCCCTGGGAGCAAGTTCTGGGAGAACTTTCCCAGGTGTTGCAGTTGGCAGGGAGGGAGAGAAAGGCACCACGGGGATGGAACCTCTGGCGTGCTTGGGATAGTGGCTGCCCATGGAAAGCAGGAAGCTGACAAGCAGCCAGAGCACTGAAATGGGGAAACTCTCCCAGCTTCTCCCAAGGACCTGGGAAGACACACAGAGCTTGCTGCAATCGAAAGTTGTTGGCCAAAGTACAAGCCTGAAGAAAATAACACATCCTGCTGGTAGGCAAGGAGGATAGAGGTTTATTAACTCTTTCATTTCTATTCTCTGTAATTTTCACTGGTCTTATTTCAAAAAACCCAGAGAGTTTGGGTTTGATGGTTTTTAGGTGTTTTTTTTTGGTTTTTTTGGGTTTTTTTGGGGTTTTTTTGGGTTTTTTTGGGTTTTTTTTGTGAAAGCTAAGGGCTTATGAAGATTCAGCTGAAAGACTCTGGGTGAGTTGGGATCCTGTATCAGGGCTGTATCAATTAGGAGGGGCAGATCTCCATTACACAATAATATGTCAGCATCTTTCTTCTGTAATTGTAGATTTTTATTTATGTGAATGTTTATGTACAGTCTTGCTGCACAGAAGCTTCACAAGGGCAGGACTTTGGGTCCATAAATAGCATTATGTGTAAAACTCTGCTGATGGCACTGTACATAAGCTGCACTGTCTTATCCTCGTGTTTCATCTAGACTGTCCTTTTAGGCTGCAAAGATCTCCTGCCCCATCTACCACCTGGAGACATATAGTACAAACCAGGTTTTGAGATGTTTCATCCTGCATAATGCAAGAGTAGGAGGGACAAGCGACAGCCACATCTTAATCAGCATGAAATAGAAAATTGTGGCAGAGTCTAGACACGCTTTTTGCCTGCTGGTTGTTTTGCTTTGACACGCATAACAACAAACATAAAAAGTGTGCCAGTGTTTCTGCTTTTGAACTGGGCTGCATTGAGGATTGCCCTCTTTGTTCTTTCTACGTTTCTGTGACTCAAAAAAATACCCAAATGCTTTGGTATCCAGCTGGTGTAAATACACCATGGCTGATGTAATTCAATCGAACAGCTCAAGATCCAAACCCCTGATAACAAGGAGAATTGTTGTATGAGTCTTTCATATCTGTGTAGATGCTAGAGGCTGATACCACGTGGCACGAGCCAGGAACCAGTGTAGCTGCAAGGGAAGGGACCCACAGAGACTGCACCAGCTTATCTCACCTGTGCAGAGGTATGAGCTCTTGGAGCAGATGAGTGTTGTGAGGTTTGAGAACTGCTTACCCTGCATGATCAAACAGAATAGAAATCACTTGTATATTTACCGTGTTTTACACGTACCTTAAAAGTCTGGAAGGAATTCTGCTAAATGTAGCTAAGTTTCAGTGATAAGGGAGAGTAACTAGAGTTTTGTGATCAACTAAAAATATTCATCAAACAGTGTGGAGGCAACCAAATAATTGTATTTACCACAATAAGTTATGGCTTCCTTCAGCAGCTTGGAAGCCCAGTGGGAGGGATATGAACTGTTAATGAAAACATACAAAGGAGGCAGAGAGGTGTGAAAGACATGGTTTTGAGATCCATTTCAATGTATAGGAAAAAGTAAAAGTTGGTGAAATTTGAAGGTGAAATTTAATCTCAAATTCAGTTTCTTTTTTTTGTTGCATGATGTCACCATAACCCCTAGGTGGTATTCAAACTTCATAAATCAGATTTGTCTGTTATTTATTCTATTTGTCATGCATATGATGTGTAGTGCAATTTTCAGAGATTAAAATGATATATATCTAATTCTTGGATGTTCTTTGATCATGTTTATTCCTTTGCTCCTTTAAACATTGCTGAATAATTGTATATGCATTCACAGGCTGACAAGTACATTCCCTGTTTGATGGGCTAATTATGGAAGCACACTAGTGTCATCGTAGTTAAGTTTGTAACTAGCTTGGAGCTGTAAGGCCAGTTTTGATCTCCCATCTAACTATACTGGAATAAATCCTTGCAATAGAAACTTAAGATATATGGTATGGTTGGAAAAAAGATTGTGAAGTTTTATGGCTATTTCAACCTTTAGTATTTTAGTGTTGAAAACTTTTTTTTTCTGCCTTCTTGACCTCTCAGAAATGTTTCTTATCTCTGTGCTGGGAAAGTATGTCACGTTAATGTTGTTACTGTTGGAGGGGTTTAGCCAGTTCTGACTGAGTTTTGGAGAGCCTATTAAATCTATCAATCATAGGGAAGGGAATTTCAGCATTTCACCAGCAATCTTTAGAGTATTTTGTACAAGTTTCGGCAAGACTCCAAGAACAGCAAGCACCCAGACTCCAGAGAGTGGGGAACCCCGGGGAACAGAAGTGCTAAACAAACCTTTCAGAAATTAGTTCAGAACAGCAGTGTCACAGAAAAACCTTCAACATCCCCTGAAATTCCAAAATAAATGTATTATGAAGTTGTGCTTGTGTGAGCAGAGCCAGCCCTGAGCCTGTACCTGGTAAGAAACTTTGCTCCTGGTTAATGAGGATGCTATAGCTGTATTTAAGAGCTGGTAATCTCCCTGGAGTAAAACCAGCTAACATTGCTGGCAAAGCTGGATCTCACTCAGGAATAATAAGTTCTAATGTGGTATCTAGTAACAGCCATACTTCTGATCCATCATAGGGGACTGCAGTGGCAGAAGACACAGTGAGACATGAACCAGCACAGGTGCAGAAACACAATCCTTGTACATATACATATACATATACATATACATATACATATACATATACATATACATATACATATACATATACATATACATCATAAACATACATATACATATACATATACATCATAAACATACACACACACACACACACACACATTCACCTGCTGGTGTCTTACTGGGATGCAGAGCCCTTTGGACCCTTCCAGCCTCCTCACACAGCAGAGCTACCCAAGGAATGCTCGTTTAAATACCAAAAAATCAGATTACTAGAACTTAAAAAAACCCAAAACTCCAACAACCCCGAACAAACAAACTAAAAAACTAAACTCAAAAAAAACCCCAAAATGCACAGAGAAGTTTGTTGGTACGGGAAAATTCCATCCCATCCCTCACACCTGGCAATCAGTCTTTCTATCTGCAACACAAGAAAGCTGGCAATTAGATGCAAGGAGAGGCTGAAGCAGGCAATTGTAAGCAGCAAACCTTCTGAGGATAGGGGCTCCTGTCAGGAAACTCACTGAAGGGGAACCAGTAACTGGCCCAATTAAAGGGAAAGATGTTTCTGGGAACTTTCATCTCTGACTAACATTGTAATCTGGTATAGTGTTAGGCTCTACTTGCACTCAGAATCTGTCTTGTTCTGTTACCTGGTGGAGGGGTAATCTGTATTTTGTGTTAATACCCTTACACTGATGCAGTTTAGCTATGGATACAATTACATATTCACGTATGGTAAATGGGTGTATTTACATGCATATGTGTGTGGAATAGTTAGACAGACAGGTGCAGATATAGATATAAAAGTTCTGTACAAAAATAATCTTTTTGCATTCTGTAAGAGTGAAGCTCTGCTGGTATGCACATACATATGGATAAATATTCTGATTGTAGTCACATCAGAATGAGGGCTATTCTAGCAATTTTTCCTTGTATTTTCTGCTGTCCAGAATGGAATTTTACTTTTCACAGTTATTTCAATTTTGACAGAAGGTAAAGAGTAGAGGCAGTGACAACACCAAAGAAAAACCCCTGCATTCACTAATAGTGCTCCTGTTTGAAGACCTGGCTTAGGAAGTTTTAGCAAGTAAAGTACTCCTTTGTCAGGGTAAGCTCTATATATACTGGAATGGCTTAGTGGGATAAAACAACAAACCATACATGATCTGGAAACCTCACCAGGGGTTACACCACTTCTGCTAGTGTAGCTTTGCTGGGCAGAGAAAGCCCCAGTGTGGGATTCTTTCTTGCCTCTGGACAGGAAGGTTTAATGAAAAGGAGGCATGTACGGTTCTGCTGGCTTGGCACTGAATAAACACGTGCCTAATTATCCTTAATATAGTTTCTCCCCATACTTTTAACCATTTTTATATCAAATTAAGTGGCGTATTCCACAGACATGCCAGCTGATTTCTAAAACTCTCTTTGAAAACCCTACTGTTCTTTTTCTAGGAGCTGAAATATGAAAAAAATATTTTCAGTTGTCCAAGTTGCAATGTCATTCTGACACGATGTTCATTAATATAGAGTGTGGTGGTGTGGTAAGAGCTATTATTTCAATTTCTTTCTCCTGGTCTTTTTTTTTTTTTTTTTTTTTTTGTTTCCCAAGGAAGCTCAGCCTGTTTCATCTTTTGAAAGCCTAATAAGTATTTCGAACAGGTTAGAACTATAAATCTAGTATTGCTAAATCCTACAGAAAAAAATTGCTTATGAAATATATTGATTAAAACTGATAATGATTTTTCCACCCTCTCTTCACTGGAGGCAAATAAATAACTATGGAAGTACAATGGCATTGTCATGGCTGGAGCTTTTGCTTTAGTACACTATAGAAGTCTGTGAATACCCTTAGCAATAACTCTTATTTTTCAGAGTGATAATGTTCATTGTCTGTGCTTCTAAGTTCTGACTGAATTTGATAGTGAATGCTAGTGATTAACAATTACATGTCCTCAGAATTTCTGATTTGTTTCCTGTGTCAGGACTGTGAGTCTATTAAGAAGTGATTAGGGAGGATCTCCTTCAAGTCTCCTTCACATCAAGATTCTCCCTTTTTTTGGTTCAGTTAACTTGAGGTGGGAGTTGCCTGTGATATTTTCTACATTTCACCTTCTGAGGTTATGGGCACTATTCATATGCCAGATCTCCCTCTGAGATGAATAAGTACGACTTTTATGAATTTTTCTTCACTTGTAGAATTCAATTTACATGAATAATTAGGAAGGGATGAGTTAAAACTCCTATTTAAAGAGGCAGCATCCTTTTGTTAACCTATTGTCTGGATTTGGACCCCAGTTGTTTCAAAAAGGATCTGGGCTCTTCTCCATAGGGATTTTCCTCTCTGTAGTTTTGCCTTGATCTAAATCAGCCTGTTGTAAAGCAGATTTTGGGATGGAGTCTGACAAATAAAAACTCTTATCTGGAGAACTAAAGGGACTTTCAATTTTCCCTCGGAAATGTTTTCTGGCTTCTTTTTCTGATGTGGCCAGGATTTGCTATGAGATTTATGACAATGTTGTTTAATTCATACATCAAAATAAATAAATTAAGTGCTTAACTTCATTTAGTTCTTTGTGCCATTTCCTGTGCTGTTAGGGCTTTAATGAGCCCAGCTGCTCTGTAGAGTTGCTGAGGGTGGAAGCTGGCCTGGGAAGGGAAGGAACAGCTTCTCTTTGAAGTGCTGTCATGGCAGGATCACTAAAGCAAGCCTTCGAAGGGGAAATTCCTGTTTCCCTTCCTATTCTACTTCAGTGGTCTTGACAGCAGCGGTTAAATGGGAGCAGCACTAAGGTTTTCAGACTTGGGTTCTCAGTCATTTGATGCCAAACTTCCAGAGGGTACTGGGGTGGGGGAGGGGGGGGGGAATGGAGAGAAAGAGAAAGAAAAGGAAAGAAAGGAAAATAAAAGGAAAAAAAAAATAGGAGTACTAGCAAGATGCTTATAACTGCTCTGTACAGGCATCCATCCCAGAACAGCACTCACCATCACTCTGGTTCCCTTCCAACACTCACTTCTGGAGCTGGAATTGCTAAGATTACCTGTTTTTCCAACAACTGGTCTTAGGCTGTGAGAAGAGATGAAGCACAGCTTTGTGAGGGGTAGGGAAAGAGGAAGGCGACACCTCATGGTAAAGGTGCCTCCTCGATATTCAGTGGGCTGCTCAGAGTTTCACTGGTGCTCAAAAGTCAGGTGGTAAGTCCATTTAAACTCAGTTACAGCAGCTCTCCTTATCTCCAGTAATGCATTGCTGAACAATTCTGGTCAAAGTCGTTTGCAGCCTTGTGTTTGATGAGAGCAGTAACCTACCCTGTGTTTACACCTACATGTGTGTGCATCTGAATTAAACAATATGACAGAGGGATTGTTCCCCTTCCCCACCCCCTTCAAATCTGGAAATGCCCTGCAAGACCCTGGCATCCAGCACTACTCAGCAGATGGCCAGAAGTTTTGTCCTCTTAAAGATTGTTCTCCAAGAGTCTCCCTTTTGACCTACTCTATGCATTTATTTTAGGATAGCTTACTATGAATGTCCTGTTCTTCCTTATAGTCAATGAGGAGGTGCTGGATAGCCACCTCAGGTGAGAGATTTAATTTTTTTAATAGCTGAAGTTAGCTGAAATAAATCCTTTCAGCAGTACCAATCTGGAAGAGGCAAAACTGCAATGTTAAATCAGCTGTTCTCAGCAAAGTACTTTCAAAAGGCTCCTTTTAACATTTCAGGACAAAAACTGTCCTACTGTTGTGAAGCAAACAAAGGAAAGAAAAAGCAAAACTGAGACTGTAGTAACAGTGTAATGTGTCTGCTGAGGAACCGTAGCAGAATCTTTCTTCTTTTTCCTGAACACTGTCTTCTTCTTTCACAGCTGCAAAGCAAGTGCTAAGCAGCAACAGTGTCTTACTACAGAAAGGGTATTTTAAAATTTTAAACTTTAAAATTTAAATTTTTATGAAATCTAAAACTCTGTCACAGCTGTAGAGCAGAGTCTGCTTGTTTTTATAAGGTGTTTAAAGTATCTTCTGTACTTGGACTCTACATCTTTAAAGCATTTAGGGCCAAATCCACTGCTGGATTTAAGAAAAACAATTTATTTAGTTTTTTTCTCCCAGGAACAACATTCTGGGGAGAGATGGCTTATTCTGTTCTTCTCTGCACAAGTTTTGCAGCCAAGTATCTATGAGCATGTAGGCAGTTAAACTGGCAGTGTCCCTGTGGTTTTGGAGAGGCCCAGAACTCTGGGGAATCTCACCCTCTGTCTTGGACAGGTTACAGCTTGGGCTGCATTTCAGTTTTACAGTTTGTGACATGGGGAAGAGAATTGCTCTGTGCCCCCTCAGTGTGGTGGTTTTGGAGTGGATGTTCAGCAGACCTCCTTGAGCATCTGCTGCTCACAACTGTTGGCACCTGGGACTGGGAACCTGCCTGGTCCCTTCTAGTCCTGTGTTCCCAAAACCAGATATCTGCCTCAGCACTGCTGAACTGATACCTCTTTCATGATACACATATTGGTTATGCTTAAACACATAGCAAGTGTGAATTGACTTACAATCTTTGTATGAGTCCTCTGTATATTAAAGAGGACTTAGTTTAAATAGCAGTGTTCAACAGTGACATGAATATTTTTTGATTGCTTGCATTCTGTAAAACTGCGGGGTAACATTGGCAATTTTTTCTGTTCTATTTGTAGCTCTAATAGTAATGGTCAGACAAACCCTTGGAGTTCTTGGCTACATAGCCAAGATGATTAGATAATGTAAGATAATTTGCATTATTTCAAATAAAACATACTCGTATGCTTGACTTTGCAAAGCTAAGAGATCTAAAATGCTTTTTTATCTTAAGTGTTTCTGCATTAAATTTGTTCATCAGTAAAGTTTGGGGGTTTTTTTAAAGGCCAACTGTATTACAGATATCAAATTGCTCCCAATGGAATACTGTTTTCTGATCCTTCTAAGGGACTTCTGTCTTCTAATGGAAAGACCTAAAGGCATTCTGAAAGCTCAAAGGAGTGAATGGAAGCTCTTTTCCTTTGATTTTTACACATCTGTAGTATCAAAAACTACTCAACTCATTCTTTATTCATCTAAGTTTGCCAAAGAATCATAAAAGCTACCTTAAATGTGTTCTTTGACTTGAATTATGATACAGATAATACTCTGAAATACAGTATGCTCCCCTACACAGTAACCAGGTAGCAGCAATTTATGTCAGTACTTTTGCTGTACATGAATGTGCAAGTCTATACCCTTTCTTTTTTCCTCTAATTTTGACTTGTCCAGAAACATAGAATCTGTTATTTTTGCATTCTCATGTGATTTTGAAAAATTAATTGAGAGTCTCCTCCTGGCTCTTTTTGCTTCTTGATATTTTTAAGGGGAAAAAAAATTAATACTTTTTTTCTCCCTCAGAACTTCAGGCAACAATGTGAAGATGCTGGCAATACCTTATAAATATTTTCATTATTTGGGAAGAGGAATCACATCGAAACAATCAGTTTTGTTAATCATAGGCATGATATTTCATCCTTGAACTTTTGGTGCCACATCTATCTGTTTCTACACTAGCCTTACAAAAAGAAAAAGTAAAAAAAAAAGAAAAAGAAAAAAAAAAAGAAAAACCAGAAAAGAAAAGTGAATGCTAGGCTCTCCTTTCATTTTGGCTTTCCTCATTTTCTTCTGGTGACATTTTCTTATCTCTTCTCTGTCTTATTTTATGATCTGTTCAAATTTCCAGTTTATATGGTCTTTGGTCTTGGCCTCATGGATTTGTCATCATCCATAGATTGTCAGCATCTTCCTGAAATCTCCATGTGGTTTCTATTATTCATTAGCATCATTTTCTATCTCCTCATCCCAGGGGAGAAGGAAGGTTTTCTGAAATCAGCCACATGTACATATCTCTCAGCAAACGTTTATCTCCCTTCTCCCCATATAAACCCACGTGTTGAATGCCACATTTATGGCTGCTGTGACTCTTCATTCCTCTGCTCACACTGTCTCTCATTTATGTCCAGAGACACTCTTTACACCTACAAAAGCAACTTTTGTTTATCTCCACTTTTTTGACTGTCCCTATAGGTTTGGCTTCTAAGTTGTTCTATACCCCTAATTGTCCTTGCTGCTTCAATCTCTGTTAGACACCTCCTCAATTACAACTTCAACTTTCTGACCTTTCTTGACCCCTTAAACTGTTAGTTCATTGCTTATGTGAGTCAAAACTTTAACTTTCACAGCTAAAACATATGAAAGTCTAAAGCTCTTCTCTTTCCCCTCAAAAAAAAAAAAAAAGCAAACCCCAAAACCAACAAAAACAGAAAAAACCAAAAACCCCCCAAACAAACAAACAAACACAAAAAAAAACCCCAACAAAAACCAAAACAAAACAAAACAAAAAAAAAAAAAACAAAAAAAACCCCAAAAAACCAAAACCAAAAACAAAAACAAAACCACAAAAAACCCGCCAACCTACTTCTTTCCATCTGGAGATAAAATTCTTTCTTTCCAAGAGTGAATTCTCTTTAGCATTTATACACTTTGAATGCATGTCATTAAGATACCATTAGCACATAGTCCTATGCATGCACTGGGTCTTCGGTTGCTGGCTTTGTCTTCAACATTGTTGTTCAAAAGTTCTAAAATACTTTCTTCTCTCATTTTTTATTGTAATTGCTTTAAAACAAATTGCATTTTAATGTGGCTTTGTTTTAACATGGCTTCTGCAACATCTGAGTTGCACAGTTTAGTTGTGTGTTGTGTAAAAGAAAACTTCCTTTTATGATTTTTTTTGTCCTGTTGTCTAAAAAAGAAAATAAGGCCCAACATTTCAACGAGGATTAGACCTAGAAGAAAAACACTTACTATGAAATGACAAGGGGCACATTTGGTTATTGCTTCTTAAAATTCTCTAGCAGAATATTGTAAATAATATTTCTAGATAAAAATCAGATGAAGGTGATAATTTATGGTCAAGTTAAACACTTCTAAAAATAGGTCTGACAGAGCATTACCTGCTTTGAGAACTGATATGTTATACCAGTTTACCACTGATTATCTTTAGATGAAAAAAAAGAAAGAGATTAATCAGCCATCACATATTGACCGACAGAGATAGCAGAAAGGGAAATTCTTTGGAAATCTCTGTGGAGGTATGACAATGAGGGATAGAAACAGATTAATATTTTTTAAAGGTTATTTATGAAAAATGTATTTAAAGAGGGAAAAAGAAGGACCACAAAAAATGTATAAAGCAGGAAGACAATGGTAATAAAAAATACTTGTTTGTATTTTAAAAATCTGCTTTTAGATTTTATTTGTTTGTTGTTTGGTTTTAGTTTTAAACAAATGTATGTTCTACCATCTTTGTACTTCAGCAGCTGATGGGGATTCACTATGATCATTAGTTTCCTGTGGTAGTGTTATATCAGGTACATTTTCTTCAGTACCACTGCTAGTACCATCAGCTAATGTGAAAATTAAGATAAAAAGAAAATTATGTCCTTGTATAGTCAATATGAGTCTTAATTTCAGTGAAAATGAAGAGTGAAATCCCAAGAGTGCCTAAGCACCTACACTTTCCATTGATTCGTTCTTTCAGACTCTGTCAGGATCTGGGTACATTAATAATGTTGCTACATTGCTGTGTAGACCCGAATGCAGTGTGCTAACAGTCTTGATTCATCAACAAGATTTTTTGTTGGGTTTGTATTTATTTATTTATTTCTAATTTAACATTTTTAGTCCTTCCAGTTCATTACTCAGTCAGGAACATCATTGTCTAGTGCGTTTCCTCACCGTCTTCTATCTCTTCCTCTAGCATTTAAAGAAATAGTTACTGATTCACTGTAATCACTGACATTTCCTCTGCTTTCATTTGTTTCTGTACCACTAGCTGTTTCCTCAATTTCATTATTATCAAATAGCTCTTCAATGATACACTGCTGTTCCTCATCTTCATATTGATAATTTTATTTTCGCATGCATCATCCTGATTTTCAGCATCTTCAGTGCAGTCCTCAGAAGATTAGTCATTTACAGCAGACAAATTTTCATTACTGGAGTCATCTTTAGAGTCAGAATGTGTTGGTCTATTCTCAGGGATATTGTTTGCTCCTCTGTTCCTTTAATTACATCTTGGAAGAGATGTGCCTGATGTACTTGCTTGGTCATTATCCAGATAATTAAAATCAAATGTACTTATTTTGTAGATTAAACCAGAACATTTTTTATTATGATTGTTTGTGTTGAAGCTTTAAAAACATCTTAGTATAAATGTTGAACTTAATTTCACTGGCTATTTAAACATTTAATGTAAGAAATATTTTCATTCAATAGATAAAACAATGTTAATTTTTAATAGGTTTGCTTCACTGAAATATATATGTTGACATAGCCTAATCTTGTGCAAAGTGGAGCAAGGCACATAAAAGTGGAGGTTCTGGTAGCTTGCTTCTGTGTAAAGATTGTCATTTGCACACTTGCAGCAGTTACTGGTAGAGGACAGAGCTGGTTGAAGGTAAGAAAGGTAAGCCTGGCTGCAAGCTGTGTATGGGCAACCTTTCTAGCCAGGAGGCAGAGAGGAAAGGGCCTATTTGTAATACAGCAGAGTTGGCAGAGCCTGGCACTGTCTCAGCTCACCTGCCCAGCCTAAGCAGGTCATGTTGACTCCCTCCACAGTCCCTGGAGAGAACTACCTGGAGGAATGCTTGTTCAACCATTGTAGGCATTTAAGCAAAAGAATAATTTTTCTCTGGAGCTTTTTCTCTCTGTACACTGATAGCTGATTGTGACTACATGTCCAATTTCTGAAGCTGAGAAGCATCCTTCCCAAAAGACATGTTGGTGTCCGTGTCTCGTGCTGATGCAGAAGTTCATGCCCAATCACTTGCTTTTGAGGGCTGTGTTCAACCACCAATTCCTGGGAGGTCAGCTCTGTCAACTGGTCACTGATAGTTATTTTTTTTATATCTGAGTCACACCAAACTTCTTCTGCAATTGGCATGCAGTGCATAATACTTTGACTTCCCTTGAAGTTTTCTTTCAGTGACTCCACATTGTTGTTTTAACAGTAATATGGAGTAGTTTTCGATTCTCAAGTATTTTAAAATAATTTTAGTTTAAAGATCAATTTCCTACTAGATAAGTTTTGCAATGTTCTTTGACTTCAAACGCAGTGAACTTCACATTGTAATAAAATTAAAGGCAAGTTTTTTGACTGTGGCTCCTGAGAAATAGCAATATTTCCGTTAAATCTTATCTAATATTTTTGGGGATTTTTACTTTTTTATTTTTTTTTTTTTAATTGAGTCAGAGAACATCAGGCTGGGAGGAACCTCAAGGATCCTCTGGTCCAAATTTTCTTAGCAAAACCACAGACATGTTGACTTCACACCCTGTCCAGTTGACTCTTAAAAGTGTCCGACGTTGGAGAATCCACCACTTCCATGGAAAAATTATTCCAATGGTTTATTGTTAGCATTGTGAAAATTTTTTTCTCTTGTATCCAATCAGAATCTCCCCATGAGTAACTTTTTTCCCATGTGCCTCATCTTTCTCATGTGTCTCCTTGTAAACAGGGACTCTCCATTTTTTGGGGGGGAGGTGGTCAAGCTCCTGTGACAGTTCGCAAAACAACTAACTCTTCCTTCACTGACAGTGGATTTGTGTTTGCATCAATGTGAGTTTTTTTCTGAAGGCCAAGGGCCCAATGGTGCTGGTAAGGACAGAGAAGAAGAAAGGGGTTGAGAACCTTTGTCCTTTCAGCATGATTGGTCACTAATTCTCTTCTCCTGGCTTTGTTGTTGTCATTTGTTGTTGTTGCTTTTGTAGGCATTTCCAAATCTGGGGAAGTAGATTTGACCTATGGAATTTTATTATTCATATCTGTAACACTGTTATGAAATTTGAATCAATATGTTCTGTAGTACTAAATTCCCATCAATGTCAGCTTCCCTAAAATCACTGTGCTTGTATTTTCTTGTACACATTGTGTCCTCCTGACTTAATATTTTTAATACTATTTGTACAAGATGTTCTGTAGATGCAGCCTTATGGTGCTAATCATGCTTGGCTCATTCTCTTGAACTGGATCCAAAATACCTCATTTTGCATTATGGTTATCCTCTTTGAAGAGTCCTTATATCCAATAGAGAGATTTAAAGTCTTGAAGACAATGATCTGGTTAGGGCCCTTCCTTCTTCATATTTTTACATCAAATAGGGAGGGAACTAACACACTGTGAAGATTCGGTTAATGGACATGAATTGGTAGATGACAATACATTTTTGCCAGCATTGGCCTAGTATTTTGCTTTTGGACATCCTAGTAGTTTTTGGTGCTCTTTTTGTTCACAAAATTTCTTTTGTGTACTTTTTTGGGCTTTCATTTAAAAAAAAACCCAGACGCTAGAAACCAATCAATCAATCAATCAACAAACAAACAAACAAATAAAAACCCAACAAAAAATCAACAGCTTTAGAATGTCTGGACTTGGAGTTAAAGTAGGACAAAAGATCATCCTGTGCCCTTTAATGCATATTACCATCCTGGAAATATATTATGGATTGTGAAAACAAGTTTTTCTGCCTTGAAGTTTCAATTTATATTTTGAATAAAAATGGTAATTTCTGTGTTCAGATAAAAATTTTTTTTGCATATTTCTGGGATTCTCTTGAGTTTTTACACACAGTCTTGCTCTTCTGAAATGCAGATATTTAATTTTTTCTTCTCTATTTTGCTCTCTAAATAGTCTGTATTGTCTGTTTTTTTGTGGGTTGTATATAAATGTAAAGATGCTGTCACTGAGAGAAGTAATGTAAAGAAATCATGCTCATGGCATGGATAATGCCTGAGAATTATCAGCAGACCTTTTGTTTTTACTGTATCATCTTTCATAATACAACACGTCCTCTTCTGAAAAAAATGCAGAATTCAGGAAAAACAAGGAGATATTATCTTTGGAAATATGCAAAGTTCAAACAGAATAATTTTACAACAATAAATTCTCTGAGAAAAGTTAAAAACTGTTTTCTAATTTGATGAATAAAACCGAAAGAGCAACCTAAAAAAGTTTAAAAAATTTGCTATTTTTATTATCCTTTAGGATAAGAATTGTTTTTATTAAAAAAAGGAAAATGAAAGAAGATTTTTTGAAAAGAGACTTAAGAGGATGAAAAATTGGAGCTTAAACATATTGAGCCAAAATCATTTGCATAGAGCTAGTTACAAGTAAAAACTGAGTCCTATCTCATAGCAACTAGGAATTGTTTCCACATTGAAGTGATCAAAGGTATCTGAAGGTCACTTTTTCCCAATCTGGACAGTATATATGCCTCCAAAACATTCTGTTGGCATTGTCATGCCAATCTGGCCCGCCAATCTGGTCAAGGACTAAGCAAATACAAAGGCTTGGCCTTTGGCTTGGCTTGAGAGGTTGTTCTAGAGCAAGCCAGGGACATTTTGGCAGGTTAACATGACTAAGAGATGCAAAATTCAACTCCTAATTCTGAAATTTACTGCTAGTAACATTTCAAATGTCCCAAAAGGCTAAAGTAATTTGGAATATTCTTTCTTCTCTGCCTCTGAGAAAGGGTGGCAGCAGCCAAAATAATACTGGAAATGCTTCCTTCTAAATGCTGTTCTTGTGTGTTGTCCTTGAGACCAATTCAGTCAGAGTCTGGAAGGAGCCCAAGAATATGGCAACAGACTATCTGAAAAATCATGAGAAAATTTTTGAGATTTTGTGTTGGCTGAATTTTATTCACTAGCAGAATAAACCCTCTCTCTGTGTCAAACTTGAATCTTGAAGGCAGACAGCATTGCTGTCTTCAGCTTTTTCACTGGTTGGATACTCAAGGGAAATTTTGCAAAAGATAGGACCCTATACTCAGGAAAGATTTTGGGCTACAAACAGCCAATTCTCACAGACCTGAGATATTTTTCTATGCTGTGAGAAAAAGAAAAACTTCATTCTCACCTTCGTGTTTAGTATTTATTGCTGTTTTGGGAACTAGAGACATAGTTCTAGGTAGGATTCTGTGTATCTGGAGAGAGATGGTGAAAAGCATAAGGAATTTTGTGTCATGTGGTACTGCAAAAATTTTATCTTGTAATTATTTTTTTTTTTGCAAGACCCCACAGTTACGTGACCAAGAACGAAATTCTGTGTTCAGAAAATGTCATTGGAGTGGGATGGGGGGAAGAGGTGGAGAGGGGGAGTTAAGGCATGAAATGGGTTGCTCTTTTTAATGAATATTCCTTCCTTATTGTTCTACTGCTGGATTTGCTAGAGCAAAACATTTTTATGACTGAGCACTTGGAAGTCCTTGGATAAAGGAATTACGAATGCAAGATATTCTGAGCAGATGACTTTGAGCATCTCCATTATCCTGTGAATCCATTCCTCACTTGGGAAGGAAACTGCTTCCTGTATGATTGGAGAGATGATTGATTTTCACCTGTGTTTGAAAATTTCATACATTTTTGGGAAGTGAAAAATAAAATACTTTCATGATGGTCTGCTGTAAAACATTGCAGCTATTTGCCATGATGTTGACTTTCAATAACTGAAAATTAAAGCTCTACTGAAATAATTTTGCTCCCCAGTGATTTAGAGAGACCCAGTCTCACCATAATTTAGAGTCAACTTTTCGTTCCCGCATAGTTCCATGATTTGCAAGCTATTTCTGGCAGCCATCGTTGTCAAATCAATGATATTTCTTCTTCTCCTCCTAACTTTTTGGCTCTTTCCCCTCATAATTATCTTCTTCATCAGATTTACGTTATTTAGGTCTACCTTTCCAAGGGTTACAAACTCCTGAATGAAAATACTGTGCTATGAGCTCATTCTTAACCCATTTCCTTGCCCGACAAGATTGTATTTCTTATATACAAAACTCAAATGGAAAATGTCTGTTCTCATAAATGTTCCATTTTATTTAATATTCTTAGAATATGAAAAGTAAAGCTAAACCTTCATATCCTCAAATTTCAGAGTAAATTACATGTTAATATGACTGCCTGTTAATAATGCAATTAACTTTGTTCATGTACGTAATAAAGCAGCAAAATGCTCTTAGTTTTTGGGAAAAAAAGAGAAAAACAGTAAGTTAATGCTGCAGCTTGGATCATAATGTTTTGGAAACTGCAGTTAACTTTAATCTTGTTGAATCTCTTTATAACAAGGAAGTAGGCTGATGCACTTGTTAGAAATAACTGGTATACTCTGTTGCTGTTCTCTCTTCTGGCTCTCTTGTAATGCCTAAGGCTACTCACCTCTTCATGAGATGTTGTGCTTCAAATTGGTAAAAAGAAAGAAAAGGTCAAAACTTTAACTTTCATTTTGACCTGCAAATGCTCATATCCATTGAGAGAATGCGGTCTAATCACAGAATGTGGTAAAACAAACCTGATTATTCCACTTTAGGTGGTTCTCTTGAACAAAGCTTATCTCAGAGAAATCTCATTTTTGTAGCTTGTGGTTTGCCACCAAGCTGCTGCCCATAAGTGTGCTCTGTAACCAGAAAATAGGATGCTTATAATCTCATAGGCAATGTATGAAATAGAATTTAAACTTGTTCTCAGAGATGTGAAAAATCTATGTTCTGTCCCAATTATTTTGATTGCTATCTACCACTGCTGTGAACCATGTCCCAGTTGCCCTAGGTGCTGTAAAAAACCAGAACAAAAAATTGGTGATGGATATATCAAGGTTTGAATTTCAAACTATGAAACCACATCAGATTTATATAGACAGATGAGGGAGGACAGGAAACTGTAAGTCAGTGTGATGAGAAGTGTTGCCAGCACTACCAACCTAACTGCTGCCAGGCCGTTCAGATGCCTTGCTGCAAATGAAGGTGGGTATTTATGGAGAGCTCCCAAGCATGAAGGGTACCATGTAAAGAGTGTTTGAGGATGCAGCAAATGAGTCATGGATGTGGGCATGGTTCACCAGCTGATGTTGGGAGCTGACACTGAAATGCAGAGGGAAGAAAGAGTGTGGGGCTTGACCATGAAGGGCCTCGGTGGCAAAGGATGTAGTTGGACAAAGAATTCTTTAAAAAGATTATATGGTCTAAACAACAGTCTAGGAAAATGAAGGCTTGCCTTTGTCATGAAATGTCAACATAATCAAAGACTGGCAAACACTGGGCAAAAATTCCTATCTGTTTGAATATGTAAAAAAGGCTATGTCTTTAAGAAGATACACATAGAAAACCATAGAAAATTTAATTATAACTTCCACCAGAGTGATAAGCATGGTATTCAGTATATGTACTAAACTACTGTCCAGAGAAGCTGAAAAAGATTACCAAAGAAAAAGCAAGTATGTCTTAGCCTTGCTGACTAGAAACTCAGAAAGTGGTGTTGAAAAGAAGAAAATCAGTTTTACTGGCCAGATTTACATGCCAGATGCAATGGCTGGGACTTAACTGCATAAACCTCATCACTGAATTTGCATTTGTATGTATGAGATTTTCTTAAAGTTAGGGTAACAAGGGCCAATATACCCTCATAACTGTTCTCCACTCCCATAGTTAGAGGCTGAATGAGAGACTCTAAAACAAATTTAAGAAATTCAAAAAACAAACAAGAAACCTCCAACAACTCCCTGTAAACAAACAAAAATCCCCCAAACAAATAAAAAAACAGAAAGTCATCCAAATAAGTACTTCCATTCCCAAAGTTAGAGGCTGAATGAGAAAATCTAAAAAAACCCCAAAAACCCAAAAAAACCCCCCAAAAACCCCCCTTAAAAACAAACAAAAAACCCCCCAAAAACTCCTACAACTCCCCCAAAACAAACAAACAAACAAACAAACAAACAAACAAAACCATATCCAAATAAACAAATAGAAAGACAACCAAAGAAGTAAGAGGACTGGGACAGCAACCTGGATGATCAAGGCAAGTGAGGAAACTGAGGCAATAGGGAAAGATCTAACATGGATTTGAAAGAAAATTCTCAATACTGGCTGTAAACACAGTTTGGTGAGGTTAGAGATGAAGGGGAAGAGCAATGCCAAGCAGGGATGGGCAGGAGGCAGAGGGTATGAGAAGTTTCAGCAGTGAACACTACACTTTGCAGAAGTTCAATGGAAGCATTAGATCTGGTCATGTTTGGGTAGCAACACACAGTAATTCCTGTCACAGCAGGCTACAACTGGCTTTGCTCTTTGCAGACCCTGATCTCACAGCAAACCCAAGTTAAATTAATTTGTCTAAAGTGAATATGATGTTAGGCAAAATGGATTTTCTAAACTAAATACTGAAATACTGGAACAGCTAGTAATTCAGTAATAATACATTATCCTTTCTCACTATAGTTTCACGGTAATTTTTTTTTTTTCAGAGCTTCATTGAGAATATTAGGCTTAGTGGGATCATCTGTTCTAGTCTTATTTCTATTTCATTATAGATACACTCAAAGTTCCTACTTCCCTTACAACAACTTAAAAATAAAATCTGAAAACTGCTATAAACCAAGAAGCACTTTTGCATAAAAAAAAGGACAACCCCCCCCCCAACTTTAAAAAAAAAACACTATACTGAAATTACACAATTAGCAGCTTTCAGTTTGACATATTTCATACTTGGAGATGTTTCCTTGAATTATTTTTTTAAGAAGACATTTTATATAACAAGCTAAAAATAACCCTTCATGGTGCTTTAGTACCATGAACTGAGATTAAAACTTCAAAGACAATTGTAAATGTGCTGCAGTTACTGAGCATGTGACTCTTTGAAAACATTGGTCTGTAATACCAGAGTTAAATGTCAGAGCTCTGTATTTATCCCTGAATGATATAGTTGGGCCCTGTTCAATGACACTAAGGGAACAATGCTTCATTGTACCCTTTAAAATATATTTTCCTTGTGTTTTTTCCCCCCATCTGTTAAACAGACCTATTACGGTATAGTCAATGTGAAATTTACACCAAAATAAAACTCCTATCTTCTTGCTGGGGACAAAATAATGAAATAAGAAGTTGAGGCTGTGTTCAAGATAAGGGATTTGCTTGTTGAGTAAATGGCTTGATAAACTTTTGCCAAATATACACTGCCAAATAAAACCTAACACTGCTAAATATAAATTAAAACAAAAGCTATGTATTTTTTTTCCAATGTGCTTTTGAATATTCAAGAATGAATTATATGAGTGCATACTTTAATATCTAAGGGGCTTTGTTTTCTTTCCCCCCCACCCCCCTGTATTATGGCCCTGGATTGCTACTTTTTATCTGGGAACACTGAGTGAGGTTTCTACAGTGAACATAGATGAGAAATAGATGTGGCAATATTTTCTCAAAGTCAGCTCTTGGGAGATCAAATTTATGTAAATTGCTGCTTGTCATGCTAAGGATTTCTGTCTCCTTTGTAACATCCATGTTCGATGTGCAAATCTTGGGAGTTGTAGGATAAGGGTAAAAGCTGAGAAGCTTTTCCTTCCTCCTTTTGAAAGAGGTCCCCGATCTTCTCTTGGCACCCTAATGCTGTTTGTTTTCTTTCATATGCCATTACACCCCACAAATTCCTTCACAGAATTACATTTCAGCAGAAGTGATTTAAGATCTTGACATTTCTGCTTAGTTTGGCCAAAGGAACCCAGCTGCAGAAGTTCCCAGGTGGACACTTCCCTGCTTTAAAATAGCTGCTCAACCTTCTTCTGAATTGGTGTCAGAAGAATCTGGATTCCAGGGCTGGGCAGAGCCACAGGCTGTGCAGCGTGGTCATTCCATTTAGCACAGACTCCACTCCAGCTGTTGGACAGTGGGCACAAAGTGAGAGCCATGGTATCTGTACTCATGAAGCATGTATCCCATTTTCTTGACCTCTCTTCTCAGTACCCATAACAGTTTTGAAAGCTCGATTTTTATTGTAACTTAAATCATAGGATCTTTTGTTTGAATATCATCCTGCTCTTTTTTAAGTCCCTTAAAATGTGGCTCCACATTGATAAAAATAAAGGTGATGAGATGTAAGACTTGTTGTTAAATGTCTAATTTCCATCCACTCCAACTGCACCTCACCTCCTTTCTCATTACTGACCTAAATACTTATCATGCTAGCCAACACAGGGGAGAAAGGGATGACATTGTGTAACATGCAGCAAGGGTCAGGTGATCATCACTAATCTGTTCTTTTTGTGTATAACATTGTTATTATTACTTATATTTTTTCTACTTAAGCTGATGATCATGCATTAAAGAGCTTGCTTGCTCTTTTTGCTTGCTGGAGATACAAATGCTTCTTCTGTATGATATTGCCAGGTTTTTTTCACAAGGGAAGTTCTGGAACTATAATTCTCTTAAGAGCTAATAACTGCATTGGCCATAGACAGCAAAGTGTTTTGTCCTGCTGGTGCAGCCTATGGTTTTGGTCAGTGTCTGCTCCATTTCCTAAGACAATTACTACATTTCTCCATTGCTCTCTCTGCACAGATGTGCAAATGACTTCTGTGTAAGATTTCTGACTTCACATTTGACTGAAGAATGTGAAATTCTGCTGGTTCTTCTTTCTGTGGATGTAGTTTTACAATTCTGAAACTGCCCAAAATCTTCTGTAAAACAAAGTTCTAATTATGTTAAGGAATTTTGAAATTCTAATTGTGCCAAAGAAGAAAAGCATCATCATCCTTTTGCTTGACTTGGAATTTCAATGTACTTGAATCTGAAAACAATAAAGTAGGGAGCAGCTGAAAAATCGAACGTGTTTGCAGTTATCTGTGTAATGTAGGTAATATGTAACATGTGGTTACACACTTTTTGGACATAGGTTTTGACGTCTTTATGGCAAAATGTGAGACATATGAATAATTGAGGCCAAGCTACAATTTTCTAGGATAAAATGGAGTCATTGAGCCAGCTGGAGATGGAAGAAAGCATTTTCCATGAGCTTTGCCAGATGGGCTCTAAGGAAGCTTTCCTCAGGGTAGACTAGGAGACATCAATGTATTTGTTAGAATACAAGATTTTTAGTATCTTCCATCAACCCTTTTCAATAATCATCCACACTGCCAGTCATGGGCATTTAAAAAAAAATGAATCATATCCCAATACAACTTTGAATGGACTTAAAAATTATAATACATGGGAGGGAAGTAGGGTTTATGGATCTTGTTAAGCTTCTAGCTTGTTTCATGATTCCCCTTCCATTACCTCTTTTAAAGGTTGTTGGATTTCATCAAAAGAAAATGAAGAATTGGATTATTTTATGATAATACGAGTTTATGAGACCATCCCAGAGTTCTGGAGGCCGTAGTGAAAAATGTGGGGTTGCCACATTTGTGTGGCACTACAAAGGGGCCTGCACATGTCCAACTCCTCTGTGGTCACATTAACTAGTCCTTGAGTAGACAGGCCAGGGAAAGGGAATAATATTGTGAAAATAACAGGTAGGGAATGGCTTTTCATTTGGAGGGCATAAAATTTTCTATCGCTCTTCATTCACAAATTTTATAACTAGGTGAACAAGGGTTGAAGAGCTGGATGATCATGCTACAGCATCTCCAATGCATTCAGACTTCTGCTGCATAGTTTGAAGCAATCTAACAGACAGTGAGTTATGTGAAAACTTATTGTCATGACAAAGACCATAAAAAATGGAAAATGAGACAATTAAAGAACCCGTGACAAATTTTATAACAAGTATAGAAAATAACACAAAGGTAATCCATTGTATTATCTTTTCAAGGTTCTTCTCACATGTTGTAAATAGGGTTTATAGTACTAGCTATTTTTTTGCTACTTTGCCATCAATCACCCTGAGGCATTACTAAACTATTACTTATCTGCTGACAGGTAAAACGAAACTTTAGTGCTGATATTACTGAAGTTTTATTAGTGAGCATCAAGAGCTCAATAGTAACCAAAAGACAAAAAAGTAAACTTTGTTAAAATACGATGCTGGAATTTTTAGGTTGTTCACTTTTCTTTTGGTCTCATGGCAGTTTTTCTGCTTGAACTGTCATTTGAACTGACTGGAATGACAGGACAATGGACTCATGGCTGAAAATATTTTTTCGTTATTCGTGTTATTTTGAGTAAGAATTTTGTTGTACTGCTACCTGATATCTAGAGAAATTTCAGGTTCTGGACAACCAGCCTTTCACAAGAGGTGCTTATCTTTTAGCTTCCCAGTGTGTCCAAATTCTGGGTGTGGGAAAATGTTGCAGTACTGTACAATTAATGAGCTGAAATTGAAGCATCTTTATGCATTTCTTATTACTAAATTAAGAGATTTCTGCACAAATCCTGTTTCCCTTTTCATGACAACTTTGGCAACAATTATAAAGAAGATAGTGTTATCTCAAAGTTGGGTATCACAGAGAACATCAGCAGTTTAAATAACACCACCAAGTTAAAAAGAACCCTGAAACTGTGGATTGTACTAAATATTTGAAATGGCTAAATTGTTAATTATAAGCATCTAGGTTATCTGCTGGTAAAGGTCCCCTCAAAATGTATCTTGTCCAATCTTTTCATCTTGTTCAGCACAAAATGAAGTTGGATGAATTTCACCAGAGTCTGTCTCTGCAAGCATATATTTTAAATATATTGAAGCTTTATTTTTGCTTCATATTTTTCTTTTAATAGGGAAGACCAAAAATCAATCATATATCTGGGATTTAGCTGCTTCAAATAGAGGTCAACTGAAGAAGAGCTGGCTTGATATTAAAGATAATCTACAATGTCAAGGTAAATGTTTAAAGCAAGCAGTTTTTAAAATACTGATTTTAATAAGATGCGTGACCCTGGTGCCTGTTATTTAGTCTTGCACATCTTGCTAACATTAGCTCTTCTAGACTTGGCCTGCACAGAAGCCACTGTCATTTGCTTCAGCAGCAGATATATGTATTAAACTTTTTCATACAGCAATTTCTCAGCTTACCAAAATTCTATTTGCCTGCTTGTTCCAGTGACAGGCTCAGTCTGCTATCACACCTAAATGAAAATCAAAATTGTTTCCCTGTGGACTAGAAAGGACTTCAGTCTAGAAGACTAGTTTTTAATAAGTCTAACGAGTGGTTCCTTTGTAATTTGTTACTGATATGATAGATTACAATATTATATTATTACAAAAATGTCTTTTTCATCTTTGACTTCTGATGCTTCTAAAGGCATGGAAACACTTAGATTTCACAGATAACACTGAATTGAGATGGCATGTGAAAATCAGAATGATACAGATGATGAAAAATGTTATAGTGATTCAAGTATAAGCAAGAGATGAAATTTAATTAATCTTGGAAAAAAAATGAAATATAAAAAAAGAAATAGTCTAGAATGAATAGATATTAAGACAGTTGGGATAAAATTCTAAGAATGCTGAATTCTGTGGGAGCTTTACCATTTAATCAACTCATCTGATAGCTAGCCCTTGGCAAATAATATGCAAGGAAATCAAGGGATGGTTGATGGCAATAAATTAAGTATGAAATTGTTTGAAAAATTTGCTTTTATATGCAAGTTGGTATGTTGGATGTGTAAGCATCCATATTAAAAATTCCAGCCCAAAAAAACATATTCTGGTGCTGGTATCTCATTGCTTTACTTCTGTTCAGCCATGTCATTCATGTTGAGGATGCACTTATTTCTGATTCAGAGAGTCAAGGGTGACACTGGGCTTAGTTTGGAGATGCTGAGCACAGCAGTGTGAGGAGGACTGCACACACTCTGTGATCATTGCTTTCTACCAAACACTTGCAGTGCATTTTGGAGTCGATACCAGCCTGATGTGTGGTTTGCCTGGTGTGCTTTCCCTGATGGAGGACTCTGGTTTCTGTCCACAGAAGATCAGCACTCCCACCCAACATGGTGCTGCCTGCAAACTGACTGAAGGTGTACTTTCTCCCCTCACCCAGATAGTGAATAAAGTTATTAAAGCTATTCCCTAGTACTGAGTCTGGGGGAACACTGCTAGAGACCAGTTGCCAGCTGGATATGATTGCATTCACAGCACTCTTGACATCCAGACAGGTTTTACTATCCATAGTGCCATGAAAGGAGCGCAACATCAAAGGTGTACTTGTATACATCCATGAATATAGAAGAGTGGAAATTTTCCTAAATTTTAGTTTTTGCTTTTCCTAGAAACTTAAGAAGGATGAAGGCCTGGTACGATTGTAAGACAGGAAATGTGTTTTCATCTTATTTTGCTGGGCAGACATAAAACTAGAAAGATAAAATGGGGAGATTTAAATAACCTTTATTTTCACTTATGTCTTTAATTATTTTGGAATGTATTCTATTAAAAATAACAAGACTATAAACACAGAAACACAGTGATATTTACAGCTATGTTGGAGAGAACACAGGCAAACCAGGGCTGCCTGTGAGTAAAACATACTTTAATAGGTTGCTTACGTCCTCGGTCTGAGGAAAAATGAATAAACATTTTTTGCAATTGTCTTCTGTAAAAAAGAAAGGAAATAGTTGTTTGTAGCAAAACCATCATAGTCCCCACACCAAAAGTACTGAGGTGGTCTAGCAGCCTGCAGCAGATATAGTGTAAAACAGTTGTGTTGAGCTCAGTGAGCAGGAATAGCTAGTAGTGATCTCAAGCAGGAGAAATAACTATGTAAAATGGCATAGATATTCAACAAAGTTACAGAACTCATTGTAAATGTATTGTCTGACTGCTTGTCTTTGTAAAAGGGCTTGAGCCAGTGTAATTTTTATTTGTGTCCACTCTGACCCTGAAACTGAAGCTGCAGAACTGAATGCAGAAAACTTTTGTGAAAGAGACTCCCAGCTAATGACAGGGGGCAGAATAGGTAGGATGTTCCTCTGTAAAAGAATGTCACTGGGTTAAGGTGCAGATTAGAATGTGAATTCCTTGAAATTCCTAGTCACCACGCTATTGGTTTCTCTTCTGTGATTAGTGATTTTCTTTGAGAAAAAGGAGAGATCCCAAAATAGTAAATGTACTGAATTTTTAACAGGTAAAAAGGCCATTTTATATTTACTTTTACTGGAATAGAATAACGATTTAATCCCTTAGATCTGAAAAAAAAAAAAAAAAAAGAAAAAGAAAAAGGAAAATTTTTATCATAAAGCATTTGATTCAGCAGAGTAATTGAAAAGAAATGCCTTCTCACAGTAGTTTCAATAATCTACTTCACATTGAAGGTCTAAATAAGAAATACACATAGGAATAAAAGCTTACATTCTGGAAAGAGAAATTAAGTTTTGAAAGTGAAAATTTAATGTGTTTCTTGGGACATAACATCCTGAAAGAACTATTGGATTCACAAGCAGCTCAAACTTAACGTCTCATGCTAGGGCAATGAAGAGATTTAAGTGTGTCTTGTGCTTTTTTTTGACAAGTCAGAGGTATATCAACTGTGTGCCACAACAGGGCCATATTAGAGATACCAGGAGCCTATGCCATGGAATGATTTGAAGTCCCCACCTGTAGAAATGAAAATGCATAAATGTCATAACTCTTCCTGTGCTCTGCAGCGAAGGCAGCTCCACTGCGGTACCTCACTCTGCCATTTGCCATCTGATATATCTAATCTGCCTCAACTGTCCAGTCTCTTGCCATGATTCATTTCCTCAATATATGTTTGTCCTCACACACAATTTTGCTACTTTACATGTAGAAGCAGCTCTTTCCCCTACCTAGACACAAATACTGGGAAGTCTGAAGTGCAAATTTATATTCTGAAATACTGAAATTAATCAGTATATTCTGTGCTTGTGAGAACAATTAGGATTTTACACACCATAAATGCATAGAGGGCATCTGTTTATTTCATCCTGTTGGGTGCCTATGATTACCATGTCTCAACATTGGCTTCTATAATGTATTGAGTTTTCTTTGTCTTCAGATTATACTTGCATGTGCTCGTTTTTCTTCTGTTGCCCTTATTATCCACTTTTGTTGTTCCAAGTATTGTTTCCTTTATAGGTCTGAAAAATGTTAATTTTCTTTTTAGCACAACTTTTGTGGTAATTAAGACTTCTTAACCATCAGTTTCCTATATTCAAGCTCTTATGAGCAAAACTGCATCTGCATTTTCATTCCTGTTACTTATCAAGAAAATTTAAGAAAGTAGAAGAGTAAGATTTCAGCATTTATGAATCTGGATTAAAACTGATATTTTCAACTTAAAGAAGGTATATTCCTGAAATTTGTAAAGAAAGCTAAGAGATATATTTAGACTAAAGTGTCCTGTTCCTGTTCATCGAGAATGGAACCATCTATTCAGACGATATTGCACTGCCTTCCAACAAAGCTGCCTAGGAATTCTTCCAGCAGATTCCTAAATCCACTGGAAAAGAAAGGAGAAAAACATATACACTCATGTCTTGCCTTCATAGAGGTTTGGAATATGGCTAGGACATAGTTTTCTCACAGATTCCACTTTATACTTAGCCACATATGAACACCTATACTCTCAAATAGAATTCTCGTTATCATCTTCACCAGCACCATCACTGTCTCACTCATGCCTCCCAAACTTCCAATTACCAACACACCTAGCACTTGTCCTAAACATCTTCATCCACATCTCCTGACATTGAAATCTCCTTTGCTTCAAATGAGTTTAAAATTCAAATGGCTTCTTAATAGATGCTAGTGAAATGCAATATTGCTACCATTTGTCTTTGATAAAACACCATTTGTCATTATTGCTAAAGCCTCTGTTCCTCCTCCCCAAAGTCTGCTGACAGGAAGGAGCTGTTACTGCCGTCTTTGATTCTGTCACATGTGTTCTGTTTTGCCTCTTTTTTTTATAGTTTTCCCATCTTTAGGTCTTGCTCAGATGATATTTGAGTTTGTCACTTCTTCAGGAGTTGAAATTCTGTCCTTCTGCTTGAGAGACAGAAAAGTAGAACCCATCCCTTCTTTGCTAATGCTTTGACCTTCACAAAACACAGAGCAGAAGAAGCACAATATATTTAATATTCTTCAGAATTTTAATGCTGTCTTCAAATGTGAGAAATTCAGTTCTTCTATTACCTTTTCTCCCAAGGACTGTTCACAGTTCACTAAAATTTAGACACTGCAAGAAGGAGTTCCTCGACTTCCTTTGTCTCCCAGCTACCAGAGCTGTTTGTGATTTTTTTTAGTCTACTTTTACACAGGAAAGCAAATGATCACTAATAAATAGTAACTTAGATCCCACTTAATTTAAGAAAGCCTTCTCAATTTGATATTAGCAAATGGGTTCTCTAAGGCAGTTGCTACTGCAGTGTCTTTTCTTCTTCTCAAGGGAAATAGGCCATAGAACCATTTTGTGAATTTATCTTGAGATTCCAGTCTGAAAGAATTTTAGCAAAGATTTAGTGTTTTATAGACAGAGGTTTCAGACTGAAGTACTTTGAGTAGAAAAATGAAGCATCCTGAATAGGTGTAACGAAAACAGGAGACTGGGAGTTTAAAGGAGGCATTTTTCAGTTTTCAGCAGAAAACCACTTTTAAAATATGAGAATCAAGAGTGTGTTTGGGAGAGCTCAGAAAAGCCAGATCAGGACCTACATAGGTACTCTGTATTTACTGCCAGCACATCTGGAGAGTTTGGAATTTGGTCCTTTATTCAAGTATGTCTGTTACAGCGATCTGCCAACTGACTTAACAAAATACTCCCACCAGTTTCACTGAGTGATGGATTGAGCCCTGAGGGCTCTGCGTGGTTGTGCAGGCTGGTACTGACTAGTTGTGTGTCTGCTAATTTTTTTTTTTTACTCATCCAACCTTGCCATACAAAGAGTGTTGGAAAGCCACATAATGGAAAGCATGTAAAACTAGTTTTTAGGTAGAATATAGCCCTTGTGGGTGAATAATCATACTTTCCTTTCTCAAGTACTGCATTAGAAACAATATTCAGTATTAAGTGATTGTACAGATAGCCTGATTGTAAAGCAAGATTAATACGAAAGGCAAGAAGTCTGCAATAAAACCTCCTAACTTAAATCATCTGCATTTGTGTACAAGCATTCATATTTAGCAACAGTCCCAAGGCTGAGATTAAAGCTGTTTGCTAGGTTACTTCAAGGCCTTTTTATTGCTAAATCTTATTATGTCTCTAAAATGTAGAAATTAATCACCTGTCATCAAAGCTACAGTGGATTATTGACTTCTAAATGTCTCTACGAAGTGATTCATGACAGAATGAAACAGGAGACTGAACTAGCACTGAAATTCTTTTTGCATGTGATAAAAAGGGTCTATTAAAAGTGTTTGAACAAATGCTGGCTATTAGGTAATCATCACAAAGGATTTTGTTATCAAAACGTGGTGCTCCTTGAATAACCTTATTCAGTTTCATAGATTTGCAACACCAATCCCCTAATGGGGAAGATATCTGGAGAATTTAGATTGTTCATCTGAAAATCTTGACATTAGCTAAATTGCAGCAGGATATGCTGATCTACCTGCAAGACAATGATGGTGGAGTATTGTTTGCATGTATTCCCAGGTATTTTAACCCAAAACCATTTGGGTATTCTAATTAAGAATCACTGGGTTGTGACAGGAAAATTTCTTATGATTTGGATATTTTGCTGTATATTCAATGTCAGTTTTTCTTTGAAATATGTCAAAAAATGCCACGAGGATGTTCTGTTAAGGGGAAGAGAAATCTGGCTTTGATTAAGTCAAAGTGAATTTCTTAAGGGTTTATAATGGCCCCCATTCAGTTATAGCTATCATGCAGCTGGAACGTTACTGTGTGAAGTGGTCCAGAGATGCAAGCTGCATTGACTGGGACTTATGGGAGAAGTCTATATATTCCTGACTACTCCTGACAAATCTGTGTTCATCCTTCTAGGAGGTCCTGCTGAAAATGAGAAGGGAAGTCCTCAATAAAGAGGTTTTTATATGCTTTTCTTCTCCAAAGAGGGAAACATAAAAATATTTTCTGAGAAAATCAAGATGGAGAATATAGAGACTCTGAAAAGATGCCGTACGTGTTTTCCTTATACTAGAAGGCCAGGTTTGCAACAAGCATCTTTGGAAAGGTAATTTCTCAATATGTTTTCAGAGTTTCCATAAGTCACGTTATGAGTCTGCAGAGAGGGCCTCAGTTTTCTTCTTTTAACAGACAGGGGTACAGGATGAAGGGGGCTTCCTTCCCAGAATTCCAGACCATGTTCTCTCTCAGCATCTCTGCACACTGGCAACAAGTGTACTCCCTTTTATATGCTGCTTGCATGCATTTTAAGGCAGACACTCACTGAATTTTCACTTAGAGTCACTTTTTTGTCTAATAAAATTAGGGGTATATGAAGGGAAGATGTTCAGAAAGCTGACAGTAATGCTTTTTTGATATGAGATTGAGGGAAAGAGACATTACAATTGCAAAACCAGTGAAGCACCAGTTTTCCTAGTCCAGGTGCAAACCCAGAATTTCTCTATACCTGTTTAGTACCTCTCATCAGAAGTTGCTGGACATGCCTTTGCTGCTAAAGTCAACTGTCTTGAGTTCCTCCAGTCATTCTGCCATGTGTTGCCTTCCACTGGGCTCAGAAACTGCATCTTCCTCTGTCCCTGCTTCTATTTTCCACATTGATTTTTGCAGAAAAATGGTGACATTGATTTGGATAAAAATGGAAATGCTTTTGATAGCACCATGTGGTGTCAGGCAATTTGGGCACTTAAAATGATTACTCTCATTCAATCTAACCTGCTCAGAAGGGAATTTATGTGTTCGTGTGTCTGTGTTTTCCTGTTTCCTATGTGTTACAAAAGGCTCTTTTTTAAAGCCTTGCAGTGTGTAGAGGGTTTTCTGCCTTTGCTCTCTGCCAGTTTGCTGCTTCTGTCCTCACTGTTGTAGCTGGGTTGTTAATTTTGATCTCCTATGGCTTTGTTGTGACTAAGAGTATTACCTTAGATGAGGTAATTATGAGACCTTAGATGCATATACATGCTGTGCATGTGTACTGTGTGCCCATGGTCCCTGCAGAGATGCCAAGTTATTGATGCAGAGGGCAGGAACAACTTGCTCCACAAGACACATGGGCATGCCAGTGTGAGTGAAAGTTTTCTGCTCTTGCTCCTGTCCCCCTCAATTGTAAGTGACATTTCTCTGTCTATAGTTAAACAGCACAGGGCATGCTACTCCTCACACACCTCACTTGTGCTGAACTGCGCTGCTGCCTTGTCTTAGAGGTGTTTCCTGGAAACAAACTCAGCATTACACACCTGTGCAGCTGTCCAGAGGGCTGCTGCATCCCAGCTTGCACAAGCACCTGGGATTACTCACCTGGACACACAATTTAGCAGTTTCCTTGATGAGCTTCGTGAGCTTTTTGCTGGTCCAGTCTTCAAATTTCTCAAAGTGCCTCTGGATCAGAGCTCAGCCATTCATTTGTGTCAGCTACCCTCTTTAAATTCTGTGTTGCCTGCAGATTTGCTGAGGATGCAATCTGTATCATCATCCATGTTGTTAATGAAGATGTTGAACAATATGAGCCCCAGTACTGACCCCTGGGGTACTGTGCTTGTCACTGGAGAGCAGCCATATGTTGAATCATTGATCACCACCCTTTGGGTATGGCAGAACAGCCAATTTTCAACACATCTGACAGTCCAGTCCACTCAACATTGCTACTAACATAGAAAAACCTATCCTTTGGGGATGGGTTTATTTTTTCATTTTAGAATATATGAAAATGGACAAATATAAGCTATTTAAGATGTGACAACTATTTTAAAAGAATCCATGTGGACCTCATACTGTATTCAGTACATTTTGGGTTAATTTTTGAGCCAAGGAACACTGTCACATCAAAGTGACAAGATAAGATTCAGGTATGACAGATGCAGACACCATAGTTATCATCCTACTAATATCTATGGCAAATCTGAGAAATTAATTTTCTAGTAACACAGTTTTTTACCATTTGAAATAAAACACTCTACTGCTGTCTGAAAAGCCTCACAGTGATGCTTCCAACTTCTTGTACAATTTTAGGCAGAAGAACAGAAGGCTTCTTTTCTTATTTTAAATTGTATTCTATTCTTCTCTTAGAAATAATTTACTGCTTATATTATGAATATTTATTTTTCACTCGACTTTAACTTTTAATCAAACCATTGTTGAAGAAAAGTTTTAACATTAAACTGGAGGTGGGAATTCAATACTCATGTATGATTGAAGAACACTGGCTTTGCCTCTCTGCCAGAGACTGGCTAGAGAGCATGGTCTCAGATGAGCATGTAGCTTAGAAAATTCAGAGATACAGATACCATGTTATGATCTCCAGGTCTCTTAAGACTTTTTAGGGTCTTCTGTAGATTTTCCATTCTGATAGGCACTAGCTTTCCTGGCTTTTTATTCCTCTTTCCTCTAGATGCCAAAAAGATCGAAGGAAGAAGTAGAAAATAAGAATAAATTCCTTGCAAGTGTTCTCTCAGAGTGTCTTCAATGTCACACTATGAGACAGGGAAAAAACCCAGCTGTTGGAGAAAGGAAGAGAAAATGAGGATGATAACAGAGTGAGTGACTCCTTGCTCATGTATCCAACTTTGGATGGAAGTATGCATGTGTGAGTTTGTTTATCAGGGAAATTGGACATGCCTGCTTCCCTAACACACTGTATACCAGGACTATGATTATACTTACAACTTCCTGTGCTGAGAATAACAGGAAACCTCTTTTCAGTGTTTCATGTAAAAATGAAGAGTGAAAGGCCTTTGTGCTCTAGTCTGTAACACAAATATTATTAATGACTGTATGAAAAAATTGCTCAGGAAATAACATTTTTTGAAATAATTTGTTTGGAACAAATTGGTTTTAAGAAGATTCTTGTAAAATACTTTATTTGTGGAATACTTACAGTACTTCTAGTTTCATATACACACTGTGACTGCCTGGGTTGATCTTCAGAGCAAAATCAGTAGCAGAGCTTCACTAAATTTCAAACCTTATTCAGAAACCAGATTCCTTATTATCAATGAAAGAGGGTCAAGAGTCTTTCACTACTTCCCTTGGCTGAAGTAACTACACTCCTGTATAACATGAAAAACCTCTTAGATGCTGTCTATATGAAAGAAGCATCCTCTTTTTATCATGGGGAATATTGAAAGCACATGTATTCCCTCTAATCTTAAAATGGTAGCCAGGAAAAGAGTTTAGATGAAAGCCTCTAAACCACAGTGATCCCTCCCTAGTTATGGTGCACCTCAGTCTGGTTACAGTGACTTTGAAAAGGGAATCTGCTGGCAAGTGCAGCACAAAGGTGCAGTTCATGAATGGCTTTCCTGAATGGATCAAATGGTCTCAGGCTGGTGTAAAATATGTACAAGTGAGATCATAATTAGGTTCATTAAATTAACTAATAGCTACCCTAACATCACATAGTCTCATGGCATCTGGCACTTAGATACATGTTTTATTAGATAAGTCAAGAATGGGGATGTGTTTTGCTGTTTACTCATAGTTCAGTAGTTCAAAGAAGAATTTCTGGGAATGTGTTGTATATATTTTGCCCCTTGAGACACATTCTCTTTTATTTTCCCTACACTGATCTATTGTAACATTTCTGATGTCAGATGATTTTCTTGTTCAGCAGTGTTCTCTGCTAAACACTGGATTTATGGAGAGTAAAATCTGGGCCCCTCATTCTCACATTTTCTGCTTTACTTGTTTTCCAGGAACTTCTTGCTTCACTTTTGATGGCACAGTTGGCGATCCCTGAATCCTTCTGCAAAGCTCCATTTTCTCTAGTAGCATATGGCTATCTAACAGGTGGAGCAGACACTGTACAAATGAGAATTTGCCTTTGGGTCTTTTCATACTTTAGCTTCTGTGAATCTGGCTGTTGCATTTTTTACTAATTTGCTATTTTAAACTTGGGGATTTTTTTTTTTTTTTACTCATCTTAATCCAGCACATTTCTGATGTGTCTGAACAAGTTTAAAAGACTGTTACAAACTGAATATGCCCTGTGCGCAACTTCATGACTTTTGTTCCTGTTCCTACTCCTCCCTCTCTACTATCATGTTGCTCTGGTTCATGAAACCTTTTAGGTGTGGCAGTACCTTTTCCTTGTCTCCTGTGAAGCTCGTCTCCTGTCTAGGCTCCTTCCTTGATGCCTTTCATCACTGATTTGTGTAAGCTACCTGTCTCTCCTTAAGGTTTGATCCCATTTGGATGCCATTACTTGTCCTGTCTCGTGCTTCTTTAGAGCAGGAAGAGTGGACAAGACCCTGAGCATCTCACCACTAGCTTAGAGGAGCCATTAACCTTGCTGGGAAGGACAAAGAGGGTGGGTTAAGGAGTATTTTGCATCACTAGACTGATGCCAAGTAACCAGTGACCCACTGTGGTTATGCACACGGTCAGCATCAGGCACACTGCTGAGAATTAACAGACAACAAAATAATGGATGCCTTAAAAATACCTATGACAAATTCAATACAAGAATTGAAATACAGGGTAAGTGGAAAGGTGAAGTGTTGGTGAAAGTCTTAAATCTCAAGCTGACCTTTTTTTTTTTCACCTGCAGGACTTGCTGTTGCAACTTCTGTGCTGTTCTGTGGTTGCTTTAATTTATATGACTAATGACATGAAAGATGTAAAACCTGTAAAAATACAGTGTTTGGCTGCTTAAATTAAGTTTATGAGTTTTTCTTAAGCCTGCCAAACAACTTAAATATTTCATGGCTTTCACAGGCTACAGTTCTAATATTTATAACTCTTGTGTGCAGATTTCAAAAATTATAATTACAACTCCCAGGATCCCAGATATAGCAGATGTTCAATATTTTGTACGATGTTGGCAGAAATGCTTTTCATGCTCTTTTTGATCTCAGTACCCCATGTATTGTATCTGCTACAACAAGCTGTTGATAAGAGAGTTTATTGTTATTTCCCTGTAAAAGACTCTATAGGGCAGATTCAGAATGGCATATAAAGGAGAATGAACGAGGATTCAGCCCTAATGAGTAATGAGGAACCCCGTGCAGTGCATTCTTTCAAATAGCACCCTGTTAAATGGCATGTAAGATGCCTCTCATCTCACAGATCCACATAGGACTTTTGGAGTTAGTCTGATCCTTTCATTTTAGGCTACACATCCTTGCCCCATTCGCCTGTAGTGATGGATCATGTCCTTTCTCATTCTCCCTTGCATATTCACCCCCATGGTGCCTGTGTTCCCTCTATGAGAGTGCAAGAATTGCCTTATTGGAGCCGGATGGCAAAGCCCATGTATGTTTTAATCAGAGAGTCTATGTGTGAGATAAAATTGTGGCACTGACTAGGACTTCTCTAATGATCTGCTTGCATGAGAAGAAGAGAAGTGGGCTTTAAGCAGATGGGTTTGTCTCAGCTCTTGCCATGTTTTAGTCATATTGTATGCCCTATTACTGTAATTGGGCTTTTTTTTCTTACAATGATATTGAGTACTCAGTTAAACAGTTAAACTTCACTGTCACTCAAATGATTGTCCCAAATTTACAACACCATAACTGTAATCACACTCTACCCTTTAACAGACAGATTTTAATGCAGTCCACAAAGGTCAAAAATGAAAAAAAAAAAATCACATTATTAGGTTGATACAATATCTTACAGTATTACTGTAAATGCTTAACAGTAGAAAATAATAAAATAGTAGAGCTCATTATATAAATCAAATTATGTAGATTTAATTATACAATTATTCATTTAGGTCACGATTAGAAATGTGCAGAAGACATTAAATTTCACACCATTCTTTAAGAATTGCTTAAAAAAAATTCAAATTAGTACCTGGCATCTGATTTTCAGTGTTAACTTAAGCATACCCATACAAATATAAAGGTTAGATTGAAAATATAATAAATTCTGAAAAAATATAATTTATGGATATACAGACCTCTTCTACTATCCATCTCTATAGTACAACTGTAAGAAAGCTAACGTACAATGTTTTCAGGAATTATTTGCATTGAAGCTTGTTTGTTTGTTGTTTCTTCTAGTTGTGCACACAATGAGGTACTCAAACAATGTGAAATGTAGCCAATTTCTAATTACAAACAAGGAATCCACCAAGATCGAAATATTCAAAGTATCCAGGATGGAAAACTCTTCAAATTTGCTGAGATTGTCTGGAGCAGATGATGGTAACTTAAATGATGTGTTCAAATCAGTGACTTCAGATCTGATAAAACTACTCTGGACAATAATCGACTGTAGGAGATCATATGGTAGTTTTAACACACAGATAATTTTGTGAGTTTGAAAAGCATTACCAGGTAGTGCTGATAACCTTGCATTACTTAGGGAATATTTTGGGGCACTATTTTATATACTAAATGTAAGTTGAGTTTAAAAGAGTGGTTCTAGGTATCAGAGGAAGTAAACTCACGTGTTGTATTTGTCTTTTTATGGGGAGTATAAAAATCAACACTGAATCATGGAACTGGATGTCTGGAACAATAGCAACAATTTTTAGCATGCCGGTCAAACACCTTTTCACTGGTTTTCCTTTCTCATAAACCTCTCTTTAATTCTCTTAGAAGTGAAGTCCATTTACCATTTCACACATTTGAAATAGGTGCTCCTTTTACGTCTCTGAGGTACAAAAGTGTCTTAAACACAGATCTAAACACCAGAATTTGCTTTGGCACAGTTTTGGTAATTTTAGTTCTATGGTTTTTTTATCTAGTATTTGTAAACTGAAAAGGTAACTTGTCTTCTGAGCTGGGTTCTTCTGCGAACTCTAGGTTAAAATAATGTTCTTGACTCTGGGTCTCTCCAGGAGATACACTACCAGTCAGAACTGATGCAGAGGAGTTACTCAAAAGCCTGTAAAATTAACAACATAGCCATGAGCAGTGGACTGAAAATGCTAATTAATGTCTCATTGTGGATTGTGGGATGAGGCAAGATTCATTATGTCCTGGCTCTGCCACTTAGTTCAGTTCTGGAGATTTTGTATTTTAATGTAACTGGACCAACATTTCTGACTGAATTTAGGTAAAGAGTCTGTTCAGAGAACATTTTCACATACTTACTTGTGTGGAGATTAAATGCCTTGCAGAGGCCTCTAATTTTCCATGGGCAAAGTTATTTTTAATGGGCATCATTAAGCCCACGCTTCACTCTAGCAAATCTTATTGTTTCTATTTTTCATCTTTGACCAATTCTAAGTTACAGTTTTCAGTTGATTTTTATACTAGGAATGAGTTTGCTGGGCTACTCTTTGCCCAGAAGTGTTTTCCTGGGATGCCAAACACAAAAAGATCAGATATCCTAAAAAACCCAGATAGTGTGGAGGGTTATTAGTCTTACAATATCTGTAGACTGAAGTCTTATGTCAGTAAGCGATTATGAAGAGCTGATATTTGGAAAGGTATCTTCAAAATGTATTTCTTGTTTTCTATGACATATGCTTCACTAGTAAACACATGCAGTGTCTGGGGAAGTTTGTAAGTTCTGCTACATCTTTGACTACAGAAAAATGTGCAGACATGAAGAATGCAGCTGCAGCATTGTGAAGGAAGGCTCTTCCTTGGACTTGCTCTTGAAAGGACCACCTGAAATAAAGCAGATGCTGTGTTTTGATGGAGCAAACCACTGAACATACAGATTGCATTCCTGCCTCCCAAAGTGTTGTAAACATGCATGCATCTATAAATGCTTGTGAGGTTTTCTGATGACTTTTAGATGTGTGGTAAAAACAAATCCTATCAAGGAAAAAGATACTAATTTTAAAGTGGGGCTCAGACATTATTTGGTAAATGAGGTATGGGACTGCATGCTGAAATATGGTGCTAGCAGAAAACACAGAACAGCTGTCTCATTCATGGAACCTTGTCCATCTTGTAGACAAAATGTGGTGATTTTTCCTATGGAAATATATTGTGCAATTGTATAAATGACTAATTAAAGCAAGGATGCCAAAAGAAACAATGACTTTTTCATTATTAATTCCTTGAGTTTTGATTATTTCTCTTTACAACTCTGAAGTAAAATTTACGACTAGAAAAACATCCCTCTAAACATTGCCTCCCAAGCAGGTGAAGCTGGTAAACCAGTTAAACTGGTTTCTTGGAGAGGCATTCAGCCCTTTACAAAACATACTCAATTGTTGTGGGGATTTAACATTCCTTTGCTCTAGATAGCAATTAATCATGATTTTTCAGCTCCTTTTAAATTATGTGATTGATGATTTATGATACATCAAAAGAAAATGAAACAAATGGAAATCAACTGGGAAATGAGACTGGAAAAAAACCCCAAATGAACAGCAGAACCAACACTGTGAGCACCCAGCATGCTGCATAAAACCAGAAGGTGTGGAGGATGAGATGTAATTTTATAACAGATATATAGAATCCTTCTATTATTATAAGGGCAATAGTTAGAAGTGGAGCTAATTACAGTCCTCAACTTCTCATGGCTATAATCTCAATAAGTGTAGATGAGCTTGTTCCTCACATATGTGATTGCAACATAATGAGTGACAAAGCATTATATGGCACAAGGAACTTGTCTGGAAACTTTATTTATTAATATCTGGAGTTTTTTAACATTCCTTCTCCCTATTTTTCCATCTCCACTCTGAGACCTTAATGAGACTGCCATCAAGTGTTCATTGACTCTGCTCTTAACACATTTTCATTGTCTGTTTTAAAAGAAATGTTGGGAATATTTATCTATTGTGCCCAGGAGAGGGAATACATTATATGGTAATGGGTGAACTCTCTTACTCTGGGAAACAAGATTAATATCTCCTAGAGTGAGAATAGGAAGAGTTTGGTATGTGATGAACTCTGTAGAGGAAGGAATAGGAAGCTCATGAATGCAAGAAATTCAAATGGGTCTGTATCCCACGGAGTAAAAGAGAGACCAACAGAGCCATTGTTGGCTTGACAATGTGATCCTTAAAGGCAGAGAAGCAGAAGTAGTTCAGGATGTCAGACACATGTTGTGTTCTCTGGTTTTCATATCATCTTTGAGAGAGAGGTAAAGGAAAACAAGAGAAGGGTAGGGGTCACAAAGACCACTGCACACAGCACAGCAAGAAGACAAGCAAAGGCAGAAGTGCAAAAGGCCCTTGACATTTTTCTGTTTCTGAACAGGAGGGAAGAAGAGATGAACAGCAGGAGTCTCATAGTTGTGAGGCAGTGATCAGCAGGAGGAATGGAACCAGCTCTGGATGAAATGGGAATCTTCAGCTGGACAGTCAAATTGTTTCACAGTCTGCTGGGAGGTCTGGCCTTCTCTTTCATCTTGAGGACATTGTAAGAATAGTTCTGAAAGAAAACTGGACAAAGAGTTTTTCCTCACTTCTGCTTGGGCTGCTTTAGCTTGGGGTTTTTTGGGGGGTGTTTATTTTTTTGGAGGATTTTGATTGGTTGGCTTTTATGTGTATGCGTCCAGATATGGTGTTGGTGTTATTTAACCTCTACCTCCTCCAAAGTAGCATGAAAACTTGATAGGAGGTTTGAATCATTCTTTGGAAAAAGACAGGTTTAATATGCCTATATTTATCTTCATTTCTAAAAGCTAGCATGTTCTGAAAGTTCCTGCTGACACACAAAACTTGCTTGGCAGAAATTTGATTCAAACCATTCACTATTATTGAGATGATATTATCAGTGATTTCATGAGAAAAAAAAATCTTTAAATGGCTGTATAAATCTCATAAATGGGAAAACAGTTGCTCTGATTTGTACTTGGTTTAATAGTAGATATTCTGTGAATAAAGAGATGGCTCTTCTATGGGATAGATATCAGATCATTGACATTTAACCCAGTGACTCTTGAGCCTAATAGGAGGTCATTGATGAAAACACATTTGGTAATTTTAGCTCATCTTCTTTCTGATGGAATCTTATATCATCCAAAACAATTACACATATACTGTGTGTACGTACGTGCATAGCTGGGATAAAGTTACACATGAAGATGACTCTGAGAATACTCTAAATTGGAAAAGTCTACAATAGCAATAAAAGTTTATCATTGTGTGTCATTGGCCTAGTGTTAATGTTGGCCATTATTTGAAGGACTGAAAAACTCTGGGGATCTGTAATAGGCAGCAAAGTCTCTCACCCATAACTCATAGCTTCAATCATCTCAGGTCAGCTGCAGCAAAAATCATCACTTGACACAAGTCTGTGATAGCATACAATGACTTGATGATGTCTTTTTGGTCACAGAAAATAACCCCATCACCAATGAGACCCTGCTGGTCTCGTCACTGAGGATGTGGATATTATCACCAGAGTCAGAGGGACCCCACAAATAAAGCAGCTGAGGTGTGGCATCCACAGCTGCAGTCAGGACAAACCCTGTGAAGCCAACCTTCTGCAAACCTATGCCTCCAGCCTAGATACTTTGGATCAGCAACTTAGGATCTGCTTTACTTGTGGCTGGAGCAGTCCTTGCAGGTGTTTCCAGTGTATTGTCTCTAATTTTTAATGGAGATAAATTCACTTTCATAAAATTATCTCAAATGTAGACACTAATGCTGATTCTTTTCCTAAGCTTGAGGATCTTACCAGATTATATTTGATTGAAACTTTCAATGGTTTCAAACATTTAGAGGCCCAGGTAATGAAGAGTCATGTTGGTACACATGATTAAATAGAGTGCCTCTTTTGATGTTGGAATGAAAACAACCCATTTTGCAAGGCTGGATGTATACTGGCAAAGAGAGATTTAACTTTTCTTGATTTTGTAAAAGCTTTCTGTGGTCTGTAAGTATGTTTTTTTGTGTCATTTAATATCAGGGGAAATATATGGAGGGAATTGGTTGCTCTCAGGGGAAAGTAATGGTGAGGTTCAGTGGCTTCACCTAACTCATATCACTTTGTTCTGGAGTAAGGAAATGGAGTAAGGCTGATAAATGGGTCTGCAAGCTGATTAGATTGGTTCCTTTAAGCCCTCCAAAGAAGATTGCTAGTGTTTACACTCCAGATTTAGTTCTAGGGAGATAAGGTGAACAGACAGAGGAGATCAGTGTATTGGGCTACCTGGTTTTGAGGGAATTGGGTCAGTTTCTCACTGGTCAATTTAACTCTTCACAGTGGCAGGTTTTCTGCTTATTAAAAAGAAGCAACCAGAGCTAAATACTATCTGCTGAAATTCTCTTGACTGGCTAGCAGTTGTGAAAGGCAAAAATATTTAATAGCTGGTTTGATGACAGAAGCCAGGGGTAGTAATGTAGCTAAAGATGGTAAGAAACAACAAAATTGAACCAGCAGTAGCTTCTAAGACCCTGATGTGTAAAATAAAAAATTAAGCTAAATGGCATCAGTATTATATAACTTACTTACACCATGCTAACCTGGTGTTTTGATTAGAGAGGATGCCACAAAAGGAGTTTGGAGAAAAGATTTTGGAGAAATTTATCAGTTTAGAACTAACAAAATGGGGTTGATTTCAGCTCACAACTGGATACCAAAATGTTGTCAATCAGGAGTGAGTTTAAGCTCCTGTTACAATAAGCCAAACTATCACTATAGTCAGTGACCTCTACAGGGAAATCTAATGCTTTTTGAGACACCTCAAGGTATTTCACCAGTCCTTGGATGTCTCAGCACAAGTGTAAGTCTCCCATAAATCCTATGCCATATCTGGCAATCCCAACAGTTGTCTTGAGCTTTGTATGGTGTCTCCAAACACCTTTGTTGTAGGAATTGAATAAAGCCTTGACCTCCACTGAATATATTTGGAATTTTGGCACAAAGTTCACATGTCAATACCCAATTTAGGTGTCTACAGGTGGGACCTGATTTCCACCTCAGGTATCTCTTTATGGAAAACTGGTTTTCTTGGAGCTAGAAGCAGGGTTGGAAATTTCCCAGTTACAGAGTCCAAAACAGAAAGTGAGTGTAGTGTGGTTGTCAAAGAAACATCACTCAGTGATATTTACATGGGTAAAATTTACAGTAAAACTGAGGATGTGGTCTGCTGTGAGTAATGCAATGTCAAGTTGCCTCTGAAAGGGGCAGTCCTTGTTCTCTTGCCCTCACTGTGCCATGGACTACTCCTTTTTCATTTCAGTGAATCAAATGTCTGTATCAGCAAGATGAATTAGTTTAGCAGGCTGAGAGGACAAAACCCTTCATTGAAAAAAAATGGTGTTTTTCAGAGTTAGTTTTGCACTTGAACACCATGCAGTGAATCAACACAACCTGCAGCCACTTGCTTATCCAGGTGAACAAAAAGAAGGAAAACTGAATACTTTCCTGCAGCTTTTTGGACTTATTTGGCATAATTGTAATGCTAGCATTGGCCTAAAGGCATTGGAACAAAGGGAAAGCAACTTATAACACCTAGGTAAAGCTATTGCTTATCTGTAGTTATGTTTTACCAGATTTGTTGTTTGTTTTATACACTGTCAGTATGTGCCATGATGGAAGCACTACCTCCTGGGGATCATAAGGGAAATATCTATTTTTCCACAGGTTGTCAAGTAAATTAGAGTGTGTGTGTGTGTGTGTGTGTGTGTGCACATCTTAAAATCAATATAGAAATGCTTGAACCCACTACTTTTGCCTGGTGATCATACCATCAGATATGTGTACTATGAAAAGCAATGATTTAAGACAAATGAATTTTTTTTAAATTAACCATTTTAAGCTTCAAATAAATATTTAATATCTTAGAAAATAATTTTTAGTAGTTTAAGGATATTTCCAATCTGTTCTGTGAAGCTGTCTTTTCTGCATATGATCTCATTCTCATTCTGGCAAAGCATTTAAGAATATGAACAAGAAAACATTTTTTTTTCTCCATCTTTCTTCCAGGTCTCGGGGCAAGTAACTTAGTTATGTTAAGATGCTTGTTTTGTCTTTTAAACGTTTTGTGAATCTGTTTGAAGAAAATATCAAAGGAATCCTGAATAAATGAAAAGAAACTTGATGTAGCAAAAGGGATCTAATCATCGGGATCTGTGTTGGTGTATCCAACCACAGTAAGTAAAAAAGCCAAAGGAAATTAAATGAAGCCAATGTCTCTGCTAACGTCTTTGCTTATGTACCAATATCTTCTTTAATGAAAAATCAAAGTTCCTACTGCAGCTGCAGCAATGGTGCTTTTGGGGAGGCAAAAGAACAAAAAAAAAAAAATCAGTATTTATTTTTGGAGAAGATTTTTGGAAGAACAATCAGAGATTTAAAATCTGGTACTATTGGGGATTACTATTACTACTACTGCTTAGGGACATAAAATTTCCCAGGGTAATAAACATTTCGCCCGATTCAGATAATTTTATTATTTACATGCCAATCAAAATTTGGAACCTCAGTGCTCAGTAAAGAATGTTTGCAAGGATAAATACAGGTATAATGTTGCTTTCATCACAGTCTGAAGTGCAGAACATGCAATCCAAGCTTGAATGTCTAGGAAAAGATACCTTCAAATCTGTTGTAAAGTAATTATTTTTACTACAACTTATAATTCTTCTTTTAGAGAATTATCTCCCAGATAGCCTACTGCTTTTGCAATATGTTGGTCCCTTCATGTGCTAGAACATAGCTGAAGAATAGAGTTATGCATATTTTCATCACAGTGCTCTGAAGAACTCTTTTAATCATATTTTGTTCACTGGCTGGGGGAAAATTTCCATAATCTTTGTTGTTAAATTGGTATTTGATAAATTGGTAATCATGGCTATCTTGATTAAAACATGATTAAAATACTCTTCAAACTAGAGAAAAATATATATACTTTCATGGGTTACATTGCCTATACATTTTAAGATAATTTAACAGGAAATCGGTTTCACCTCCTGCAAAAATTCTTGGTAATGTTCTGCAAATTGCTACACATCATTATGCTCAGCTGTGTTCCCTGTATGTGTGAGATTCCCAAGAAATTAGGATTCCCCACATGTTTGGGTGTGTATGGGTCTCTCCATATGCAGAACTGCATAGGTCTGGACTGTAATAAATTGCATGAACCTGTGAAGTCTGACCTAAGAAAATGACAGAAATATGTTAATTGCAGGTTGTCCTTGTGTTTATCTCTCCCTAGTCCTACAAATGCTTAATTATTTAAACTAGATGGGTTTCAGAGGAGTTTGAGAATCCAGATTTTGGGGAAGCCAATGCAATTGAGATGAGGAAATAGAAGACCTGGTTATGCATTGGTAGCTTTGTTATTCACTTATTTTGGGAGAGTCTATTCATTGCACCACCTGTAGCCACATCTAAATTAATGGGGGAAGGTGATGTTGCATCATGATTGCTATCCACCTGGAAATACATATCTCCTGCTTCCCCCCATACCCAAAACCCCACGGTGACTGTGTTTGTACTGAGATCTGTGGCCTCACAAAACAGATGTAATCATTGCTTGGGAGAACTCTGCTTGGGACAGACCAAACTTGTCATTTGGATTTGTTGTGGATAAGGCTGAGCCTTGCACTCTGGCTCCAAACACTGCCATCCTTCTGACTGCTTTGTCCTGGACCATCTGGATTCCTGGGTGTTTTTGCTGAGCAGCCATGCACTGCTCTTTATTAGCAAAAAGGAGGAGAAATGAGGAGTATGTGGAAAAAGTAAGAATCCCTTAAATTGGGGAACTGAAGGATGTCCCAGAAGGCAGCAGGGAAATTTTCCTATCAACTCAACTGAAAATGAATTAGCAAACTAGACAACAAAGTTCCACTTGACCTAAACTTTCAGCAACAATGAAAGCTGTGTACTCACATTATAGACTATGCCCTTATGCAGAATATTCTGTATGGAAGATACTGTATCAGTCACATTGTAAAAGACCTAGATCAACTTAAAAAAATAAAACCCAATAGAATGATTACAGCCGCTGCATAGAATGACAAGTATTATCAACAAAAATTAATCAGGCGCATCTTTTAGTGAACTCAATTAATAATGTGCAACAACAGGGTCTCTTTTCTTAAGATGAAAATTAATTAGTGGAGGGAAGGTCACTTGGAGATGCTGACATCACTCATCAGAATGCTCTGGCAGCTCTAATTATTTGTCTTCCAGGCTTGGGTGATCAGAAATTATTGCAATACCTGAGCAACATTTTGAAAAAGCTTTGTGCATGGCTCTTTTAATTAGACCTGGTATTTGATTAATGCAGTGGAAGCATTTAGATCAGCCTCTTATCATTGAGTGACTTATAAGTTTTAGGGTATTATAGTGCACAAGACAGGGTCACTACAGTAGATTTTTAATTCAGCCTTTAAAAAAATCAGTTTTAACAATTTAAATGAACATATAAGTCCTTTCCCTTTTTCTTTATCTTTACCTTGAATGCAATTATTAATTTTTAGCATCAACTGAGGTAAATTGCAAAGTGTGTGTGGAAATGTAATTTGTGTGTGCATAATAATACACAATTTACATTTATATATATATAAATTTCAAAGTAATGCTTAATTTGTGCAAGTTGGATTTATATAAGATTATAGCAAAGCAGAACATTGAGCTGTAATCTATATTGCATTGACTTTTTATTTATTTTGTTTTTATTTATATGTAGAAACACACACACTTTTGTGTGCATAAATATATATGAATGATTTCCTGTTAGAGCTGTGTGAATTATTTAGAGCAATTTTCAATGCCTTGGAAGCCAGGCACTTGCTCATGTTCTAATGAACCTACCTGGTGATACAGGTTGTACTGGCAACTGAATAGTAGGGAAACACAAAAAATATAAATATAATTAAATGCAATAAACACAATAATGAATAAAAAAATACTACACATTCAGACAAAGAGAACAGTAGTAAAAAATATCCGTCAGAAATCTCACTCAAACAAACAAAAGCCACCATGTACACTTAGGGATGACAAATGGTCTTAGTAAATGGCAGCTTTCTACTTCCTGTACCTCTGAAATCTTGCTGGTGAGTCTGGAAACACAACTGGCTTTTTTGTCCATGGCTCCTCTTCAGCCAAAAGATCTCATTATTCTAAAGTGTTCCTAAAGCAAGTCTGAGATTCTGGTATACTGACTGCTACAAGTACACAAGATGCTTGAAATATATAATTTATTGTTATAACTTGCTAATTTTATTAATCAGTCTTGATTAGGAATGAAGCTTAAATTTGGAGTATATAGAGAATACTGTTGAAAATACAGAATGTTATTTCTTAGGGAAACAAGAAGGCAAACCAGTGATGAATATCCCCATGTTTTTAAATCAAACTCTGAAATTAGCACAATTCTATGGAAGTTAATGTAATTGTTCTGGTTGAACACTAGATTTGGCCCATTATGTTGTATTCTCTCTTTGATTTCCTCCCAGCATGGTTTTATTATGACACAGCTTTAAATCATAAACTTATTCAGTCTAAGAGACTATAAAACAGAGTAATCAATTTTTATTTTTGATGTATTTGGTTATTTACAGCTTCATTGTCCAACTAGGGAATATGCAGCACTGATATACCACCACTGCTTTCAACAGAATTATACCCTTTTATACTGAGGCTGAATTTGGCAATAACTGCTAAAAATGAACATATCCAGAAAATGCAATAAATTGCAATTTGTCATAAAACTCTGTGAAATAAATGGCTTGGAATCTCCTATTACTTAAAGTTCTAAAAAATTATGTTTTACTGTATCAGGTATAATTTGTTAGTAACACCCAGATGGTAAGCGGTCTAGAAATGACTTTCTGGGTGGAAAGGATCATATACTGAAAAAAAAAAATTACTCTTGCAGTATAACCTTGAGATCAGTCAAGGCCACAGAGGATAGTTTTCCTTAAAGTTTATGTTGTGGTAAGTTTGTTTTTTTCCTCTGGCCAGCTGAGTTGACTTGCAGGAATGAAGGCTGAGTTTCTGTTGCCCAGACCCACAGAATTGTTTCAAACATTGATTTCTCATTGTCCATCAGATCTATTACCATGAAGCAAGTATAATACTTCTCTGCAGCAGTGTGATGCTGAGGACTAGATTTCAGTGATCTTTTAATTTCTTTTTTGTGATCAAATTTTAGGGTTGAAATAAATTTCATGCTACTAAATGAAAATACATTGAAAATGTCAAGAAGGTTTTCAGATACAGCTTTGAAATTTATTTTCTATGAGGCAGTAAGTTCTTCCTGGTAATTTTATTTAGACTTAAACTGTATCCAAATTGGGAACAACTGTTTGGCTTTTTAGACAATGCCCTGGAAATTTTCATAAACATTTGTGGAGGCAAATTCTGGAAGATGTCATATTAAATGAGGCGAAACATAAACATTCCAGTTTTTCACATCACATGGCCAGGTACTTAAAAAGTGTTAAAAGTTACATTTTAAAGAATAGAGCAAAGCAAATAATGTGGTGAAAGAATACAAGATAATTGACCTTCACTTATAATTTTGGGCAATTTAAGATTGATTTCTGACTATTGAACCAGTATCTAGCTTACCCAAACTTCATTGCTTTGCTAGTAGAAAGAGTAACTTTTCCTTTCCTACCAATTTTAGTTTAATGTAATTCTCTCAGTAGTATACTCTCACACCTTTTTGCAGGAAACCTGTTTCAAATTTCTGTATGAAATGCATCACACCAGAGCAGGGGTATGATTTTGTTGCTTGCTTGGAGAAGTCTAACATCATGTGAGATTCCATGTGGAACCTCCTCCACCTTCAGGTGCCATTCCTGGAGCTCATCACATCACTACCTCAACTCTTGGCCCAGGAAGATGCAGACATTTGGGATGCCCTCCCATAACACATCTATCTTTTATTTTACTTTTACTATTTTATCTTATATTTTACTGTATCTGAGATCTGAACTTGCAAAGAATGAAAATGCTCAAGCAAATGTTGGAAATATACCAAATTCCAACATGATTTGACACTCAAGAATAAATCAGATGTCAAAAGCTCCTTGACTGTGCACAAAACAATGTCAGGTTCTTGCAACTCAGATTTTATGGTGGCTTTATTTAGCAGGTGTTTCCTGTCAATTTGTTTAGAAATGCACTGTATGTTTTTATTCATTTGTAGCTGTCATACTAAGTCCCTTTTTCATCACTTATTACTAACAAGACAAACTCCTAGAACTTTATGGCTAAATATTGTCGTCAGTTTACTTAGGGAATTTTTGGGATAACAATCTAATTTACAATAGTAAACTGGAGAACAGAATTTAATCTCAAAAATGTGAAGAACTTCATAGACATATGCCAGCAAAAAATAAATGCATGGAAATGAACTGCATTTGGTCAAACTCTTGGGTTCATTTTACAGTCTTATTATACTTTAACTTTTCCAATCTTCTTCATTGTTCATTAATATGTACATTTTATAGAAAGACATACTTAATGATCTGTAGGAAACATTTGTACATAGAATGTTGTTTCTTCCAGATTTCAGTATGTCATAGCAGCATTAGGCACATATTTATATAAATGGACACTTTTGATAGTTTCTTGAAAAATTTACGAAGTTTTTTTTATGGACTGGCTTCTCTTGTTGTTTAAAATGAGTTACTTTGTAGCAGATGCCTGGTGTAATTTATGTTAATGTTAATTAACAATATTTGAAGCAAATAATGATAAATAGATGCTCCCCCAACATTATGCATCTAGTTGTCTAGGTAATCAAATTAGCACAAGCTTTGCCAGTGTTTAGACATAGGTCTTTATTAGAAAAAGTATACATCATTCCAGATGTGAAATTTCTTATGCTTATTATTTTGATCAAACGTGAATCACAAAAATTACTCTAAAGAAATTTACTGCCTTTGGAAACTATTTATCTTTGATTCTAGAGGTTAAGTTTTATTTCTCCTTTCTGCAAATATAAGATTAAAAGATATCTACATTTAAAAAAATAATGCAAAGAACTTTGTTTTATAAAATCCTTTGATAAAACAGCTTTCATAATAATGGTAAAATCAAGTATTTCCATCTATTTATAAAATACATAGAAATATATCCTTAAACTGCTTTGGTAACTTAACCATATCATGAAGATAAACTTTTATGTGTTTTGATTTTGACCTCCATACCAAATGCTAACTGATGGACAAAGGGAAGGTACACACTTAAAGATGTATTAAAGTTGTGTGTTACACTTTATATCAATTAAATAAATATTAGACAAACTCCCACTACTCTTTGTTTGGCTGTGTGGGGCTCAGCTGTGTTGCTTCTAACCCCAACTACATCACTTCAAATTACCAGTAAATTAACAGAGTAACACTTTCAACCTCAGAGCAGATTTGATCCAAATAGTCTTTAAATGCCATTTCTGTTCCTATTAACCTAAAGATCGGCATAGCAGATATTTTCCTAAGGCTGCCCAGCAATACAGGGCATTAATGGCTAAGTTGTGACAGCACTTTTCATGATGATTTATGATTCAGTGTTTAACTTGATTACTCCACTGCTGACTCTGAATACTATTTCAATTAGTGCACAGAAGGTCACATCACAAATATTCCTCTATAATCTATTCCTATTAACACTAATACACAGAGTAACCAAATCTTTTCACCCTTGTTGATTCAAACCATCCATAGCACTAACTGCAGACTTGTTTACTAGTTTACTTCTCTGCACACATCTGAAATGGTAATTTTCAGTGCTTTGAGTATCATTAGTAGCTATACCATGCCATCATGAATAAGCGTTCCTTTGCTCCTGTGTGTGGATTCATAATTATCAAAGGTTTAGAACTTCTAAATGGAAGGTACATTTTAAGAAAGAACTCACATCTAAATATTTATTTCACAGCTAATCGCGAAGGTGAAAATAATAAGATGTTTAAGAAGCACAACAGGAGAGGTGAACAAGTTACACTCAGGATAATAAAAAATCTAGGGGTAGAGGTCTCAGTAAAGATGAAATCTGGGAGCCATGCTTTGCCTGATGGTTATGTATCACATTCCTGCACACACCTCTAGCGTTATTGGCAGTAAATGAGGAACAGTTAAGGTTTACAAAGTTATAAAACGGAGCAGGAGGAAGCTAGTCAGCTCAATAAGAAACCTTAATTCTCCTGGTCCTAATCTGCCTTCTGCCACCTCTGAGTCTTAAAGAAGTTACTTTTGTGCTTCAGACTTGAGAAGGAGAGACATCCTAATGCTTCCAGCTCGTATTCTTGGCTGCCTCACTTTTGTCAGGATGGGCTGTCTTTTATTTGTTTCATATATAAGTTTTGTTTGGATCAATAAATTGAACCTCTCTCTCTCCATATCTTCCAAATAGAATTGCATCAGTGGGCATTTTTAACAGGTGAAGGTCAGTCTCTACCAAAACTACAGCAATACCTACTGCCCCTTGCTATGCTACTCCTGCCAGCCCTGTATGCCTCTGAAAGCCCTCAAATGCTGAATCCCAATAAAGATTCCTGGCTTTTGGCTGTTCATGATTGAGTGAGATCATGGGCTCTGTAGAGGTGATACAAGCTCTCTAGATGAAGTTCTGAATTAAATAAATGATGACTTTTTAACAGAACAGAAGAGGGAACAAAATTCCCTGATGTAATGGGCAGGGCTTTAACTAGACAAAAGAGTGGGATTGCTTCCCGGCCTCTTCTCCACAAGCCATTTGCACCTTTAAGACAAAGTAATTTCATGCTAATATCAAGTAGGATAAGACACTCTCATGAAAATAGCTTGCATTTCTAGCCTTCCAGGACTTTAAAAAATGCAAATGCAAATATTATTCGTGTTTTTGGAAAGAATATATTTGCAGTCTTAGATTTTGAAGAAACTTTTTCTGGGTCTGGGAATAGACTTATGTTTTGAGTTGGCTGACTTTACTGGTTGTGAATGCATTAAGGTTTCAATTCAGATCAGGAATATGCTTTTAAGATCAGTAACCAAATCGTTCTCACTTTCCATGTTGTGGTTGGTACTGCAGACCAAATTTGAGAGTGCATGAACTGGATTTCCTCTGGGATGGAATTAACACAAAGAATGTAATCTAGGAGCCACCAAAAGAGCTCCAGCTGCTAATTTATTTTCATCCTGTGGACCAGATTAGAAGTTCGTAATAAATTTTCCCCTAAACGTATTTGTGTATGTCAGGTCCTTAGCAGCAACCATTTAGCTCCAAAGACTTTGTGTGCAGGTCAAAGATAGTGTTTCTTTAGACAGTAAAAATCCAGGCATAAGACTTAAAGATTTTGATTTTTTTTAACAATGTACACATCCAGAAGGTAACAAGAGTGTTTTGAAATAAAATTAAATTACATTATTATTACATTTATTATTTTATAGGTAAGTTCCTTCTTCCTCTCCCCCCTCCCCCAACCAAATATTGTGTTCAGAGCTAGCTTACACAAATCTGTTGTTAATTTGCACACAGATGTCACTCTCTGCAGGACATAAAACCAAAGCAGAGATAGCCAACAGTACTATTTGTTGTGGCATCATATTTACAGAAGCAGTCTGGCTTTCATGGGGTTTTTTTAATAAAACAAAAGCAAGCTCTCCAGAGGGAAAATGGACTAACCTCTAATTTGCTGCTCACAAATATTTAGGTACATACTTATTTATTTGCTGTATCGCATGTATTCTTTTTGAGAAACATAAAATTGTCGAAAATTGAAGTGTTGGAATCACGTCTAGAACAATGCTACTGTTTCCCACTGTGTTGCAAAGTGTGCCTGACTGCAATTTTGGACAATGTTTTCCAGGAGACTAAAATTGTGACTTTTTCTTTTCCAAGTTTTATCATGCTGAAACTTCCAGCAAATATTTAAAAATGAAACACACTGGCAACCTCTTTTCTCACATAGCTGGTAGGAACTGAATTGAGCAGCTAACACGGATATCTGCAAGCTGTTGGAAAATTGCAGCTTGGAAACAGAAGTATAGTGGTAACTTGCAGGTGGAGGTTTGTACCAGCCACCCACTGACTTATACCCCTGGCAAAATGCAAGTAAGCTTAGACAAATTTATTTCAGTCCATAAATCTATAGGCAATCTATACAAATAGCCTCAACTTGCAGCATCTATGGATGAAGAAACACAAAATTGTATTGATCACTATGTAGAATAACTTTCCTTTATCTGTACTGTAAGAATTTTGTCTCCGTTGTAATCAATGTGAAGAATTATGTAAACAGCACCATTTTCTTTTGGTATTTTATCTCTGATATTTGTGATTACAGCACAAATAGGAGCAGTATTAAAGGAATAGTGTGCCTTAAGGACTGAAGAAACTGCCCTTTCATAAGAGATTTCCACTAACACTGAATAAATCCATAGGATTATGTGCAATGTGGCTACATGAATGACTCAACCATCACCTTATTCTATTCATTATTCCATTTCAGTTTTAAAATACAGTTTACTAGGCTTTTTGTAGAGAAGAGGCCCTGCATTTAGAAGGCAGTCCCTTATAGTTACATGAATGTTCATAAACTGATACGCATACATTAAAGCATCTCTGGTAAAAATGTTGCTTATGAAGTGTCATACAATGTACTGTGTTTTAAGTTTAAATTGTATATTGAGTTTCTGTCCAGATTGGTAAGCTATGAATTCAAGGGCAAAGGAATTTGATTTATTCTTCTATATTAGCCTTTTCTGCCTGCGATAAATATAAAGGGATGCCAGTAGCAAAAAGTCTTTTGCATCTTTGGGACCTTTGTTGAACTCCCTTACTGTTCAAATTCTTCTTTTGTGCTCTCTGAAATGTCCAAGTGATTTGAAGAAGAGTAAAAGTCTACCAAAAAATCATGCATGATAATTTCAACAAAATAATTTAATTTCCTAAGATAATCACTCCAGTAAGTGTTACATGACAATGGAAAACTAAAGAAACTGATATTCCTGTACTTCTTGCTTGGTGTAAATTCTAAAATATCTTCAGACAATTCAGTATTCCATGTGATGTATACCCAAAAGCAGTACTTTTAAATATATCTATGGGAAAGAAACTGATGTTTCTTGGATTAAAATAAGTATCATTACTTCTCATGCTTAAGTGAATGTTGGACAACTCCTGATATGTGCAACAAAAAGTGCTGGTTTTTTATACTTGTATTTAACATCCAAAGTCGACCTTCTGGAAGCTCTTTGGCAAATGTCCCAACATTTTCAAATTTCTGAAGTGGTCTGAATCACTGTAGAGGAGAGGGAATGAGAACTATAGAAGAGCAGGCTGGAGGGAACCTGTTCAGGGGTGGACAAAGGAAGAAGAGATTAATAGCAATAGAGAGAGAAAGGACTAGCATGGGCAAAGCAGGATACAGGCTGTGCTGGGACCTTACAGAGGATGAGGAAGGAAAGCTTGCAAACACTAAACAGCTACTTCTATCCAGAGCCTTAAACAGAGTAGCTGAGTTGCAACACCCCTCAGTTGCATGGGACATAACTGCACAACTGGAAAATGAGCATCTTACTCCCTCTGGAGCCTAGGTCACAAGGAAGTGGAATTTGTTATCACTTTCATGGCTTATGTAGTGTGTTTTCTCTTCTTCTTCTTCTTCTTCTTCTTCTTCTTCTTCTTCTTCTTCTTCTTCTTCTTCTTCTTCTTCTTCTTCTTCTTCTTCTTCTTCCTCCTCCTCCTTCTTTCTTTCCTTGTTTCATTTTTTGTTTACTTGGGAAATTGGATACTTAGGCAGTATAAATTTGTGATAAATTTCTTTAGTGTGCAATCTATGCAGAAAGAAATACACAATACAGTTTTCCCAGATACAGTAACTTCCGAAATTAACATTGTTAAGTTCCAGAGATTTTCAAGTGACATCAAAAACTGCTTAGAAATTTACATTCTTCTAAAATTTGATGTTATGAAAGTCCATTGATTGGTGGGTAGAGGAGAATTTAGGGAATTGCTAACGTTCAAACTATTTTAATGGCCCTCACTGAGGTGCTGAATTAAGGTTATGCAGGTACTTTGCCATTCCTTAAATCTGACATGAGTCTTTAGAAATTAATTTTTTCTGTGACCCAATTTTTGCAGGTAATTATCCTTTCTGTTGTTTTCTCTAGTGCAGGGAATACCTCAGCTAAGATTTTCACCCTGAGACTTGGCATATCTCTTTCCAGCCATCACTACAAACAGGAAACAGTGGGAACCATGAAAATTGGTTTGTGAAATAGTTGAGTTTCTAAAGTATTGCATATTCACTGGATTTAACTTTTAAACAAAGACTCACAATAATTTTTACTTATCTGGCTTCTGCTGATCATAACTAAAAATAAATAAATGCATAAAACAGAGAACAATGAAAAACTTCCTTCTGCAACAAAAAATCACCTCTGCCTTCAATTTGATTGTGTCCTAGGGACACGCAGAGAAGGAATTAAAAGGAAAGATCCTCTATCAGCTCCTTTTTGTTAGTGTATTATTTGTCACTGGATCCGTTTATTAGCCTGGAGATAATGTGACAGTTGACTCGAGCACTAACACAGCACTCATTAGTAAGCCTGACAGGGAGGTGCCAGCAGCTACTTGAGATTGTATTTTATCAATCTTCATGCCTCATTTGGGAGGCTCACTACACTGTGATCTACTCCCAGCACTCACTGGGACAGGGGCAAACAACAGCGAGTGCCACTGAGAGTAGGGACTTGCATAAGTTCTCTGTGATGAGATAATCTCTGAGTGAAGAAATATAATGCTGACCCAACGATTCTGCAACATCTACCTGACAAATTCAATATCAAATGTAGGACACTTTTAGAGAGCTTTTAATGTAAATTTTTTAGCATTTCTGTACCCCTTAGGATAGTTATTTGCAGATATCTCTCCAAAAGGAAAATTGAAAGGATACGTAAAAACATTAATGCCACTCTTGAAACAGTTGCCAATCAAAATAAGCAATGCCAATACTTTACGGATTTCATGTTTGCTCTCTCTTTCTTGACTTTTCCCATGATATTTTTGGTAGAGTATGGTAATTTTGAAGAAATGTAATGGTTTAAAAAAAAAATAGGATCATATTGATTTGCAGCACTATGATTCATAAACATGATGCCAATCCCCATATGAAAAGATTTTGTATCATTCCTTCCACAGATATTAAACTGCAGTAAATAACACGAGATAATATAAAAGTGAAAAAACCCAGTGTTTCTCTGTTCCTCTCTGCTCTTCAGAGGGATTAGGAACACATTCTCAGTGCCCCTGGAAAAGATAGTGACATATTCATAAAATGCACACAAGCCAAGATTCTAATTTATTTACACTGTTCAAGAATAAGTACTTTGGGTAAAAAATTAAGTATTGTAAGATTCATGATAAAAGCATGACTCTTGGCAAAACTGGTGCCTGTTGTGTGTATTGCTGAAATATCACATGCTGCTGATAGTTTCCTACTGCTGTGTGTTGGTAATGTCCCCCAGATTACCAGCTGAGGAAACAGAATGTCAGCTTTTGTCATGCAAGAAGAAATGTTTTAATATGTTTAGGAGGTTAGTGCAGTATGAATTACTGAGATACCATATGTCCTCTACAACACATGGCAAATTCATCTTGCCAGAAGAACTGCAAGTAAAAAGAGCTTGGTTGTGTGGTCTGATACCAGGCATATAAAAAAACTCCAATCCTCCCACCATGCTTGCATGCCGTCTTTAGTAATAAATTTTATAAAATCAGTTAAGGATTACATTACAATGATAATGTATAGAATAACTTTTAGAATGTGTATAGAATACTCTGCATTAATTTATTCCAATCTTTTTTTGTGTATTTATGTCTACACTTTTATTCATATTTTTAAAACCTTATCCATATATAGTTTGCTTATATCTACAAAATAATACTTTCTTTTAAAAGAAAGTATCATTCCTGTACCAGAAAATGGTTCACCACAAATTCCAGTAATAAAAAATGAAAAATGTCTATGCCCAGTCAGACTCATTGAGTAAAGACAAGAGATACCAAAGATGACAGAACTCAGAGTCTTTAGTAAGAGGGAGAACTGAGGAAGAAAGAGGTGAGGCTGGGTGCTCATTTGGGAGCATGTACATATGTAAAAGGAGAAGATACTGAAAGGGAAAAAGGAGCCATTCCTTCACCAAAGAAGGTGACCATAATTTGAAGCATAAATGCAGCATTCACAATGGTGTCTAAAATTATACCCTTTGAAGTGATTATGTCCTTTTATTATTGATCATTCACTTGTTGATACTAATTACATATTTGGGGTTTTTTTTTTTTATAATCTGGAAAGGATTTCAGTTTATAAACCTAGAAGTCAACATGTGAATTAATTTGTTCAGCAGTATCATCACTGAAGTAATGTTATGCCTGTAGCAGAAAACAATCAAAACAAGAAAATTCACTGCTAAGTCTTCACCATGCCATATGTCCTCTAATATCTAATTACAACAGAGGCACAATAAGCAAGTCATTAAACTTGCACCCTATTGTGCATAGGTATTAGACAACATGTGGTGCATTTAAAATAAAAGAATGACATTCCACTCAATTCTTTTATTTGTGGCAACAGTTTCTAATGTAGGAAACTTTGGTCTCTCTTTTGGTCTTCTGGGAAAATTGCCAAGATTATAGTTTTTGACAAAAATTATTTAAAAAACACCCTCAGACCTCCAGAATCTGCATTAGCTATTTAAATTAAGTATACATCAGCTTTGTTACAGAGGTCTTGAAAGTTTTCTATATTCAAACATTTCTAATGAGTCTTTTCACCAATTAATGAAACTGAGTAGACACAGGATAGGAAGAAAGGTTCCTTTATGAAAGGTGTTTAATAGGAATTAAACACAGAACAGACCTTACTAGCCCCTTTTTGGAACAGAGATAAATCCATGCTAAAGTGCTACACAGAGAAATGGTTGGATCAGTTTTATTGGAATCTTCATTAACAACCCAGAGAAGGGACTTGACCAAGAAATATTAGTTTGTAGACATTTCAGTAAAATGCTACCAATGACAGGGAATGCCAGAATGACCTTAAAAATCTGAGTCAGTAGGCGAAAACATGGCAGATGAAGTTTAATGCAGGTAATTTTAAAGCATCTAGGAAAAAGTGAAGTTTGAACACAAACTTGGGAGTCACAACTGTGGAAAGGGTCACTCCTTAAATTATTGGTTTGGTGGCTGGGGAATTCCAAAGAAACCTTCAAAATGCTGGTCATCTCAAAGAAGGGAAGGAAGGGAAAAACAGAAACTCTGATTTTCTTACAGCCTGAGACTTCATTAGCTCAATATCTTGAGTAGTGTGGGTAGTTTAGGCCTCTCCGTGGATGAACATAATGAATTTTAGGAGTAAGGGAATTAGGAGGCAGAGTAGCAGATTTATAAGGAGATATTCAGTTTTTATAGGAGGAAGTCAAAGGTGATACAGCTGAAATTCACAAAATCGTGAAGGTGGATAAAGTGCAAGTAGGTTAATTACGTTTATAAATAGTTGAACATTCTCCTTTCTGATACACAATTAGAATATATCAGAAGTATTTTAAGATGACATTTCAAATTGTGATCTCAAGCTTTGCAGATCCCATGAAAGGGAAAAACAACAGAGCCCAGGCTTTAGTTTGCCATTACTACAGTTACTATTATAATTATTTCTTTTGCAGTACTTTTTTTTGTATTTTTAAAACTTAGTCTTATTTTGAAGTTTCAAAATTCTCACTTTATGTTCAATAGATAGATTTTGGTTCATAATATAGTTCTAACTGAGTAGACAATGTTAAACCATGGGAACCAATGCAGTCCTTCATGGCCCAAAGTACAATGATGTGAACTAACCTAGGTAAGATTATAGTTAACAGTGCACAAGATTCAACTGCAACTCTCAAAAACATTGAACTATGTAGAAGTGAGAGTTCAATACAAACTCCACATACAGCCTGATACCATATATATAAACCATCTTGCACATTAAAACCATCACTGTTTTCTGTTATATTTCTACACTTGCTACTTGCCCTTTTCTCTGTTTTTTAACAGTTTTTAGGCAGAAGTTCACTTATCTTTCTTTTATTTTAAGAATTCTTTGGAAACATATCACTCTTCTCTGCTGTTGCAACTCTTCCTATAGCTTCTGCACATAGTACAAGAAAGGGTATTAACTTTCCTTAGCACAGTGTGCTGATTTCAGATGGGGTAGAGTTAATGTTCTTCACAGTGGTTGGTATGGGTCTGTGTTTTAGATTTGTGCTGAACACAGGGTTGGTGATATAGAGCTGTTTTGTTATTGTGAGCAGGGCTTGCACAGAGCCAAAGCCTTTTCTGCTTTTTATACTGACTCACTGGTGAGAGAGTCAGAGATGCATGGAGGTTGGGAGGAGACACAGCTGGGACAGGTGACCCAAACTGGCCTGAGGGATATTCCAGACCACATGGCACCACCATGCTCAGGATATAAAGGTGAGGGAAAGAAGGGGGAAGGGAGGGATGTTTGGCGTGTTGGTGTTTGTCTTCCCAAGTCACTGTTAGGTATGATAGGTTCTGTTCTCCTAGAGATGGCTGAACACCTCCCAGGAAGTGGTGAATTAATTCCTTGCTTTGTTCTGCTTGCATGACTTTTGCTTTCCCTAATAAAATGTCTTTATCTCAATCCATGGGTTTTCTCACTTTTTTCCCTTCTGATCCTCTCCCTTATCCCACTGATGGGGGAGTGAATGCTTGCATGGGGCTTGGTTTCTGTCTGTGGTTAAACTGCGATACAGACTATTAGTGTAAAAGAGGAGGAAAATGGAAAACAATTATGTTCAAAACACAATGAAATAAAGCAAAAACTCTGCTATTAAAATGGACTCACTCCTGTATTACTTTAGCATCTCATTTCAGGCCGTATTTTCAAAGTGTTTTCTTTCCTTGATACAGCCCGAATACAGACATTCCAAATGTACAGATCAGCCATATGAACTTTATGAAATGTCAGTAATTGCTGTGCTTGCACATAAAGTCATTATTTTAAACAAAAAAGCCTCCTTAGATTTCCTACTACCCCTACAAAATAGGTGTAGAGATTAGCTCACATTAAGGTCCAGTGGCTTGCAAAATTAAAACTGTTGGAGCAGAAAAAATCCCTGATCAGATATTTTAAAATCTGAATGATAAGATCAACAATGGGCTACCAATAAACTTCAGAGCTTTAAAATAAATCATCTTGTATCTAAGATTTCTATGTCAAAAAGAATATTTTAGGACTCAGTTTCAAAGTAAATAACTAGCAAAAAAATAAAATCCAATTTCTTTAACTATATTACCTTGTCCATTAGGTTAAGGCTCCCTGAGGTTTTCATAAAAACTGGACTATCTCCAAAGGCTTTTCACCATTACCATTTCAATAAAATAGACTAAATGCAAGCTCGTGTACATGTGTGCCAAAACCACACAATATATGTCTATACTGCTACTTTTCATTAATATCATGTAGGGTTGCACAGAGGAAGAAGGGAGCAGAACTACCTGAACTAAAAGCATTGTAAAAAGCAAATATCTGTAAAGGGAAAAATATGAGGCCTTTAAGTACAGGAACTTCGTTTAGTGCCTAAGAATTAATAAGGTTAATATGTCTTTTGAAATCCATTTGTTCTTATAAATAAGACCTTTAAATATCTTGCTTTAGCTAAACGCCTCTATGGATTGTTAGGCTCATAATGATGTCTTTTAGCAGGATCCTGCTTTTTCTTGTAATTTTCTTGTGATGTTAGTCATGCCATTGTCAAACAAATTTTTTCTTGTTATTTGTTTTTATATGATTAGTTGCTGCCAAAACATAAAATTAAGATTGTGTTATGAGTGTAGCACTGTACATAAGGGGGTTGGTGCTGTTGTGTGTAGAAAAGAGAAACATGCTGAAAAAACAGAAGTGGAAAAAAGATAAATTCTTCCCATGGGAAAGCTTTCTTTATTTTTATGATATAGATTTTTTATTACACAGGAATTAGAAGTCCAATTAAAAATAAATATATAAACCATATCTTGCCAAGCATCTTATGATCTAGAATAAAATACTGATGTTGGCTGCCCTGATATACAGATAGTCCCAGATAACTATGCTGCAAAACATTACACAGTGCTTTAAAAATGCAGCAGCATACAACTTAAATTTTAAGCAGAAGAATTACTACATTTGCTGTTATTACAACAAATGACTGAATGAAAACTTAGACAAATACAAGATTATCTAGTCATACTGTGGGTATGATGCCAAAAAAAAGTTAGCTGTACCTGTTTAGTTTTTCCTGAATGCTTGAAAATGCTGCTGGCAAAACAAGGCTATCTGAAAGGATACACAGATTTTCAAATATTCAAATGCATTCTCATCCGTGTCAAACCTTATATGTCTGTGCCTCTGTGGGAGTGTGTTTGTGTAGGGAAGAATGTCTTGACTTTTTTTTTTTCAGGGTTAGCTTGGGTGCTATTTTTTTGCAAATAACAGCCACAAAGATTATATTTTCACCTTTAGGAAATGCATTTTTGAAACTTTTTGATGCTCATTTAACCTTAAAGTCTATACATGACTGATCTATACTTCATAAGAGAAATAATTCAAACTTGAGATAGATTCTAACCAACATTTTAAAAAATGATGATTTATGAGATGGATAATTCAAATTGCCTTTAAAATTTCTGTTTTACATGAAATATTTTGAAATATACATTAACCTTAGGTATGTTTTGGGCAGTTAGCCAGAATCACAAATCTTCTTTGACAATAGTAGTAAGGTTTTTTTTCTAAACACCATTACCTTGTCATAGACCAATGCTACAAAAATAATTTAATATTTTTCCTAATAGTGTCATCTGCCTTGAAGTTTTATTTGCTATGTGTTTAGATGTCTAATCTCTATTTTGGATGAACTGTGTGCCCTGTGTGAGTGGGAACAAAGCTGTTTGGGAAACCAGCAAAAAGCTGTCACACTACTTGGTCAGTGAGCTGACCTTTGCTGAGGAATGGCTCAAGGTGCTTTTTGTCAAGAGCACTGCTTGCTTTGGTCACACTGTTTGTGTGGTACAGATGCCTTGGGTAGTCTGAATCACCTGAGAAAGTCGTAATAAAATATCTGGTGCTGCTGCTATCACTAGCTCCTCTTTTCCAAAGGGTGCACTATAACTTTCTAATTACAAAATTTAATTTGGTAAGACATCAGAAAAAGAGAAAATAGGTTTTCATTGAGTTGTGGAGATTTTTTGTCACCTGCAGATGCAAATCTTCTGTCTTCTAAATTAATAAAACAATTTAGTTTCCTACTGCACCACTTTAATACTTTTTCACACCTTCTACAAGTTCCTTTCCTCTTCCTGTAGTGCCCACAGTTCCCATGCACTTGACCCCCTGTCTGGGAAAGTGGACACGGAGAGCTCATTGATTCCAGGCTGCAGAGGCGCCAGCAGAGCACCAGCACAGGCGGGTTAGGGCAGCAGGGCCATGGCTACCAGGGAGCAAAAGACTTGCTCCAGTTAAACATCTTTGGCTCTTCTATTACTTTATCAGGCTTGGCTAAAATAGACCAGAGTTTTGTCAATGGCCAGGAGCTGATCAGCTCTGATGGATGATTACTCCTTTATTCATTCATAAACTCCTTTGTTTTCATTAGGGAACCAGCACAAGCAGCCTGTATGTGCAGTCTCTAAGGCACAGGTGAATGTTGGGGTGCTTTTGCCACCCCTCAGAGTTTTCTTGGTCTCACTTCATAAATATATTTTTTTCTCTTTGAAAAGCTTTTTATTCTGGCTCATGCTGTAACAAAAGCATCCCTTTGAGATTCCAAAGCTTTCTGCGGTTTTGCTGCATGCACTTTATAGAAAAAATGCAGCTCAATTCATTCAAATGTTCTGACTGTGGTGATTTCATGCATCATATTAAAAATCTTATAAAATTTTGAGATCATGTCAAGAGCGAATTAAATTCCTCCATCCGATTTAAGCAAAAGGCAGCCTTTGTGAAACTGCTATCCTAGCTTTCTGGGTTTTTTGCTTCTTTTTAATTTTTATTAAAAAGGAAAAAGATCTACATTTATACCATCTTGGCCTAGGTCTGTTCTGTTATGTCCTTAACCTCTCCTCTCAATACTCTTTAGGTAGTTTTGACCAAATTTGACAGTAGACTATAGGTTTCATGGATCACAGATCAGAGACAATGTGTGATGTAAATTGCAAAGTTGGAGAGAGGGACTCCATTAGTGACCCAGCTGAAGAAAATATTGCAACCACTGTTCAACCATCATTAGACATCAGAGAATCTGCACAAAGCAGATGTGCTTTCCCTGAGCAGGAAATGTTCACTGGAAATGAAGCATCTGTGAGGGAGAAAGCATCACCTGTGCCATACTAATCCACAGAACCTCAGCTTTGTTTAGCTCTAGTACTCACTAATCTGTGAATGAGCATGTTATTGAATCTGTCATATGTAGGAGAGTGCACATATTCCTTCAACTAGATGAAAGCAAGTCTTGTTATTTTTTAAACACTGTTACAAATATGGATTCAATTGTAAAGTTTTTAAAATGTGCATTTCATTTGCTAGAGATCTTATGTTGCAATTCATCTACTATTCTTTCTAACTCCCCCTCAGCAACACAATCCAATACAGCAAGATTTACTGTCGCTCAAGTCAGATTACTGAATGTTCCTGATTTCATTAAATATTATGCCTACAACTGCACCATGGAGAAGAAAGCTAAAAGGCTGAGAAGCCACTAATGCTATTTAACAGAAAGTTTTGTTGTTTTATGTCTAGCACTGGGCTAGTGCTGAGTTGGGTAGGCCTCAAGAAAAGTGCCTGCATTCATTCTAGGATATTTTGTAGCACAAGCTTTTCTAAGAATTTGTTAAAATCATTGCACATTCTTATTTGCCACTTCTATGCATTTGATTTGCTACATTACTTTGATTTTCTTTTGGAGGGAAAAAACCCAGTCTCATCCTACTTGTGTCTTTTGTTACCCTTGGCATCTCAAAACACTTAGAGTCTGACCTGTCATGTGCTGTTGAATTAGCAAACAAATTAATGTAAAGATTATAGTATATCCCCATTCTTTTACACCTCCTCAAAAACACTTCAGGGCTTCAATGGCTTGATTAATTAAATCTTGAGTTCCATAAATGCGTATAATCTGGACCAGAAGACCTGGAAAGCATCTTTCCTTTCAAGAGCAGTGTTTCCCTCCCATTAAAGTTCCTCTGTTTTAGTACTCTGAACCAACCAGATTAGTTAATACTGGCAAGAGAGTAGGTGAAGTGGACTTAGACACTATGATCCAATTACTATCTGCTAATGTTTCAGATTGCTTTTTGATGAAAACTGACTAGAGAAGCAAACTTTACTGAAAACAGTGTATAAAATTACTAGTTTGCAACTGGAAAACTTTCTGTAGGAGCTGTTAGCCGTTCTAACAGTGCATTGCCTCCTTTGTACCCTGCACAGTTTCTACAGTGCAAAACTCCTCAGAATGAGGAATCTATATTTGGATTGATTACATATAGCTATAGTCCTTCAGTGAATTTTAGAGCAAATCAGCATCAGAAGTCTTTGATTTGAGAAACAGGGTTTATAATAAAAAAGGTAATGGTTTAGCCAAATGATGTTGATCTGGTCAGTGAGGAATGTTCCCCTCTGTGCTGGTGGATCCTCTTGGGCAGCAGAGAAGGGTTTGGGAGCTCTTTGAAAAATCATTTCTCAAAGTGCTCAACCACATCAGTAATACCACAGTCTAATTCAGCATACTCTAATAAGTACATCTGAGCCCTCTAGAGGTTTTTGTTTAAGAATAGATTTCTACAAAAATACCAGTCTGAAAGTATATATTTTTCAGTGGTGCAAGGACTGTAGAAAATTATTTTTGTAATGAGGTAGCATTTTCCTTTCCCATGTGAAACACTGATGGAAATTACAATAAATAAATGCAATGTCAGGTTAAAAAAAATGTTGTAGTTTCATGTTGTTGGTTTGCAAATTGAATTTTTACATAAAATTTACACTAAATGGAACCTCATTATACAGTGATGAGGTCCAGTATGATCCAAATCGTTAAAATCACTGTACTGCTTAATGATTCACTAAGTGGTACTGCAGTGCCATAAATTTAGTACTAGTTTCATGATTCAAAACACCAGACTGAGACACCAGCAAATCGTATGTGGATCATTAAATTTACAATGAATGTCAGAGATGAAATAAGGGGGAAAAAACACTTTGAGAGATAGGGATAATATGTGCTCTAAGGTGACATCCATCAAGATAAATGATCTTATACTACTTCTGCTTGGATAATAATGGGGGGTTGCTTTTTTGTTATTCTTCATTTCATAATTTCTAAAGGAGTTGAAAGTCTAAGCCTTTTAAGAATTAAAGTATCTGTCATTTTCTGAGTACCTTGTGATCTATTTTATTGGTATTTATACAATATACATATGCTGCTACATTCTCCTCTGACCCCACTGGGTGAGATTCTCCCCTTGATGCAATCAAAATAGTTCAGTTTTGTACATCCTACAGTAGTGGATTAAAATAGCATAGCTAGTACACTAAAAGTGCTATCAGAACCCTTGAAAAATAATGTTTTAAAGTTTTGTATACATATAATGGGTGATCAACTAAAGAAGTTCCTTTTTGATAACAAGAGCAACAACAACATCAACAACAAAAACAATAATCTTTTATATTTCATTAGTATGCACATTCCAACTTACCTATGTAAATATAAAAAATGCTATCTGAAGAAGCAATATAGTCATATTCAAGGTACAAGCACGGAATACTTAATTTTATCAGTTTTACGAGACTGAATAGTTTGTTTTTCCTTTGATTGACTATTCAATTGTTTTAATTCTCCACAAATAGCTGTTCCTCATCATGAATGGAAAAGTAAGAACTCTGGAATTGTGTATCTAGGCAGGAGACAGGTTTTCCAAATTTTACTGTCTTATTTAAAATTTCTTTGTATTTCAAAGACGCCAAATGCAAAACTTAGGACATAAATGCTGTGAAATATAGCACTTAAAAAAGAAAAAGGTAGAAATTACAGAATATAAAAATATAAACATTGATTGTCATTTCAGAAGCTTTATATACCAGTTTCTTTTAAATGTTGACTTAGGTAGCAAAAAGCATGTAAAAAAAAGGCAACTTTTTCCCACATTTTCTCTCTTTCTGAAATAAGATAAATTAAGCTGTTTGCCATGCAGTCAGAAATGCAAAATACAAATATTCTTTTACAAAAGTTTAACCTTTGCAGTGTGTGTGACCTTGAAATCACCTACATTCTGAATTGCTATTATGTTCAATTATTAGTAAGAACAGTTTAGGAAAAGGCAGGAAACATCCACAGTATCAATCTTTCACTCTATCACTCTTTTTGTGTCCCTCAGTAAAGTGTCTCCTGGCCAGTGCTTCTGTCCACCATTTTTTAAACTTCTGGCTTCATAAACAAAGAGTTTCTCTGTTGCCTGCCCTGACCATTTCTTTTTTCATTGAAAATATAAGATCTTTTGCTATTCCTGCTGAGTTCTCAGTTCCTTCCTTAACCCTAGTTTGTGGAATTTTCATCAACCCACAGGATTGATTCCAAACACAGTCCACACTTTGCATGATGGAAGCAGTGATCCATGTTATTACAATAATGCAAGTTTAGGCTGATTGTAGTAATTTCTTTAGGATTAAGTATCAAAGTGGAAAAAAAGCAAATGCTTTTTTTGCACATCCAATAGCTTAAGTCATAGAGAGCTCTTCAAGGTCTATGCAGGTCTTGAATTGGTTTGAAATTATATTTTGTACACTTATTTTAAATCACTGCCAGCCACAGGATTTTTTTTCTAAAAAGGTTTTTTAAAAATATAGTGTCTGTTGTAAGGAGGTTGCCGGCTGTTTGCACTGTGAAATTGTACTTTAAAACAATTTATGCCAGCCAACCTGGATTTATTTTTTTTTTCTTCACACTCGTCTTGTAAAAGTGGAAAGTGAGATGAAAGGAAAATGAATTCATTTACTTTCAGACACAGGAAATGCTACTAAATTTGGATATGTGAAAATCTTGAACTTTCACTGGGGAAAAAAATAAATGATTTGAGGCCCTAGTGATCACACAGAGGATCCAGACAATTTGACAGGTATGAATTTATCTCACTTGTGAATGAATAACCTTTGGTAACTCACTTGAGACTTAAATATTCTGAACACATTTTCTCTAGAACACTTCAAAAGACACAGTTCATTTCTGTCTCTACCAAACAGCCCCTTTGGTTACCTTCAGTTTACTGAGTTTTTTGCTTTGCAAGCTTGGAAAATTAACATAATAAAAGCCTACCAGTGAGTTTTACTCATGAAGGAAGGAAACTAGGTTAACTCTTTGATTATTCTAAAGTCTAAAAAAACCTGGTTTTGTATCAGCTGGCGGGGGGGGGGATAGGGGGGGACTTCATTGATCTCCTCTAAATCTTGCTTCAGCTGTAAATGAAAATACACCTCACTTTAAAATGCAGGCATATATTTCCAAAGCAATGCCTGAATATATTTAGTAGATTACTTCAGTGTAAGCTGTTTTGTGCAAGGTGGACAAGGAGCACCTCCAAGAAATGCTGCATACCCTCAAAGGAAACAGAGAGCTGAAGATATGGATGAAAGCGGAGCAGCCCAGGTGAGAGTGGTGTATCATGGGTTAGAAGTGACCTCAGTTTTCTGAATGTGTTTTGCAGATGGATGAAGCACACTAAACTTGTAGTTTAAGGTTACTTAAACTTAATGGCTGTGTCCCTTCACCAGTCACTAACTACAAACTGGCAGCTATGATACATACAAAAGGACCCAGTACCTCTTTTGCAACGCAAATTTCTAAAAATTCTTGTGCAATATGTGGAAATTATTATGATTTCAAAGTTTTCAGAAGTTGAGTTGTTCAAAATGTTTTATAGTTTCATAATTTTCTGTTGACTAGACATGTGGAACTGAGAAACCACGAGATTATAGAATGGCCGGGGTTGAAAGGTATCTGTGGAGATCCTCAGCTCTGGATTCTAAAATCTAAATTTAGGTTTCTAAATGCAAGCACCAACATGTGAGTTAGGTACCCAAGCTTTCATTTAGTCAATAAAATTAATAGAAGATGAGAGTTCTTAAAATCACACGAAAATAGCTAATAATATTTAGTCAGATGTACAGCCTTGCTTGTTTTGACTAACATTTAGCTGACCAGAGTGGGAGGTGTATTGGCTGAGATGGAGCTCATTTCCCCAGAGCAGCTCTCCCATGCAGAGCTTTGCACTGGTAGCTGGAAAGGAGCTGATAACAGCCCAGTGCTTTGGGCACTGCTGGGCAGCACTGGCACTGCCTCAGTGCCCCCCTCCAGCCTTTCACCCTCACCAGCAGGATGGGCATGGGCAAAATCCTGTGAGGGGACACAGCCAGGACAGGTGACCCAAACTGACCAAAGCGGTGTTCCATACCACATGATGTCATCTCAGATATAAAAGCTAAGAGGAAGAGAAAGGAAGGGGGGATATTGGTTATATACAATATTTGCCTTCCAGAGCAGCCCCTACATATGCTAAAGCCTTGAGTGCCAGGAAGTGTCCAGGTATCACTTCGTGATGGAGAGGAGAGATTAATACAAGTGGATTTTTTTCCTTGTATTGTGCATGTGTAGCTTTCATTTTTGCCTTATCTCAACCTCCATGTTTTTTCCATCTTATTTTTTCTCTCCCTGTGAAAAGTATGAGGACAGAGCAGCTTGATGAGCCCCTCCTGTCCAGCCAAAGTCAACTGAACACAGGAGCTTAGACTCTTAATTTACTCATAGGTACAGATGTTTTGACAATTAAATTGGGGTTTGCACCTCACACTGATAGTCTTGGGGATGCTTATCCACTGTGTTCATTGTTGATAAATTCCTGTTTTGGAAATTCACCAGCCTTGTAGGGCCCTTCTCATAGGGTATGACCATCTGGGACAATACATGCATTTTTTCCCCCTGTCTCTGCAAAAGTCCTCTTTTGTCTGCAGCTGAGGAGATCTAGTCTGCAGGTCTGAAGGAACTACACTGATGGCAGGTTTTTTAATACACATTTATGAGACTAAGTAACAATTTGTTCATTGCAAAGGTGTCCTAATAGGGTAGCAATGGCCCAAGCAGGGAGGTTTTACTTCTGTGAGTGATATGCATCAGTGCTGATGTTCCTGTTGTCACCTGAGTAATACAACTGCTGCAGGTCTGACCTTCTGAAACCACATTAAGGAGACAAGTATGAGTTAGGTGACTAATAATAGCTAATGCACGTGCTTCCTAGATCTGATGCTCTCTCTGCTTCATCTTTTCTTCTGTAAAGCACTAAAGCTAAAAAGAAAACATGTCACTCATCTAAAAAGGATTATAAGCTTTCCTTGAAAACAATAGTGTAATTTAAACAGGCTAGATCAATAAAAGAAATATATATATGTCTTCAAGCAGCACAGTGACAGACTTTTTTGAAGCTAGAGTGCATTGTAGACTAGTCATCATACAATATCTTAACTAATACAAAAAAATGACATATCAATCACTTTTATTGTGCTCCATCTTCATATGACATTTCAGCTCTTTGTATAGATAATAATAATTGTATACAACTCTGTAGAGCTTTGTTTCTTTAGTCTACCCATGTCTAAAGCATTGTTATGTTCAATAGGAGGATTTCTATTTACAATATAATTACATTGTATGTATAATTACATTGTATGTATTTAATTAATCTAAGGCTGTATTTAGTATTGATTGACAAGATGGGCTGAAACATAGCATGAAAAGACTTCATGGTAAATATCAGTGTTTGGTTTATAGCGGTAAAAAATTTTAAAACTACCTTGGTTAAAAATGGTAGTTGTGAATTATGGCAGTTATAGTTTCACACTGATTTGCCAGTGGGGCTGCATCCACAGTGTGAAACTGCTGACTGTATCAAGATATGAAATTACATAACTTTCACAGGATAAACTATTCCTTTATATATTAAAGGGTTTTCCATATAAGGTCTAAATGCAACACACAATTTTAAAACTACATCTGATAGAATTATGCATAAAAGGGTTGAAAATAGAATTCATGTGAATCTAATGTCAAAGGAATGTCTGTTACTTCCTGTAAAACCCTCACAGCTCTATGACCAATCTATTTTTTAAAAGTGTGGAAGAACAGGTGGTTGAAGATAACAAGATCCTGTCTAATCAAGAGAGAAAAGAACTCTCAGAGCAAAGTAGATCTCAAGGCATGTCTACATCTGTACTTTTAACAGAAGCAATTGCAAACTTTCCCTAAAATAGAAGTTTGTTTCTTGTGGTGCTAAAATCTGGTTTGTGGCCTAATGCTGAACAGGCTGAGGAAGTAAAGTCTGTGTTACTAATATTCTATTAATTAGAATCAGTAACTGATAATAGAGTTTTAAAAACTCAAATATATATGAACTCTTGTGAGAAAATGTTGTTAACGGCACAGCAGTGTCAGTGCAAACTCTTGTGATTAGATTTGCCACAGTGATATCAAAGAGTGAGGGACAAGGAATCTCTCAGAAATATGTCTGTTTGGAATTGTATGCTTCCAAGTGACTGCTGTAAAAATTTGCTCTGGTCATTTTACAGCAAGTGAGGCCAAGGTTCATGCATTCTTTCAGGTAGGTTACTTACTGTGGAGGCTCACCAAATTCTGCTTGTTTGGGTAGCTCTGAGTATAGTCATATACTGATTAAACCTGGAAGTGATAAAGCCCTGGGTTCCTTCAGAAAGGCTTTAGCCCTAAAGAAAGAGATGTGAATATGTTGAGTTAAAAAAGATCTCTTTTGACTGAAAGTGATGCTGAATAAATGTTGAAGTAACCAAGAATCTAACTGGAAACTAACCAAGAATCTTGTGCTGGAAACTTTAGTCTCTATAAGTAGAGGTAATAGGTGGCTAAGTATTCATTTGGTTTTCAAATTTTTTTAAGGTAATTCAAAATTATTGCTCTCAATTGCTGTCACCTGTATTCTATGAGGCCATCATTGCACATATTGCTCTGCTTCTTGCTTAACTGAACTAGAAATTTAAAAAAAGAAAGAAAAAAGGAAAAAAAAGGAAAATTAGGGAGTTGCACATTGTCAGTATCTGGGATATGTCATGCCACTAGCTTTCCTGGAGTTTCCCTATGTTGCCACTAAACAAAGGAAACTTGTGCTAGTTTATTTAGGAATAAACAAATACATAAACTCATGTTGACTTTGTCTCTTAAGGTTAAGGTGTGTCTCATAGGGTACTTTCACTCATGAAATTATATGCTTGCAGATGACCTTGTAAATGTTTATGCATTTCCCTTCATTTTTTCATTTTAGAGTTGTCCTGATTAAGTGCACTAGAGTCACTATATATTAATGTGACAGCTCAAATTACGAGTAGCTTGTAGAATAAAAAAGTAGGTAAATTGGATAAATGGGGTTATACTGGGATAGCTAAATTAATTAATTTTCTAGGAAAAAACAGAGTCTCTCTCTAATACTTAAATATCTAGAAGGTGATTATTTGTAAATAAATAATGCATAGAGAATACTTTTAATAAATGTAGTTGGCGAGATTTATTATCCTCTGCCAGCAAGTATTTTGCAATAATTTCAGCAGAATGTTCCAATCTGACATCTAACCTAAATCTTCACCACTTTGCTCATCCTACCCCTCCATTTTCTGAATTCTCATATTTCTGAGTTGGCACCTAATAGCAATGACTGCAATAGAACCTTTTGCATTCACAGAATTATTAAACATGGAAATAGAACCTTACTGACAATAGTGCCAGAATGCCTCAGTATCTTTTTAGGATGACTGCTCTGAAGGTGAAAGAGGAGGTTAATTTTACCAGCTCCTCAGTTCTTCTCACCTTAGATCTTTAAAGGCTACTGAATTAGTCTACTTGTATTTATGATTTTCTGATGTGGACTCCTGTCCACAGTGACTGAAACTTCTGCAGTAACCTCTTCCCTCTCCTAAAATTCCTGCAATAGCCTCTGCTGTCTGTGTCTGTGTATAATGACTTTCATTGATAACAGATATAGATGGATTTATTTTAACCTCCTACCTTACTTGTCTAATTCCAGTTGAAGATTTCATATTGTCAGATTTGTTTAGAGAGTTAGACAGTTTTAACAAAAATCTGAATTTACCACTGGTCTGTGAAGACACCAACTAACTACAATGAGGTGTGACATAGAAAGAATGTCAAAGGATCACCCTCTAACTGTGACAATTAAAATGTTAGGTACCTACATAAATGAAGTTTCTCTTAGTACAGTTGTGTCTGCTTAATGATATATCTTTACTATGAATTGTGAGATTAATGCCAACAAAGATGGCTCTGTTGCTAAACTAGCATACAATTCTCACAAAGATTAGTAATTTCTACACTTGGAATATTCTGAAACATAGACCATGTTCTTGTCATGGCAAATTAGGTCATATGGAGAACCATGGAGTCATGGGATGATGAAACTTTAAAGAATACATTATGAGCTGATGTCTTTTTAATTTAATTTTTCTTCTGTGACATTTAACAAATTGAATGTTAAATGTTGAGGGACACAGAAATGCTTTGTTTGATTAATAACAAACAGGGAAAAAGAGTTTCCTCAGCTGGTTTGTAACACAGTGATATAAAGCTGAGCTTAATGATAGATTTGGAGATGCTGTTTGAGGTCCCCTCATCCCCCAGGTATGTTAGAGGTTGGTGTGCCATAATACAGTCCACATGATTTATTAAGCATTTTGTGTACTTTATGGAGCAACCTTCAATTTTGCCTTTGCCATATCCCATGAGAAACATTAGAATCTCAAGACTCTGCAAAAACAAATGCAGCAATTCTGCAATCCACATACCTCAGAAGGTACCTCTCTGTCATCAGCACGTCTTGAGTGAACAACTGTTTTTTCATGTTAAGAAAGGTAAGAGATTTGGTGGAGTTATGCAGAATTGAACACTGAATGAATCCCCTTCCCTGCTTGAGAGGGTGGAAGTCACAATGAACACAAGAAAAGTTAGCCTTTCTTATCTTAATTTTTTTTTTCTTAGTTGCAAAACAGAGCAACATATGTTACTGCATCCAACAGCAAAGGTCTATAAGGTGACAATGAAATTTGTGTAGAAACTTCTAGGTCTCCAGCCAGGGGACTAACAGAGCAGCCTGCAAACTCATGATTCAAGAGAACATGTATTATATTTTAGACCTGCATCATATAAGATATGTATTATTCAGTTTATGTCAGCAGGTCCTAAACTGCAGCCATGAATGTTGCAGTGTATTCTGAATGCCTCTTTGTTAAATACTCAGTGCAATGAAGTCATTGAAAGGATTATCATGAAATGTAAATCATGAAGTCAAGATACATCTTGGTTTACTGCTAATACTAGCAATATTTATAATTAGTAAATTATTGACCATGTAACATTTTATTTATTAATAAATAAAAATAGATATACATAATTCTGTTTCTGAGACAAACATGTTTTGGGGTTTGATCACTTGGGAAGAAATTATGGAATGTAAAATAGCAAAGAGGTCTCCTAACTTCTGCCCTGGCTGCTCCTAACTAGATCACACTTCTGAGTTACAATTTAACTGTATGACTAATATTATATATGAAATAATAAATGAGACACTTGGGGCATGGGACAAGGGACTTAAAACTCTGTCTCTGTCTCAGGACTGTAATTGTTTATTTACCTCTGTGTGATTCAAACCTGAAAGTATCCTCTTATACCCCAGTGATTATATTTTAAATTTGGGTATGATTTCTTGCTCTTTATGTAAGTGGCAATTGTGTTGAAAGGAGTAAACATAATTTTGATTCCAGTGATGATTATGGCTTCAGAGATGCTTGATTTTTTTTAAGACAAAAAGTAATTTACTGTGTAATACATAAATAAATTGACATATATTTAAAAAAATTATTTTCTGTAGAAAAATCTGGCACTAAATTTGATTGGAAAAGAAGGAGTTAAAAATAATAGACCTGTGGCACTTATTGCTGAGGTCTTTTATACAAGAACATGAAATTACTTGCAGCCCTGGTGACTTATCATGTGAAGTTCATAGGTTGTGTCTCCCTGTCCAACAGTCTAGCTGAATGTGGTAGATCATTATTCTTGCATTCTTCTCCTTACCTCTGCCCATTTCTTCTCCTCACTTCCTCTCACCTCATAAGAACAGGAGTTCACAGCTCTGAGATGTGGTTGGGGTACTGCTGCTGCTTCCTGTAACACAGAGAGTTCTAAAGTAAGGCCTCAGGCAATCAGGATCAATACCATCTATTTGTATATGATGCAGGAGTTTGGGAAATGGGAAGCATGGGAACAGTGGGCTTGTAATGCACTGATACACACTGGGGACTGCCCAGCTGGAAAGCTGCTTTGCAGAATAGTACCTGGGGGTCCTGGTGGACATCAAGCTCAACATGAAGCAGCTGCTGCCCTTGCCACAGGGAAGCCAGTGGCATCCTGGGTTGATATATGTGGTTGCTCCTGAGGCAAGGGAGGTGATCCTTTCCCTCCACTCAGCACTGGTGACATCCTCCTGAAGTACTGTCTTGAATTCTGAACTTCTCAGTCCTGGGGAGTAGCAGACAGCTCTCCAACTACACTGAAGAGAGCCCAGCAAAGGGCCATAAAGATGATGAAGGAGTTGAAGTATCTCTGCTATGAGGAAAGGCTGAGAAAGCTGGGGACTATGTGGCTGGAGAAGAGAAGGCTTAGGGGAATGTTGTCAATGTATATAAATACCTGCAGGGAGTGGAAAAAAGCATGGAGCCAGGCTCTTTTTCAGTGGTTACCCAGTGACAGGACCAGAGGCAATAGCTCAAGCTGAAACTCAGACTTTTCCTTGAACATCCTGGAAACACTTCTTCACTGTGAGGGTAACTGACCACTGGCACAGGTTGCCCAGAGAGGCTATGGGATCTCCCTCCTCAAAAGCTTTTTGGACATCATCCTGGGCAACAAGTCCTAGGTGGCCCTGTTTATGCAATGGAAGTTAGACCAGGTAACTTTCAGAGCTCCCTCCAACCTCAATCATTTATTGACCCTGTGAAAGGCTGAGAGGCATGTGGAATGGAGTATTTAAATCTTTATTTGGGAATGCCAGGTTAGAGAATAGTGGTGCCAGGAACATCACGCTGGTGACCTGGCTTTAGGAAATTATTTTGAAGGTTGATTGCTATATACAGCTTTGCAGTGCAGTTCAGAAAAGAGTTTGATTATGTCTGCTGTACTTAGATTCAGTTGGTGGGGATATAATTATTTCAGGAGTAGGAAACAGGTGATTTCTAATTTCACACGTGCTGCAAAGGAAACTTTGCTTAGGTCCCCCTGTGTAAAAGTGCTATCACCCTTAAATGCTTTCTCTTGAATTGTTTCTTGCCCCCCATCCCCTCACACAGAAGGAAATAAGTGTATTTACTGCTTGGACACACGACCTGGAAGCACAGAAGGAATCTTCAATGCCTTTTATTTGCAGAGTAAGCTGCTAAACCATGGCTAGAAATGGTATTTAATATATATTTCCTCCTTAAGCAATAGCTAAAGCTTTTTCATGTGTAGAATTAAGAGGCTTCCTACAGAACTTGCTGGCTGCTGAGAGGCAGCTGTGTGCTCCCACTGATTTATGCTCTTATTCCCACTGAGTCTTGGCCATCTAATCTGGGACCTTGATAGCAGAAAGGAAGTCAAGCCGCTTAAAAGTTTAGGCATTACAAATCCCAGCACAGCAGCACCCAATCCATTTCATATATCTTGCCTTCAGTGTCTAACACATACATTTTATCAGCAGCTTGTAGGGCATGCAGTCAGACAATTTCCATTATGGTCAGTGAAATAGCATGGTTAAAATCCTGTGCAATGCTTTATAAATTTAAATTTAAGCATAAATGTTCTGTAACAAGATTATTGTATCTGATCTGATGGTTGGAGAAAGCTCACTCATTTTGTATTGTCAGCACTTGGAGCAGTCATTGATGTATTAAGCTCTTACACAAGTCATGGCATCTTACTTGAACCAACGTGCAGCCGCAAAGGGATTTCACTTGAAAGAGTAGATGCAAGATACACATTTATAACAGTGAGGGCAATCAGCTTTGCAATGGATTACTGAAGAATATGGTAAATTCCTCATCACTTGGAGTCCTTTTATCAATGTCAGGTGTCTTTCTAAAAGAAACAATCTATTTCAATAACACTTTATTAGGTTATATGAACAAATAAGGAGAAGAAATCTACAGTTTTCATGCAGAAAATTGCTTTAGATTAGCACAGTTTCCACTTCTGTTCTTAGCAATTTATGGTAAGTAAGGTTATGAGAAAAAAAAATAATTGAGACAAACTACCAGATTGTTTCCCTCAAAGCCACTAAAACAGGAAGTGAGCTGTGACAGTATTGTCCTGAAATTGCTGCCTTAACAATCAAAGAATCACAGAGTTGCTTAGATTGGAAAAGACCTTTAAGATCATTGAGACCAACTGTTAACCCACTAGTGCCAAGTACACCACTAAGCCGTGTGCCTGAGCATCACATCTGCACACCTTTTAAATATCTCCAGGGATGGGGATTCCACCACTGTGCTGGGTGACCTGCTGTGATGTTGAGCAAATCTTATAATTAAGAAATTTTCCCTAATATCCAATCTAAACCTTCTCTGGGGCAAGATGGGGACACTTGAAGAGACCAACCCCCACCTGGCTACAGCCTCCTTTCGAGTAGTCAGAGAGAACAGGATTCCCCAAGCTTCCTTTTCTACAGACTAAACAGCTCCTGACAGGACTGGTGCTCCAGACCCTTCCCCAGCTCTGCTGCCCTTCTCTGGACTTGCTCCAGCATGTCAACACTTTTCCTGTAGTGAAGGGTCAAAAAGTGAACACATGATTTTAGGGCATGGCCTCACCAGTGCCGAGTACATGGAAAACATCTCTGCCCTGTCCTGCTGGCCACACTGCTGCTGATACAGGCCAGGATGTCATTGGCCTTCTTGGCCACCTGGGCACAGCTGGCTCATGTCCAGCAGCTGTTGATCAGCATCTGCTGATTCTTTTCCACCAGCAGCTTTCCAGCCACTCTGCCCCTTGCCTGTAGCACTGCCTGGAGTTGTTGTGACCAAGTGCAGGACTCAGCACCTTGACTTGTTGGACCTCACACTTGTGTCTGGCTGGATTTAGTTCCATTTACACCACTTTAGGTTCAGCCATCCAGACAGTTCTTTACCCAGTGAACAGTGCATCCATCCAAGCAATGGAAGTAAATTTCTCCAGGAGAGTGCATTCCTTTCAGAGAAAATCCACTCCAAATTTAACCCAAATTCTGAAACTCCTGACTCCATGGTTATGAACAGAACTTTTTCTGTTTGTTATATATTTTAAAACATTGTCATCTCTGTCTGCATATGATGGATCTAGCACTTACCTACACACGGGATAGAATTTTCTGAAGCAAATCCCTTTTGTCAAAATGAGTTTTGCAAGTGTAAACTCCATTACTTACACATGTGAATGCTTATGACTACATATTTGAAAGCCTCTTTCAAAATTTATTCTGTTAAATAAACACACAAATTAGCAAGACTAGTATGGTTCTCCAGATGAAATCCTTCCTTTAAAATAAATGTGGTATTTCACCAGAAGTAAATGGAACCACTCATATAACTGGGTTGATAAACAATATTGAGTTTGTGTAGATTTGCAGCAATTGATGTTTTAAGAAAATTGGAGATGCATTTTAACAGACATTTTGGCTTGACTTGTCTAAATAATAAATTTCTGTAGCCTAACTCAGACACAACAAAGGTATGAATCAACTTTTCCACCTTCTTCAAGCAGAATTCTCAGGCATGCATTGTACCTGTGATGGTGAAAAGGGGTTTGGATATTACACGAAAATGACTGTCAAAAGGTAGTTCTTAATTCAATATCACATTGGGGATTTTTATGCTTACAGAGAATATGAGATTTTTGGTCTCAGAAAAATATCATAGAGAAAAAACTCTGCTGTTTGTTTTTTTGCAACAATTAGCAAAATGCTGACCTCAATTTTTTGTGGTCTGTTAAAAGAAACCCAAATCTGGAAACACCTGAGTCTATTCTTAAGGAAATTATTCAGATGTATACTAATTCAGATGTAAAACCTATGCCTAGATTCTACTTTATAAATGAAAATTTTCCATTTTCCACAAAAGACTGAAGAATCTGCCTATTAAGAACTTTACTGCAAAATTCAAGTTTCAAATACTGGAGTGTAATGTTCTTTTAATGCTATATTCCACAAAAATATGCAACAGTCTTTTTGGTAGTTTTGCCCACTTTAGATCAGATTCAAGACTTCTGTAAATGAACTGAAAATGAACAGGCACAGTGAGCCTGGCTACATTAGCTACGTGTTTTTACAACCCAGCCTTTTATTTTGGCAAGCATAAATCTTGGATGACCTTTAGCTATTAGAAAAGGTATAGTAAATACCTTAACGCACCACAGCTGAGAAATATTGAGAAAGTACCGTGCCAGTTTTTAGATCTTGCATTTGCTGTTATCAAGACAAGATGCACATTAAAAACCGCAAGTTGCAACTGCTTTCTGTAAAATTTGTTCTTTCCCCATTCTACCCTTGTGCTGATTCTCTAAGTTACCTGATGATAGCTCTGGTGAAAAACATTACATCAGTCAAAATGGTTGGGTGTTTGGGATGCTTATTTCTTTAAGACAGAGACTAACGAGTGGCTGTATCTATCATCTTTGCCAATATATAAGAATACTGTGCAGAGTACTTGAGGTGAGCCTGGGTATAAGAAAAGCTCTGGGAGCTAGTGAAACTCCTTGAAACAAATTAGACATGGGTGTTCTGGAATCCTTTTACCTGGATATTTTAAAGATAAATTAAATAGACTTCTTGCAAGTATGGTCTTGACCAAGTCTCAGAGGAAAAGGAAGGTCTAGATTAATTCCTAACTCATTATTGTTCTGTATTTAATTATACTTTCCAGTCAGGATAACTTTATTTTGTCAGCATTATTTGTTCAGAAAGCATATGCTTTATAAATTTTTGGTAATTGTTAATAATATTGTTTAGTGAATTGTTGCCAAATACCTTGTTGAAGAAAGAGGTTTATCTTTATTCCTTTAGAGTTTGGGACATAGAGGAGATTTGACAATAATGTGTAAAATACATATTTGATACTGGTGGTGTATTTTCACCTGGGTTATCATCTACAGAGTTCAGGGCACTCAGTGAGACACAGTGTTCTTTTCTGATTTTTTATATGATTTGGTTCTTATTCACATCTTTGGGGGTCAGTGAAAATCATGAATGAATACACTCAGGTTTTACAAAGAATCAAAGAATGGCTGAGGTTGGAGGACAGCCTTGAAGACAATCTAGTCCAGCCTACCCAAGCAGGGTGGGTAGAGCAGATATCCAGGATTGTGCACAGTCTGATTTTTATTTTGTCCAAGGATAGAGACTCCCTGGCCTCTTTGAGCAACCTCTTAGAGTGTTTGACCACCACTTCAGTAAAAGAATTTTTTTTCTTGCTCCCATCACCTCCTGCACTTCAGTAAGTCCATGCCCCAGGCTTAGGAAAGCCCAGTATTGGCTCCATTTCTCCAGATGCTTCTCAGTTTAAGGTCTTGCATTTTCTTTTGTTGAATTTCTTGAGATTCCTTTTAGCAAAGTTTATTATACTTTTCTAATGATTAAGCTTTATCACCTAATTCAACTGTTGATGCATCACATTTTACTTATAGTATAGTGCTGAGTGTTGTTGCAGTCAGTACATAGTAAAAGTCACTTCATGTATTTTCTCTACATATTTATGTAATTATAAATGAATCATTAAAAGCTGGGTTATTTTTCACTTAAATTAATTGAATATATTTTTTTTCTATACTGTCCACTTTTTAAGCTTAATTATAAACTTTGGTAAGTCTTCCTAAGGATTATAGAAAAGGAAGATCTCCAAACAGGATTCATTCCATCCATAGAAATACATCTAAAACACAGATGTTGACTCGCTATCTGGAAATCCTATTGTTTTCAACTGACTGCAGATGGAATTTGCATAAGCAGTATTTGTTGGCTATAGAGAAATGAGAATTGGTTACTCTCAATAAGGGGACCTGGAGGTGTTGGCATTCTTACCTGACACGGATGAAATACACATGGATTTACCCATTAGATAATAGTCCAGTATATAAGTTTAAATATTTCCCAGCCCTCATGCCACAAAGTGTTTTAAAAGTAATAATGAAATAAAATGTTGCTAAAATTTATTTTATAAGTATTGACAAAAAGTCCCTATATATTAAGTGCAGCAGTGCTTTTCACTGAGTTTTAAATTCTCTAAAGCAAAATTTCCTGATTCTGTCTGGCCTTAAAAACTAAAATATGCTTTCTTCAGCTTATCATCTAAATTATTGTCCATACCAGTTTCCAAAGATTGATCCATTTCTGCCCTACAAGAAGGTAATAAAGAATCAAGTTACATCTGGTTTGATTTCCCTGTAATGAAACAGCCAATTGCCCCATGTCAGAAAAGATCTACTGTAGGTATTCTTCTGGGATTTACCTGGCTTTTGCCAGTCAATAAAGAAATAAGATCTAACATTTCATTTATAAAACATGAATTCCTCTGGGTTAGAAGCATCAAGAATGATAATAGGTTTTACTCTTACATACAGAATATTTTAGCAAGATTTTCTTTCTGTCTACCATTAAGAAAACAAAAATTACCATTCTTTGTGATTTTCAGACTGGTATACTTATTTTTCTAGCAACTAGATAGTTTTCTGCCATGCTTACAAATGCTGAACTGAATTAATGAGGAAAAGTTACATAAAATTACTGTAACAAGCCTCACAAGTGAGATGAAGGATGCTCCAGTTCAGAGTAGAGGGGTTTTCAATGTACAAATTACCATATTGTAGCAAATTCCTCAAGGTACAATTTTTATTTCATTTATTTATCTTCCTGAATACTTCAACATTTGATTTGACTCAGATTTTCCCTTGTCTGTTGCCTAAGTTGTATTGGTTTTTTAAAAATTTGACTGCACCATTCCTCATTCTGATCATGATGCTGCTGTTCAGAGGTAGCTCCATTCAGCATTTGGATATAGAAAATAAGAAGAAATTAATCCTCAGCTTGGAAGATATTACAGCCACTTTCCCACAAATAATACTTTTGTCTGCAGACAAGTTGTTTTATCCAAAATCATATCAGAAATGCTAAAATGATGTTAGCCCTAGAAGCAGCACATGCTTTAAGCTGAGCTGTTTAAAGGTTCAGTTTGCCTGTTCCCTCTACACCAGCTGCTCAACCCAGTGTTTTGCTGGGCCCTTTTAATCCCTGGTTCCCTCCACACTTTTAAGTGTTATCTTAAATGTTATCTTGAGCTGAATTATGGAAATGCTAATTAATTGGAAGACCCATCTGGCCTGTTTTCCTGCCTCTCTCTTGGCCCCCACTGCCAGGTGGACCAAAAAACTGCTCTGCCCCTTGACAGGCTAGAAGGAAATGGTAGTGCTGAAACAGCCACAGTCCATTTGCAGAAATGTCCTGCTGTGCATGCCAAAGATCTGATCCCCTCCACTCATCCTGACATGTTTCTCCTTCTCTGAGAGAGCAATGAATCCCCTTCCTGTGTCAAGAAGCAGAAAGGTGCTGGTATGCCTGGTCAGAACACAGCCTAGGGTACTTGCTTCTGAAATTCCTTGGTTTAATATAATCTGTGTCACTCACTGGCTGTATAATAAAGCCTTGGCTCTAGCTGAGAGAATTCAGGTAGGTTAATTAATTAAACATTTTCATACTGGGGGTTACAAGACCTTTCAGGTCCACAGGGAACATACAAATGATATCATCCTCTGGGGTAATATATCACGCTTCTTTGCCTCTGTGACTGCCTTTATACATAGCCCCAGTGTGGATTTTTAATATTTCTGAAACTTGTTGCTGATCAAACAATATTCATAAAGTACTTTAACAATTTTTATCTTAATCTCTGAAAACAACTTGAAGTTTTTACATAGTTTCATCTCTGACCTATCTTCCATATCTTTACCCATGACATGAAAAGCCATCACCATCCAAGTCAGTAGAGAATGAAGAAAATCACTTCTTAGAGCTCTTCTGTATGCGATATTCTTTCTTTGACACCTCTTTTGGATTTTTGGTGGGGTTTTTTTATTTTTTTTTTTCATAAAAAGAGATGATGTCTAAATAGCAAAAGCAAATATATCTACATCTAAATGACATTCAGATTGCAGCACCCATATTAGCTGGTTTCAATAAGTTTTGAAGTGGCAAGTTTTAAAATCTTCTAAGAACAATCTCCAGAAATTCATGTCAGTGACGAGCTCTGAACTAGTACACTGGCATTGCAAATCTCCTCACTTCATGTGTTTCTTCTTGCTCAATGTGACATCACACTCACTGAGAAATAAACTCTTCTTCTTCTTTCAAATTCTGACACAATCACAGTGCTGGGGTTGGAAGGTGAAGCTTTTGTGGAGTGCCATAATTACCATTGTGCCACTTCTGCGCTCTAAATTAAGGGTTGCAGTGACAGTAACTATTGAGAAAATTAGGATGCTAGCATGGCAAGTCTTTTTTCTACTCTGGCAGAGTATTAAAATTTCCTCACTATGAGTATTCAGCATAATAGATAAGTACCTAGCATCAAGTGGAGGCGAATGTGAAGCAGCTTGTTAGAACATGAATTAACCTTCATACAGCAATGAACAGAGGTAGTGCTGCATTATGACTTTGGGTGGAAATTCTCAAGTCTCCTTTCAGGTTCATAGTTTTATACTGCAGATTCAGCAATAATGTGTGTTATAAATTATAGTTTTCTTGAGTAATATATTATCAGAGTAATGAGGGGGGATTTGCTTTCATTTTGGCCAAATTCAGCCTTTTTCTTCCAAAAGAACTTTCTTCTTTGCATACCATATGAAGGAAAAAATTCTGTGAAGCACTGAGATGTTGTAGTTGCATCTGCATGTCTGTCATGTGTCTGTCAGTTGGTTATTCTTGTAATGCTGCTTTGAAGGGGCTGCCTTCCCTTAAGGGGAAGAACATCACCCTGAGCAGGCCCAAGTGTTGATTTTTCCAGCAAACCAAGATGAGGCAATGTAAGACAGACATTTGGTAAGTGCAAATAAAATTTAATTTCAGCCATTTTTCCTTTAATGAATCATTATAGTTTTGTTACTGGAATATATTACATTAGCATAAAAATCCACTTTTAAATGAGACAATCAGTATTAGCAATCATATCTATTCTCTATAATAGTTTATTTACATGATGAAGACAACTCAGACAACACCAGTTGTGAATAAACATTATTTTGTTACATGGCTAAATGCATCTTTTTGTATTTCCAAGTCATTTAGGCTGTCCTTGAGCTTTGTATCCTTGAATGAAAGCAGCCAAGATGTTTCCTTGTTTTTGAAATACTGAACTGCAACAGAATTCCTGGGCTGGCTAAATATTTGTGTGTGGCTCCTCCTAGACATCTAGGGCTCCAAAGTCTATAAAGAAATATGTGAAAATTATGTTATGTGTTCACACATTTCCTGCTTTTAAAAAGTTGGACATTATTTTTAGCACCACCAGGAGGGGAAGATGGTCTCTGTCGTAAGTAGATGCTTTCAAACATACATTGAGCTCATGACATCCATAGTCATGCTCCCAATAGTTTTTAAATCTTTCATTTCTGGCCTTCTGTAACTCAGAATTTGATTGTGAACCTGTCATGTAAATGGTCACACATGCAAAACCTAACCTGAAATCTGACCCGTTTTCTCTTGGCTTCTTTTTTTTTTTTTTTTTCACTCATTAAGATAAACACCTCCTTCCAGAGAAACCAGTTTTAGCTGTAGGAAAGGAATGATGGAAACCACTCATCCATAGTGAGATCTTACAGTGACTGCCTGTGATGGATTCAACAATAGTTCTCACAGGAATTGTGCAAATGGAGTTTTTCAATTCCACATCCTTTCCTGTGGCTCACAAGTATGAGTAACATCTTACTTTTAAGGGTTTCATGAAAAATCAAGCAGGATTTCCTTTTACTGCAAGTAAAAGCTGTGTTTTATTCACCATGTCCTATTTTTGGGCAATTTCTTTTCTGATAGATCAATAGCAATATGTGGTCTCTCCTCATTGTTTGCACACTGATTGACTTGTTTTTTAATTACTAGAATCACTACTAATATGATTCCACTAGTTTCAGAAATGTTGACATATTCCCAAAGCTATCAATAGCAAAAAGAATATAAACTCTGCAATTAGAGTTTAGTTTTGTTTCATCTGTTGTATCTTTTCCTTCTGGTCCTTGTTTTGCATCCTTATTAAAGGTGAACATGTAACATTATTTAACCATACAGAAGATACTTATCAGAACAGTAAAGTGTTCTACAGACATCATAGTTTGCACTGTAGTTTGTACTGCAGCCTCAGTTTGTACTTCTGCTGTAACAATTACTTATTTTATGTTTTGCCATAACAGTGTTATACTGCTCCCATACACACATAATTGTAAAACATACTGTGCTTCTGCATTCATTTAAAGAGCGACTACTTGATAAGTACAAAGTAATTAAGCAATAAGACATGACAGGCAGTGCATTTCTGGGGAGTTATTACACTTCTCAGATGTCTTGAAAGATATGAGGCTAAAGGTTGAGTGACTTCAGCCACCTGAGAAGTGGAATAATACCCCAGAAACGCATTGCTTACCACAGTTTATTGCTATTATGAAATGGAAATTATGAAATCAAAATAGGATGAAAAGATTAGATCTGTGCATTTATGGAGGATTACTTATACAGGTATGACATCATTGTCAGCTCTATATGTGTCCTGAGAGTTCTTAAAGACACTTTAGAATCAGCACATGAGAAACACAACTCATCCAAAACTGCTGTTTCAGCACTCCTCATTACCAACTTTACTTAGACCAGCCCCCCAACATTTCCCTACAAAATCATATTTGTATTCTCAGTACAGACTTTGTCTCTGATACTAATCACACAACCTCAGGGGGTGTGGTTATTCCAAAATAATCATACCCCCTGGAGGATTAGAGGCATTTGGTTGCTTCCTTGCCTTGTAACACCCCAAGGTCATTATCTCATGATAATCACATCTCCTGGAGTTGCCTTATTGCTTAAGTGTAACACTAAATTTTAATTACAGTGAAATAGAGCTCTTCTGGTAGTTTGTACAATATCCTGTGTGCTCAAAGCCAGATGGAAATAATGCCTAGCTTTTACTGTAATAGCATGTCGTGGGCTTGTGCTCCAGCACAATAAATGGTTATGTTTCTGTTGTTTTTTTGATGTGAAAATAATTTTGAACCAAATTTGAAACACACCACTGTCAAATTTAATTTGGAGTATTTTTGTTTTCTGATTTGTTGTAAATAAATTTTAAACTAAAAAAAAAAAAAAATACAGTGTGAAGGCACACACTGACAACATCCCAAATTGCCACTAACACTGATTACTGAGTTTCACATGAGTTTTCTGAAGGTAGGGAGAATAACATCTAGCTCTTTAGATTTCAATTTAGATTTCAATCAATCTTCACTAAAATATGAGTTTTCATTGATATTTGAAATACTAAATTTCAAATATGATTCTAGATTTCTGATTCTTTCAAAAGATTCCAAAGAAAAAAATTCATACACATCCACATAAGGAGTGCATTTCTCATATCCTAACTCTTCAACTCTGGAGTTGGAAATGGCATTACATTATTACATTATTATAGACATTTTCTGAGAAAGGTGAAGCAATTTAAATTTCCAAGTCCATGATGTTCTTCTCTAGTCAGTCACAGTTAACTGTTATATGATGTTTTGCTTAAGAACTTATGTGTACAAACTTATTAAGCATTTTCAATAGTTTGCATATCAATAACTTAAAGTATTTTTACACCACTCTCTGCTTTGAATAGAGAAGTTATGGTATTTTGTATTTACCAGTTCTCTGGTAAGGATCTTTGAGGATATAAAAAATGTAATTTTTCAAATCAAATAGATGCAACATATAAGATATAGTCCAATAACTTAAACAACAGAACAAGGAAAACAGACAAAGTAAACAAGCATAAGATCTGTTGGGCTACATGATACTATCTGAGTGCATTATGTTTATAGCTAGATCTACACAATTTTGATTCCACTCAGAACTGTGCTTGTACCTGGAGGCATTTAGAGATAGATGTTTGCTGTCATTCTTAGTAACTCTAGGTATAACACAGAATTTTTTCAGACCACCTTAAAAACATTGTTTTCATTTTCTTACACTTTTTCAGATATCTACAACAAAGATGATAATAATATGAAATTCCCCGTGAAAATGATCAAAATATACAACCCTAGTTTTGTCAGATTTTATTTTGTTGTGTTTTACCTTTCTGCTCTACATTTTAGTCAATTAAATATTAATATTGAATTTACCTCTTCAAGGGTCATGTCATGATATTTGTATTGTTGTTAGAATAAATTTTACTTTCTTATTAACTCAGCATGAAAATAGAAATATTCTGCTCTAGTGTGCTCACAGACAAGGTGTGCTGTTATGTGCTTGTAGGAGAGAGAGTTTCAGATAAATCACTCTGCCTCAATAAGTCTCCCTATTACCAATGCCTTTTCTCCACCCACTGATGCCTTCTTGGAAACCAGTGACCATTTTCCAGATGACTTATTAGGAATGGATGTCATGAAGATATTAAGCTTCTATATGCTGCTTGAAAAGCAGTGTGTCTCAAACAAGGGAATTCTTAGTGTTCTCATCAGGATATAAGGAAAACTTTCCTAATGAGGAAGAAAATATAACATCCTTTAGAACACCTCATAGGACTGGTATGTGGCAGATGTTAGAAATTAAATTTCATTAGATGTAATTCTAGTTAATCTATTTTATTTTTTTAAGGTTTTTTTAATGTTTTCTTTGAAGAAAGACAAATTCTTTCCTTATACGTCCTTTGAAATCAGTAAATCACTTGAGGAAGAATTAGTTCTAACATGCAGTGACAGAGAGCTATTGTCTTCACTAGGATTATGCTGTGTGGTAATTGTAAAAATTTGACCAATCCTTCTGATACAAAACTAAATTGATCCTGTAGTATGGAACAACAAAATTTAATCAGGTTTTTCCTGTGCTGAAGTTTGCTGTCACTGCCAAACGTTCATTATTTTTTAGCAGTATTGATGCTGAATTACCTAATTGAGGAAGAAATATTTTAATTTTGTCACTTTGTTGAGGAATAAAATAATAATAATAATAATAATAATAATAATAATAATAATAATAATAATAATAATAATAATAGTAATAATAGTAACAACATAGTGTTGGGAAACCAAATTATTAACTGTTGCACAAAGTAACTGTACTGTGAATATTTCACCCTTACCAAGGCTCTTATCTTGTTCTGCTTTTACACATAGGTCATATTATGCACTGCTTTGTGCTAGTTTGACAAGAACTAATGTGGATACTTAAATATTTTAAAGGCTGCACATTTCAGAATGATAAAATAGTCAACTGATCTTTCTTTCTTGTTGAATTTGTGGCTAATGATAAAATAATTCTTTTTTTTTGTCTATAAGAGATTTTTAACAACAAACAGTAAAAGTTCTTCTGAGGAAAAATCTTCATATAGGGCCATGCAATGACACTTTTTAACTACAGTTGTTTTTTATTCAGCCATAAAATCTATCTTTCATATAGAAACCCACTTACATGTCTTACTTCAGTGAAGGTTATTTGTAGACTGAAGGTCTTTTCTTGTCAAGATATGATGAATACCATGTGTGAAGACAGAAGAGCATCAGGACCTGTATTAGCCGGAAAACCCACTGATCTGTGAATAACCTAAAAAAGAAAACCTGAAGATTAGCAACGTCGCTTTTAAGAATGATCCATCAAATTCAACAAGCAGATTCACAGAGATGAATCATCTAGTTCCTTTTATTCCAACAATACAGTAAAGGTTATTTCCCTTCCTTACAAATAGAAGTTCAGAAATAAAAGAAATAGAGAATTGTGAGTTCTTTTTCAGTCATAAGGTAATGAATCTACATTTTTTCATTCAATGTGGTTTTAAAACATTTTTTTTATTTGTCAATTAAAGTAGGTGTGGCTTAGCCCATCTAGTGCACTGCTAAATTTTGTGATTATGGCCTAATGTAAAATGAGATATTTTCTGCAAATATTAGGTCCACTGTCAAAACTATTTTAAAAAGCACAAAATAGATTTTATGTAATTTATAGCAATTTTTATTAATTTATCACAGCATATTGAGCTATTTATTCCTCCTAGCTTGAAAATCCAGTGGGACCACTGTGATAACCTTCTGTGACGTCTGATAAAAAACTCGGAATTTTTCTCAACCCTCTCCCTCCCCCCCCTACTCTCACTCTCCCTCCTACTCTCTCCCTCTCCCTTTGGCTTTTGGAGTTTGACTTTGGCCCAAGATCCAATAAAGTCCAGTAAAGGAGAATCCATTCAAACAGTTGATGGATTATTAACTACCCTTATCATGGAAATTAACTCAGAAATTCTTACTTGTAGCTAGAACTTTCAAGATTTCTGGGTTTTAGCCATTGATTGTTTGAATACCAGACTGGAAAGCTAGTGATAAATAACCCTTTCTTTATAAATACTTTATTTTATGTTGTGATCCTCACTAAACATAATCATTGTTTGCCCTAAGAAATGGTTAAAAAAGAGATACAAGGTTACATGTGATTCAAACTGCTTTCCTTTCTGTTGACTTTGCATTTCCCTTTTTAGCATTTGCTTAACATTTGTAAAGAAGATTACTTTCCAGCACCTAAACAATTCAGAAACAGCTGGGATTTGCATAAGAATTTTGCATCTTACTCCTATTTCTGGGAGGTCAGGACCAAGAACTACCTTTAGCACTCAAAGATTTTAAAAAGTTAATTTAGATGTGAAATTATTTTTATAATTTTAGTGCATTTAAAAACTGACTGGATTATCTCCAAGCCACAGTTCTTACATTCTAGAAAATAGGATAGCTGGTTTATCATTATGGTCAAATGGAGAACAAATCAAATAGAGTGGGAGAAATTGCAATAAAGCATAATTTTTATTTCTTTAATGGGGGAGAAGTGAACACTCAGTGAAAAGGTCATGGGATGCAGTTACTTTTTACAAGGATTATGAGCAGAAAGCAAAATTTTATCAGTTGACTCTCATCAGCTAATATGAAGATGTGATGAGTAAATTTAAATATGGATATATTGTGGATTTCTGTACACCCAAAATAGTTCTCTGCTTGTGCTTGCTGAAGATGCCCCCCCAATATGCAAGAGAAACATTTTGTCCATCTTAGTGCTGAAGCATCATTGCCACAGGTGTCTGTGTGGTAGGGAAGGGGCACCAGTGTGACCCAGGCTCCTCTACCAGCCTGAAGGATGCTGAGCTCAGGGACAGACCTCTGCATTTCTGACAGGTTCTGGGTTTGCTGGCAGAAGTGAGAGAAGTTGATTTTTCTGATAATACCCCATACTCCAGCTCAGTCAGAGTTTGACCAGTCAGGCATTAGCATGCATTTTCTCCCTTAAATAATCTTCCTCATAAAATCCTGCGACAAACAACTTTTATGTACTTCCTCCTTTCCTTCCATCTATGTAACTCTAAATTTTACTGGACACAATAAACTTTTCAACTATGAACAAGGGAATTGCAACATTTTTTAGGAGCCATCAGGTGGCAAAATTCCATTTTTCTTCCCTTTAAATAGGCAGTAATTATTTATACTGTGATATAAAGCCTTTTTTGCAATGTTATTTATATAGTAATTTTCATTATGCAAATGAAATAATAAAATAGTAGCATTGTAACATAGCTAATGATTTATAGTTACAGGAATGAGAACCTTATGGCTTGAACCATCTCAGAATATCTGGAATAACCTTGAGGGCATTTGGACACTTAAGTATCATCCATTTAGAGGTTTTAAAACTAATAAAGAATAAACACAAAGTGAATCTAGGTATTTATAATAAATTCACTATTTAGAGGGGCTCTGGGATGTGTATTTAGAATTTTGGGTTTTGTGAGGACCAGGCATATCTAAATATTTGCCTTTTGACACCTGAAATTAATAATGAAACTCATCATGTCAGTATATCCAAAAGAACTGCAGAAGAGGGAAATCCCATTGATTATAGAAAGCTTAAGCAGTGAAAAGGCCTTGAAGCATATGCCCCACCGAAAGGAATAACCATAAATCACGTGTGAACACAGAACTGCAGCAAAGTGAAAGGCCTAAGTTAGACTTTGGCAGCAAAATCTACCTGTATTATTGATTTGAACTTGAATTTAAACAGCCACCCCTTCAATTTAATATCCCATTCTGAGGACATTAAAGCAATCTCACTGCTAAATAAAACAGAGAGTTAAGGAGACGTGTTGCTAGATATAGCAAAACAATGAAACAATTTAATTAGGCGATAATGTTTCTGGCACTGGAGTATACACAGCAATAAACTTTTTGTGGTTGATTAAATGCTGAAGTGAAGCAGAGCATGAAATCTTTCTCGGAGTGAGGAGCTGCTTCTGGCTCTTCCCATTCCCCATGTGTGCCCAGGCTGGAGCAGGCAGCAGGTCCCGCTGCCATTCCTCTCCCCATCAGCCTGTGCTCCTTTGGGCGGCAAATGGGCTTCCTTCACTTCCACAATTAGGATACCAACACAGAGTAGCTCCCCACTGCTCTCAGTAGAAGAGCAATTGAATATTTTTAGGAGCCAGAAGCAAATGCTGCTCCAGCTCCTTGTCCATGATGTCCCTGAGGCATTAAGACATGTCTTGTTGAAAATTTTCTGCATTATTGCCAGGTCTACAGGTGCTTATCAAGGATTTTGATGATCACTATTATTAAGGAATATATAAGGCTATCTTGGAGCATCTAGTATTTCTTCTGTGAAAATCCCAAATTATTCCCATAAGGTAAGTTATGACAGCCAATGCCATCACTTCAATCTGCTTTGGTAAAGGAAGATTTGAAATAACATTTTTATTGGACAACACTCAATTTCTTTCCCCAGCTGTTCTGCCTTTTTCCAGATGCATTTTGGTGTTTGTGAGTACATTACAATTGAGTAATGGAAACATAGTGGAAGAAATCACTTCAATTAATTTAAGAAAAATAATTTCTTAACACTGTCCATTATAATTTTATAAATGGAATCAAACTTCAGTTCTGAAGTTTGAAGGTCCTGAAGATCATTTCAGAATTCTAACACTTTCCATCACAGTACTTTGCACATAAGCTAACTTTCAAGGAATGTCCTTGGTTTGGCCATTACATAATTCAGTACTTTGGAATACTTCTGGGATCCTCTGAAGTTATATTTTTATATTTAAAAGTCTAATTGCTATGTTCCTAGGTGAGCTTTTTAAATGCAAATTTAGCACATCTACCACCTTCATTCCTCTTCTGCTCCCATGATCATCAAATCAAGCACCCCTCTGTCAGTCTAGGCTTCCTTCAGATTTGTAACCTGAACTGAAATCTTAATGGGTCTTCCAACAATTAAATCTTTGACAAAAGCTGGTATTTCTTCACCACAGAATGGCGTGTTTAACAAAATGGCTTCCCTGGGGCCCAATCTCCATCTTTAAACAAAAACAGTTCTGGTTCTCTGGAGACATTATATTTATTGAATGTAAACGTCATAATAGCTTGACAGGTGTTGAGCCTTGTCTGAATTTTGTGATCTGAAGCTGTAGTATCCTACTGCCTGCCTCACAATTAATCTTATTGTCTTTGTAGGGTCCCAGGGTCTATCTGCCCAGATAACAAGGGGCAAAGTGACCTGTCAGTTAAGCTTAGAAAAGTGCTAAATCCTGAAAGGGCACTTAAATCCAGCACTTAAAAGGACCTCCTGTACAGAATTGCCTTTCCTACCTTTCAACACACTCCCTAGATAAGATGATGGAGAAAGGGCAAAAGAAAATCAAAAAACAAACTTAATAACACCTTCCCTTCCAAAGACCATGATTTATAACAAGATTGTGAGAACATTCTGAAGCTATTTCATGTTGAATTACAGTATACCTTTACAAGTGGCTGCTAAACTAGGAGTTCATGACAGGACTACTTGTGTTACTCTCATACTGTTCCTTGTGCTGCCACTAAAATTTAAAATGCGGTACATACAAAATAGATCTATAAATTTATGTAGTAACTATCCCAACAAATGCAAACTCATTCTTAGTAACCATAAAATTACCTTCTGTTATCTATCACCCAGAGAATTATAGTTTCATCACTTAGAACAGCCAGCAAAACTGAATAACACTGCCTGTTTACCCACTATTTCACTGTTATATTCTGTGCAAGTGCTGCAGCTTGCAGAGAAAAAGGATAAACAACAAAAAATTAAAGCTGAATATATGGTGTGGTAAATAAGGGTTGTGTTATCAGCTCTGCACTGAATATTTTTTTTTTTTAAAGTCAGCATATCCCTCTTCAGCTTTTAGTTTGAGCCACAAATAAATCAATATAATTTTGGTCCCTAGATATGCCAACCAGGTTACATTTATGGAACATTCCACTGTCAAATTACTTTCATTAAACATGGCAACAGAATAACATACACAAACTGCATAGGTTTTAATAGCATACAAATTGATATAACTGTCTCTTTGACAGACTGCTGGGAACAGGGAGCTCCAGATTGTTAATAAAACTTTTCCTTAGTTCCTCTCTCTGTTCCAAGTTGAAGGGGGCTCCTCCAGCACTGTCCCCAGAAGTGGTGGTTGGGGGTGCTGTCATGAGGACATAACTCCTTGCCATCACAGGTGAATGCCAAACCCACATGTGCAAAGGAGCCATGGAAAGCACACTTTCCATACCCTGGAATAGTATTTTTGGGCATGAAGCAGTTGAAGCAGTGATCAATGTAGAGGCAAACACTGCTGCATGCTTTGTTTCACCTGTCACAGCTACAGAGATATAAGCTCTGAAAACTCAGAGGAAGCTGTGACTAAAAGTTACAGATTAAAGCTATTTGGGAATTTGGATTTTGCTTCAAATAATTGTTGCCTGATCACATATATTATAGCATATTCAGCATAAAAGGCTGAATTCATCAGTCGAGTTGTTTTCCACTAATTACTTGCTCAGTCTGGTTAGCACTACTAATGCTGTATGTGAAGCCAGGATCTGAATCCACACAAAGAAGCACTGCTTTTGAGGAGCCCTTCAATGGGACCTTTTAAATCCTGCCTTCAAATAGTTTTGCATTAAGAAAAAAAATAAAATGCACTGTCATTTGGCTTTCACAGTATGGACTCCCAACATACATATTGCCTAGATTCTACTCCCCAGTATAAAATCTGGATAGCATCTGTTGTGATCTTGTTCTTCTCAAAAATGTGATACAGAAACATTTCAAGCTGTATTTTACTATTTATCTAGAGCTTATTAATTCAAAGTGTGATAAGAAACTTCTTTTTTTCTTTTCAAAATGTGTAAATAAAGCTTGACATCAGTCAGAAATCTAGGTCTTTAAACATTAACATTTGAAAATTGTGGATTGTCTGCCACAGAACTTTGATGATAATGGTCTTATAAAGGAATAAACAGGAAGGTCAAGCTGCCAGTGCCTCGTATACAAAGAAGAACTAGAACGTGCTGTCTGAATAAAGCTAAAAGTAATGTTAACTGATATGCTACAAAGCATGAGGAATAATTTAGCATTTTAACCAAGCAGTTGAAAGAGCAGATGAATACTTTTGCTTCACAATAGAAGGCTTAGACATTTGGGCAGTGAACTTCCATAAACCATACTTCTTTTTGTTTTAATATTCATGTTTATTATCCAAATAGCCTTTTACATTTTTTTAAATAAATTAGAAAAGCTCATTTAAAAAGCTTGAGGAAAGCTCAAAGGATGGAAAAAATTATCTCTGACATTAAGATAAAATGCACATTACCAACTCTAGTATGATTGTTTGCTCTAATGTGGAAGCCTTGGATTTGCTGCATAGCATCTGATTTGTCCTTTAAAAACTGCATATCTCTGCCTTATTATGGTCACTTCCTCTTCATTTCGACTGACTTGGTTAACACAAGTCTCCTTGCCCATTTTCTTTTTAATCTTTCCATTATCCTTGCCTTAGTGCCCTTCCTCACACATCTTGTTAGAGGAGAAGAGAACCTTTCTTCCTTAATTTTCAGTCATTCAGACATCTTTAGCTTCTTAGAAATATTTAAATTAATTTTTAGAAAAGCTCAAAATGAAAAGGAAGAAAAACAGCTGAAAATCAACCTGGTGTTTTCATTAAGTTCTTGTCAGCTGACACGCAACTGCATTCCCTTCATTTACATGAGGTTTTTGTTTCTTTACCCAATCAAGCTGCAAATTAGTGAATCCATGGTGGCCAGTTTAGCATGAAACTTGTGTGGAACAAGGACTGGAATTTTGTCCAGTGGTGTGTGCAATGCCTCCAACAGAAACGGAGCACTAACATATAATTATTCTAAACTTTAATTGATATAGTGCCAATGCAGCATTTTATACAGTGTTTTATTAAAAATGACATCCTGAGACACCTTCAGTATTAAATACAGCTACAAAATTAAACAGACTGTAAAAACTATAAAGCAAATTAGAACTAAGATCAGGAACATTTTGTTTTCTGTGTCAGTAGTGCCTGATTACTCAGATTAAGAGCTCCCTTGATTACAAAGACTCCACTTGGGAGCACAGAAATGACCACTTTATATAGCAACTGTGGTTTCTGCTCTTTAGTTTACTTTCCTTTTTTAATATTTTTTAATATGTTTTTTAATCAAACCAGCATAACTGTGTACCACTTCCTGTTCTATTTCTTCCTAATAAGCCCTGGGGTTTATCTCACAAAATGAAAAGAACAGCAGATTTTCTCTCCTTTTTTTGCCAGTGTGCTGACACTGCTCTGTGCCAGTACAAGCAGCCAACATGCTTCCTCAGGTGGAGGTGAATTGTCCTTTTCTGAAGGGATATTTTAGCAACCAGCAAGAGTGAAATATTCTTTTCAACAGACCTCTCTGCAGCTTTATTTACAGATTATTCTCACTCTGCAGATGGATGGCAGCTTTTCAGAGCTAATCAATTTGCCGAGAGTCTTTAGCAAGGTCAGAGCTGTAATAATAGCACAACTGAAACAGTTTAAATCCTTTTTCTACCCCCAAAATGTTGATATTTATGGGAAGACAAGCAATGAAAGCATTATTGATGTCTAAAATATATCAGGTTCATACCATAGTTAACTGATTCCACTGAGATGGCAGCACTGAAAGAATCTCAGTGACAACAAAACAGATAATTAGACGACCTTTTTTAATGATCATCTGAATCCCAGAAATGTACCAAAACTCCATAATTTATTGTAGCTCCAGTTATCTAAAGTTGTTGAAAATTTTTAAAGTTAGCAAGGTACTTAAGAAAGTGAAATACTGATTCACATGGTCCAGAGACTGTCATCATGATTATAAGAATCCAGACTGAAAGGTCAAGATCTTTTCTGATATTTTCTCAAAAGTTGTTCTTCTATAACTAATAACATTAACATTTTTTTGACTGTTTATATTTTCTTCCCTCTTCAAGTGTGACTGTACCCCGAAATTAACAACAGTAACTGAACACTGGAGAGAATGAACACTTAAAATAGCTATGGAAATGTGTGTCAGTGTTGAGTTTATGTGAGGTTTTTTGCTCTCTCGTGTTATGAGTTTGCACACTTCATTTTAGGATGAAATCTTTCAAACTAAGGTTAAGTTTATTCAAAAAGGGCACATAGATTTCACCAGAAAATTTAAGAGATAAGCCTGCTGCATTATCTTTCAAATACTTAAATTTAGACAAGAAGTAATTACTCTAATGAAGACCTTAAGACATTCACTACACATGGAAAAGCAGAAGAGCTTTTTAGATGTCTTTGTGTCTGCATATTTAGGTATATTTTCAAGTTAATGTTTCACAATTAATTTGAAGAATGAGTTGGACATCCATTTTAAAATAATCTATATAAATATTTTTATTATTTTTGAGATATTATCCATCTTTAAATAATTATTTTCTGAAATATCATCTACAAATCTATCTTAGAGACAGGATGAACATTACTGCCCAGCATTACAGCTGTATCTGTATTAATAAAATACCCTCTCATGGCACAACCAATATCTATACAGCCAAACTTTTTCACCTCTCAGAATGGACTGGTCACCTCTAAAGAGCATGCTGAAATACTCCTTGATCCACAATAATCTCAAAGCCATGCACAGGGACACTATGAAATAGCACAATATGCCCCATTCTGAAGCTGTGATTTTTTCCCAAAAATCAAATGAAGTACATCATCTTGGTCTGTGCTCAGGACTGCACCCTGGCTTTCTTCAGTTTGCTGCTACATGCATCACCAAAGAATTCAAACATGGAAACTACTCTGTTCTTTGTTTATAGATTGCAACACATTAGATGTCATAAGAACTGCTTTGTGCAAAATAGGACACAATTAATTTGTATTACACAGAATTCAAAATTATATAGATGTTTGCATCACCAAGTACTCTGAGACCACACAGAGACCTGGAATACATCCAATACATCCAAAGTTTAGAAGTAATGCAGAAACTTTAGCTTAGACTGTTATCAGGATGGAGCTGAAAGATAAACTTTGTAAAGATTAAGACATGAAAAGAACTTAGGATACACAGGTGCACATTCTGTTCTATCATCTTTCTCAATCTACCTTAGCCGGCTTTTCTGTCTCATCCACCAGTTATGTTTGAGCTTTTTGAGGGAATGACTGATATTTTACCTACTTCTGCATTGCAGCTGTACCAATTGGGTCCATCTTGGCTTTGACCTTTAGGAATTAAGAGTTAAACCCATATGAACATTCAGATTAATGAATAACACTCAACAGTGTCATTGAATATGGATGGCAAAAATCAGCACCCTTTTCTCACTTCCTTTGTTCCCCCAGTTGAGAAGAAAAACTAAATTAAAGCTCTGCTTTATGGTGCATGCAAATGTCTGGATAAATACAGACTACTAAATTGGATGTCATGTGTGTGTCAATAGTGCAACATATCACAGATACAGGTAATCTCCTTAAGGAGAAGACATGGTATTTAATGTGTCTGATGGATGCCCTTTTATACTACAACAATATTGAGGACTCCATGACAAACTCCTGACAGCATAACCAAATTTCAGGCATGCATGATAATGATAAAAAATCTTAAACCATTCATACACTTTACAGTGGAGTGTCAAAGGTCTTTTGTAAGTCAGTGTATCTCAGTAAAGCAGGAAAGTTTCCACCAGGAACTGCATCAAATAACCTGTCAATGACGTTATTTGATTTTTGTGGCTCAGCTTGTCCTTAAGGTTGCTTTTCTAGAACTATGTCAATACCCTTAAAGTTCCTGCAGTACAGCATGCCAGTAGCTGCTGTTTTGGCACAATTTCTGATACATTGATGCTTATCAATCTAATCATGTAAGGCTCATCTTCCAAAGGGAAACAACTGAAAGATCATAGCATCATATTTCACAGTGGAGTGGCTGTCATCACAATATATCATGCATGTATGCAAAGGTCATACTGTAAATCTGTTTCATTAGGACCAAACACGGAAGGAGAAGGCAGCACATGAGGGAATTGCTGATGTTACAGAGATGATAAAGTCACTGCCTATATGTAACACCCAGAGCTATTGCTGCATTTTGCTGTATGTTTGTACTGTGAAAAAGAATTTTATTAAGCACTTTTTCATCTTCACAGAATATTTTCTTCTCTGAAATAGTAATTCTACATTCCAATATTTGTTGCTGAAGACAAACATTTCTTAAAATCCAGAAATAGTACAATAATAGCAGTTTGGGAGTTTTGATCCAGATCTAATTTAGTGTGATTTTTTTTTTTTTCACTAGAGCTCTCCTCTTTTTCTTAAATCCATATTATCTCTGGCCAGTAGGATGCAAATGGTAGGTTAGGTATGTTTTTCTCTTTAAAGGAAGTTGCTCAAAATTAAAGAAAAAGTATTTAAGCATTAATTTTTCTGGCTTTTCCCTCTCTATGGATGAATATATAACTGCAAGGCATATTTCCATATTTTCTTATCCACTGTTTTGCAGCACATATATCCACTAGCCAAGCCAAAAAGCACCTTAATAAGCGATCTTAATATTCTTCATCTTTCTGTTCCTCTCTGCTTGCTTGAGTCAAATATTCAATTTCCAAAAGAATTTACAAACATTTGAAGACTGATCTCTTCCTGCATTGAAGTAAGCCGTAAACCCTGGATTGAGGGGAGCTGTGTGAGCTCTGCCTTACTGGAAGTTTAAGAGGCAATTTCAGAGATCACCATCTTGCTGTTTCTCCCATTGTGTTCCACCCAGCCCATGTGACCAGCAGGACACAGGCAGGCTCGGATTCACACGGTGTTTTTCGAATCACAGCCACTGATTTATTCGCGTATCCATAATCTTTTATTCCCATTGGTCAGACTTAAAAAAGGTTGAGAGACCTTTGACTTATGTATTTCGGTAATGGCTGTTAAAATCAATTCTAGCATTAAAGTCTCTAAGAATGAACAATGCATTGAGTGGAAAATTGATTAAATGGTCAAAGAACAGTCCTTTGTGGCCTCGTTTGCTTTTTCAATTAGTACAGATGTCACAGCTGGTCTGGGTGGCTCTCAAACTTTCACAAAAAATGTCCTTGAAGCTTTGTCTTTCTATGAATCTTTTTCTTCTTAGAAAGATGATTTTGTATTGAAGCTAGCACTTCTGTAATTTTTTGTTCTTTTCTTCCACAAGAGACCAAACAGTCACAAAAATGAATTGTGCATTTGACTGATAAGACACTAACAGGAAAAAAACAGGTGAGCTAGTGTCTTTTAAGGAATTTGATTTCAATATTCTGGTATATTCCACTTGAATTTGTTTCCCTCCTTTAGGAATTATGGGGACCAGTTCATTCTCATGTTTGGCAGATGAAAGCTGACAGGCAGATGGCTCATAACTGCAGCTATCTCAGATTGCTTTTGACCAGAATTACTGGGGCTACAGGTGAAGAACTGATGGGAACATGTATGAATTAATTTAGGGGAGCTCCAGTAAGTCATGTGATGAAGGCACTTAACTGGGATTTAGATGATCTGATGGCAAGTCCAGTTCTGCTACAGACTTACTATTTGATGTTGAGAAAGTCATCCTGGGAATGATTTCTCATGAACTTTTAGCATTGGTCTAATTCTGCTGTCATTGACTTCTACATAAAAATAGTTCCCAGCATGTGCCATGACATGGAATACCATGTCTGTATTTATAACCTACTGGTGTGTTCTCTCCTAGAAACTATAAGTAATAAATCCTTAATTTCACTGCTTTTAGGGATTAAATTATTTTCAGTGTATAGCTATGTAGGAGAAATGGATAGGAGACAACAGCCTTAACTGCACTTTTTCTCTCTTTTACTTGCTGACTGCCATGTAACATTCATAAATGCAAACACTGAGATTGTTTCTTTATTTTAGGTATGCAAACAATTTAGTTATGAGAGGCAATAGGTTTCGTTTTAGTGCCTTAATGTTTTATTAATTTAATTTTCCAAAGTCAAATTCTTTTTCCATTTTGCCTTATGGCCTAAATTTCCCTTGATATTTGTAATTATATTTGTTTGTGATTATACTGCAACATACTGTAATTCTCAACCAGCTGACAATGAACAAGAGTTTTTATCTAACATCTTATTAAAAAATAAAAATAAAGACTGACATGGAGATCCCTTAATTTATTTTTTGCAAATTCAGAAATCAATTGCCTGATTAAACTTAATGCATTTAAAACTATACATTTCATCAGACATGTAAAACACATGAGCCAATGCAGGTCCCTTGTTGAGTGGCTTTAACTACCACCTAAGTTGCTGCAAGTTGTTTCAACCTGTGCATAGACTGAATTTCTCCCATGATATTTGGAATAATGAAGAACCAGATAATGGATTAAATGGCTGGCCTTTCAAAGTTAGTGATCTGCTTACAAATGAAGCCACTGTCAAACACTTCAGGTTATCTCCCAAAACAATCAGATAATTTTGCAGTTAAATCATAATGAAGCAACTACTTTGCAAGCTGGGTAGCCATAATTTGGTATCCTAAATGATAAGGCTTATTTGGCATTATTTGGCATTGCATAATATAAAAATTGTGTTGATCCAAATGCTTGCACTGGCCTCTAAAAAAGTGTAGGTTAGCATTATACTTCAATAATAGCAGTTTTTTGGTCTGCCTACATTATGCCCTCTTGTTCCTTCAGCCACCTAACATCAGGATAGAATACCTTTTTTGTGCAAAGCTAGCAACAGGAGGCAAAGTTGTGGATAAATCTTCATACCTGTACTTATGAGTAAAACAAAGGGTGTAATTTGTATGAAGGGCTGGAACTGTGTTTGACCAGAGCCTTTTTGATGCTATTTCTTCACATTTTAGAAAGAAGTTGTTAAATATAATTTCTCCTTTTCTGTGTCACAAATTTTTATTTTCACTTTGGATAAATATATCCAGAATTTCACATTTACTTGCAATGAAGTCTGACCTGTCTTTCTAAAATATGGCATCTTCTAGGAAACAAATCCATAACTATTCAAACCTATCCATAATTGAGAAAAGAATAAAACAATTTTTCTGGTGGAAGCATTAACAGAATATAGTCATTGCATTCTCTATTTCTTAAATTATGTAGAAATACTGTTGACTTTACTGAAGGTGATGTACTGAAGGCATGTTTTACAAACATTCTTACAGGGAAGGCTAAGCATACACTCTTCTCTGTCTCAGTTCCTACTTTAGGTTTTCCAGAATGTAATCATTTCCTGTGCCCATCTTGAGATAGAGCTGAGCAGGAGGCATAAAGAAAAATGTGTCCCTTACTGTTATTCAAAGGGATTCCTGTTGCCAGTGATTTTCAGAGCAGTACATGTAGATTTTTAGTCTACTATAATGAGTAAGAGGTTATGCAAGTGGCTACTTGTTCAATAGTACAGTCATCAGCAAACTCTGCCATCTTGCAATCCTCTTACTTCAAATTATTAAAAAAATATATTAAACAACTTGATCATAGTACTGACCCCTGAGACACTCCATTATTAATATATCTCTTCTTTGAGGTTATAACTATTTATTTCTTATCATTTAATCACTTTTTAATCCATGACAAGCCTTTGCCCCTTACTTCATTGTTATTTATTATCTTTAATATTCTTTTATGAGGGACCTTTTCTAAAGCTTCTTGAAATCCAAGTAAATTATGTCCATTGGGTCATGTTCATCTACTGCCTTATTAATATTTTCAGAACCTTCTAACACATTAGAGAGGCACAATTCTCAGTTGCAAAAAGGTTGTTGCCTTTTCCCTTGCCATATATATTACAATTCCCTAAATGTTGCACTACTATTTAATTTTCAGTCATTGTAACAAACTGTAACTCTCAAGACATCCTCTAAATCTTTAAAAAATAAAAAATCATGCTAATGACTTTCCAGTTCTCAGGAAGCATGGTGATTGGTAAGGGTATGGTGTAATTTGTTATTAAGTTAGTCAGTCAGTCAGTCAGTCAAATAACTTGAAGGATGGCTCCAAAACTTTCTGTGAAGAAGATTCAGTCCCAAAGCAACCAGTTAATTTTTTTAAAAACATAGCTTTATAAAGAAGAGCTTTATAATCTTATTTCTTCTGCTATCCTGAAATACATACATTCTCAGACTGCCAATTCTTGCACTCATTATCCCCACTTCTTTAGTAACACACACCAAGAAACCAATGAAAATAATTATTCTGAAAACCTTCCTTTTTAAAAATTACATCAGAGAACTCAGGAAATCTTCTCACCCATCACTGTTTTAGTACTTTATCCCTTCCAAAGTTGCCAGTGTATGCTAAGTATCTTTTTCCTATGTGAGAGGTAGAGCTAAATGTCAGTCACCTTAGCCTTTCCTATGGTGCCCCTTGGTCAGGAGAACACTGATGGAAGGGAGAAAGAAATAGGAAAGCTTTGTTCATCTCAAGGAGAGTTATTTGACTCTAGATCCAGGGCAGCCACTAGAACCAAGCAGTAATATCCAAACAGTGTATCTGCAGGTAGGTCAAATGAGATCATGGATAGTCGCAATGAAAGATCTCCTTGCAAAGAAGGAATATGGAAAATGCAGAGTCCTTCCTCTCTTCTTACGCCTTAACATAGAGATCAGGGAGTGAATTTGGAACAGAATTGCACAGAAATAAGAACTGTGCATAACCAGCAGAAAACATTGTCCTTTCCTTGAAAGATGAGAAGGACTTTAGAGCTGCAGGTATTCTCAGTCTGTCACAGAAACATGGACATGTAGACAAGGCATTGCAGGCAAGTGGCATCTAGTGAAAAGCTTGAGGAGAGCTAGGTCTCAAATCAACCTACAGATGCTGTGCCCCAGATGCTGTGCCCTGGAACATGGTCAAGAAACTCAACGTCTTATTTGCAAATCTATTAGAGGTGGACCAAGAGGAGGCACATATATTGGTTTTGGTCTTATTAATTATATTAAAACCATTTGGCAGCTAAGCTGACATGGAGACCTATGACTGCCAGTCTATCACTATACTCTGTAAAATCCTACAGCCGGTTCCTCTAACATGTTCCTTCTTGGAGTGTGCACATGAAGTTTCCTCCCTTGGGTTAGAGGATGCCCATCATGGATACCTCTTTAAATTGAGTGAGAGAGATCTGCCCATGAGTGTTGGTGTGGTGAGTTACATCAATCTCTACTTAATAATGGTTTCTTTTTGATAGCTTTCTTATAATTGCTTTTACTATAATTGCTTCGCTATAGTGCATTATCATATCCTATGCTATACACTACTGGTAGTTTCAGCTTTTATCAATAATAGAATAATAAATAATTCTGGTTCAGGTCATTTGCCACAAAAAGTAATTCATTTAATGTAAATATACTTAATTTGCCAGACCTTTAGATCCTGTGGGACAAAGTTGCTTAAATTATTGACAAAGTCTGGGGCTAAGATTGAACCCTATCACACCTGGACTCTTCTCTGAGAAGAAGGAATTCTCTAGTTAACTTTGTCTGAAGCTCCCACTCCATCCACAACAGTGTGAGACCAGAGCAGGATGCAGGAGCTACTGGGACAAGAAGCCAAAGTTCATCCAGCAGTCGTTACAACTCTCCCAGACACTGTTGTACTGGAACTGAGTGCTGCAGACAGCAGCCAAAATATACAGATTTCTTTATATAGAATATATTACTCATATTTGATATTTGAGTTTTCTTCTCAGCAACACTCAATTAAAAGCACTACTACAGCAGACTGTGGAACTTAAATTCTGACTGGGCTGTCAAAATTTCTCAGTGATGACATTTTTGCTCAGGCTGGTGTTTCTGTTCCTGGAATTATATTTGCCAGGTTCAAATCTGATAGGGCTTTCAGGCACTGGGAGACAAATAGACTTGGAGGACTTATATATACTGTGCCCATCACATCCAACAAGTCAGGAGGTGAGGAACAACTGTGGTTTCACTACAGCAAATGTGGATGTACCCAGTGAATCCTGGAGCAGTGCCCTTGTAATTAAGATCTGGATGCTCAGATAGTGGTGAAGGAGTATATGGTCAATATAAATGACAAATTAAAACACAGACAGACATATTTTTTCCTCAAAATATTACAGGAGGGACAGCACCATAAAAAATATCCATTTGACAGATAGGAATCTCTGAATCTCCTTGGATTTTTTTAGTTTATAATAGCACCTGGTCATTGTTGTTATTTCTTAAAAACAATAGAGCTGCATACACTATTGAGATAATATTCTTTATTTAATTTATCATTGGACTTAATGTAGTCTCCCACCAGGGCTTGTATACTTCATCTAAGCAATGTGGATGGAATTCCTCATGACTTGCCCAGCATTTGAATAAGCATTCACAAATCCACTCCTGTGATGTGATGTGATGTGATGGACTGTGCTGCAGGATAGCAGAGTTGATTCATATGGCCCACTATGTGAGTTCTTGTCTTTTACCAGAGAGTGTTTGACATAATGGTAGATTATTGCATTTTGGCAATAATTATACTTTTCCTAAAAACTGTTTAACCAATACAAAAAAAAAAATAAAATAAAGCTGTCTACTCGAGCCACCTTGCTAGCAGTAGGATCTTATGTCACCTAAACAATACCAAATTACTGGAGTCTGACAAGATTAAAATAGTGCTGAACAGGAATTCAGCAAAATTTACAGATCCCTAGGATGGGGAAATTATGATAGTAGATTAGGTTTGTTGCCAGTGGAGCAAGTCAGGTTCTGAAAAGAAGGTTTTTAAATTTGTCAGATTTTTTTTCTAATGAAAAACTATGCAGAATTGTACATTGGAAGCAACTTAAAAAAGTAGAAGTCTAGACCTCAGATTGAAATATTTTTTTAATTTCACCTTCTTTTGGCTCATTTTCAGCATGTTCTGCTTTTTCATTGCAGAAGCTTCTAATCAGCTTTTCTGTTTTTAATACCTAATAAATCTCCAACTTAATTATACTTAATATAGTGTTGTCAAATACTGAAAATCATGAGTAAGGCTTCCAGAATTTATAGGTTTGGGTTGGTTTGTGGGGTTTTTTACTACCTGTTAGGGTTTCTCCTTGTTTGACTTTTATCTTTCACAGTTTTAGGAAATGCTTTGGGGTTTTTTTCTGCTTAGATATCAGCACTGGAAACATGATTTTTTAATGGAAGTTAATAGCCTCCTAATTAGTATAAATCTAGCAGCTAGGTCTCTAGAAGAGGCATCAAATATCATGAGGCTAATAATAAAATTGCAAGAGTTGGCAATATTTTTATCCAAAAATGAGTTAAGATTCCTTATTTTGCCAGAACAATAGTCATTTGTCTCAAATTTATCAGTAGCTTTTTAACTTTTACAATTATGTCAGAGGTGTGGAAACATTTATTTTTATTCCTTACCTACAATTTACTTGTCTCTCTCTTAACGATGTTGTCTGGGTCTTGAGGCAAAATATTACACACCAACTTGTCATTAAGTCACAGTTTTGAAATAGAGCTTTTTACTCCATCCTGTGTATCCACTGATAATTAAATAAGAATGCCAAAGTACTTCCTTTGCAAACAAGATTTTTCCTTTTCTATTTTTTTTTTTTACTTCTTCTCTTGCGTTTCTTTGGGTTTAGTTTTTTCTCTCATTTTCTTTTCAGAAACAGTCCTTTATGTGCTCCTGCCTGAGAAGAGAAAGAAAAAGTACAGTAAAATATTATCTGAATTAATTTACAAACAAATTTGTTGACAACAGGGCAAACTGGTATTCTGCTATTTTGGCTTATACAGAATATGTGAAAATGTCACAAAAAAAAAACCCTGGCACAGGTTGGTCAGATAAGCTGTGGGTGTTTTATCCTTGAAATTGTCCAAGATCACATGGAGGGGACCCTGAAATACCTGGTCTAGTAGTGCATGTCCTTGCCCATGGAAGAAGCACTAGAACAAGATGATCTCTAGAATCCCTTCCAACCCAAACCATTCCATGATTCTGCAATGAGCAAAGAATGTGGTTTTTTCCCCCCACAGCAGTACCTGCAAAAATGTAGGGAGTGCTTTATACACAGGTTTTCAGAAGTACCCCTTGGTAATTTGTTATGGGTGTTGCTGCTTTGTACCTCAGCAGAACACTAAAATTATTAGGTAAGCATTTGGGTGTACTCGAAAAGATTAGAGATTATCAGTTTTGTAAGAGATTAAATATATCCTGTCTGTGCAGAGCTGACAAGATTTGTCATAGACAGGAAAGCAAAATGGAACCTGGCTGTGTCAGAAAGGAGCAGCTGAACCTGTTCTTGCTCAGAAAACAAAGGGGTGGAGGACAATAAAGAAAGTACAGTGACAAAAAGAATTAAAAAAACATTAAAGACTATCCCCAAAGTAAAACTGCTGTCACTGGGAAGAAGGCAAAAATGGAAGGTTGAGGTAGTGCCTGTGTGAGGGCCCAGTACAAGCAGCCCAGAAGCTTCTAATGCTAATCCTCATTGGCCCCTGACCCTGTACCCACACTGGCTTTAAAATTTAAAATTATATGCTATGTCATGTTAAATGCCCCATCATTTTAAAAATGTGCTTTTTTTTTGCTGTTAATGCCATACCTTTCCTATCAGACCTCATCTCTACATCTTATTGTCTCACTAGAACACTGGGGAGTAGCAGACATTCATGATCAGAAAACTTAGATACGTAGATATCATTAGAATGTGCATTGTTTTCCAGTCTTTTAAAGAACATAGCTTATTTTGTTAGTCTTGCGGTCAGAATTTGCATTTATTATCAGAAGATGATAAGAAGGTCATGAGTAGCACTGAAATTAGAGTTGCATGTAGTTTGGAACTCACTTCCTATTGACAGGGCTCTGAATACAGCCCTCAGAAGCAGTGTGAAAATTCAGGAGACAACTGAAGTTCCTAAGAAGCACTTGTTATCCATTTGAAAAGGGAAAAACTACTTAGGTGCTAGATATTAAAAACCAAGAATATTACTGCTTGGTTTTAGTTCTGTACATTTTTATAACACATCAGATCAATTACTTTCTCAGTTTTATTGCACACTAAAAGACCATCTATCGTTACGACCATCAACTCTTAGTTCAAACACAGGAGTGGCAATCTGCCTTGGACTTCATCTATCATCTCTGGCAAATCTTGGGAAGACTTTGCTATATATTTTTAGCTCATATTAAAAAGCACATTGAAAATGGTTTAATTGCAGAGTAATAAGAAAAAAAAAAAGAAGAAAAAACCAACCACCCACCCTTATTTTCTATAGGGGAGTATCACCTCAGAAATTTAAAAAAACTTTATATCTGATAAAATAAAATAGTTATATGCTTCAGTGTTTTTCTGTCTCACCTGTACTGCTGTGGTGGGTCAAGCATATGCCAGATCATGCAGTATGTTCTGGGACTCGTCTGTTTTAGACTATGCTTTCCATTTTCATGTTTAGCTAAAGTAGCAAGCTATGCATCCAAAAAGTAACAGCAAAGAGCAGAACAAAGCTCAGCAGGTTTTCTCACATCCTCACAGTCATAGGTTTATTATTTCTTCTTCTGTCCTGCTAGCTTTCACTTGTTCAGATTGAAATGATTAAAAGCAGGTAAATGTAAAAAAGCTTTATATTTAATTTATTTTATACCTTATCTAATAATATACATGAGAAATACTGCATAGTATATTTTTTTGTAAATTTATGAATTTATTATGTGTGTTAGATATTTGAGAAGTGTCTTTGTGTACTAGAAAAATATTTCCCCACAACTTGCCTATTGCCATCATGTTCCTTCAAATTTTTTGCATTTAATTTAATAGAATTATATGATGCTTTTCCAGCTAAAGCATTGTGTAAGTGTGTGCAGGATCATAACAATGAATGCTTCTCGACACCAACAAGACAGGTAAATCCAGTAAAAATGTGAGACTTTTTGGTAAAAATGAAATAGCACAGAGAATATTAAAATGAGCCGAGAGGAGCTTCTGAGATGAGATATACAGTGTAAAAATTTGATCCTTTCTTGTTTTAGCAGACTATCAAGGAAAAAGAGTTGCAACTCCTTTAAGCATCACCTTCCTTCACAGGTTTTGGGAGTCAGTGATTCAGAGGGACAAAAGGTCTGTGGATAGCTTGGCAGGTCAATGGAGCTCAGGTCAGCAAACTGACCGTGTTAATCTGTGAGGGGGATGTAACCCAGACTGTCTAGCCCACTGCTCCTGCCATCTGCCTCTCCAAGTAAAATCCATCTCAGACACTCGTAGAGGATCTGCTTCCTCAGAAAACCTGCATTGGAAAAGACCAAAATCCAAAAGCCCTCTCAAAAGGAGGGGGTACTGGAAGCAGGAATCTCAAAGTCTTGTGTGACAAGATGAGAAGCCATCCTTCCTATCCATCATCTAAAAATGTTGGTGGATCACACACAGCGGGCCAAGGACCTGCTACCAGAGGGAATGAGAGCTAATGGCAGCCCTCCTACAAGTGAAAATAATTAATGAAAAATTTATTACCTTTATGATAGAAATTGCTGCTGGATAGTCCCCAGATAAATTATATTAATAAAGTTGCAGAGTAATTAAGCCATATCTTTCTGTTTTCTTGCATGGCTGGGGCTGATGCAAGCTCAGCAGAACAGAGGAAGGGGAGGATGTAGTTTTGAAGGGCTGGAGTTTGAAAAGCAGGAGACTGAATATATTAAAAAAGAAACTCAAAGTAAAGGGCCCATAGACAATGTGGACATGGGGTTTTTGAATAGGCTATTATGGTTCATTTTAATAATATTACAGTTTATGGAAGTTTCAGAAATGTGCAGAAAAACACTCCAATGTTTTTGCAAAGAAAAAAAATGGTCCTGTGAGACGAACAATAGAATAGAGTTACAACAAATTTTTTCAGTGCAGTGACATATTATCTGTTATAAATAAAGCTACATATTATGTGTACATTCTATGTAATTACTCTTTGAAGTGAAAAATTTGCAGATTGAACTTTCTCAAACTTTCTGACACAAATTGCTTTACTACATATTGATTTAAAATTAGAAGCAAAAGTTCTGAGGAAAATGAAAATTTGTTACTTGTCTTGACAATGTGCGAACAAATTTTTTACTTTTCTGAACTTCAGTTTTATTAAGTAACTTTCTATAAGACAAGTTTCAGCAGATCAGCACAAAATTTTCTTAATTTCATTACAGGCTGTAAATTAAAATTAATGAGGCTGACACCCACAATTAACAATGAAAAATGCAGATTGTTATAATTACTTAAGCAATAACATTGCTTTACATAGAAGACTTAAGGTGCTCCACAAATTATTTACAAGTGTTACATAAAACACAAAAAATGACAATTTCAATTTATTTTGTCAGTATAAAAAACAAAAATCCTTACTAAAACCTTTCTCAATTGGGAATCTCTCGCCATGCATAATTAAGCAAATTTGATTGCAATTAAGCCTGGCTTCTACACTGGAGTTTTAATTAATGCAAATCTGGCATCTACATCTATAAGATTAATTTTTGTGAATTAAAAGAAAACAACAAAGCATATTTGAAAGTGCAGTTGTATTGTTGAAAGGATGGAATGCAAAATCTGATTATGTTTCAGCCTTCCATGTGGATAGCCTTTGACTTACACTTTAAGGAGGGATATTTTATTTGGATCTGTTGTGCTGTTTCTCAAAGCATTCATTATTAAGCAGGATCATGGCAATTACATGAGGCTTCATCTAAGTAACATCTTTAAATGTAATTATATACATTTAGAAGTAGAAATGAATTATATTATAGGTTAAGGAGTGAGGGCACCATTACACTACACAATGTTTTTTCTGAAGTCACTATACTCCTCTTTCACTTGGGGCATAGAATATCCTGTGGCAACTGCAGGTATATTCTAATAAGATCTTCCCTTAAAAATTCCCCAAATTGGAATAGAACTTTTACAGGATAGGGGAAAAGAAAAATTTCCATTTTTTTAGCAATGTGTTTGAATGGTTTTTTTAATGTGGTTTTTCTGTCTTAAATTTGTTTGCTCTTAACATCTTTAAACAAAAAATTCTTTATTTGGAATTATGTTCCTTAAAAAGTGTCCTATAAGAGTCACCTATTCTGTCAATCTTTCTATATAAAACATTCAGCTTTTGAATCCACATGGTTTTTCTTCCTCTTAAATACAGTACTAAGTAATTTTATTATATCATTTGTGCGATAAAACGATCAAATGGAAATGGACCATTAGCAGGACAATCAGATACTGCATTAAAAACTATTCTCATTGGCACACCAGAAGGCAAATTTCATCCAGTCTCTCCATATGGATGTCAGTCAGGTAATTCCAATGAAGCATTTGTCTGGTTGGTGGAAATGCTCTGATGTGTAATTTTCTATTGCTCTATTTTTTTCTTGGTCTTGCTTTTGGAAAAGTATGGACTGGGTATGCAGAGAAAGTGTAAATTCTTTTTTACTCAAGGATGAAAAGGCTGAATCAAGGTTGTGTTGGAGAAAAGGCCAGTGCCAAGATCCAGGTGCCTCTGGGAGAAAATGAACCCCAAAACTTGCATGCTGATTATTGGATGTCTCTGACCCTGATATAAGAAATAAAATTAGCAGCTGTGTAGTTTGAATTCCTATCTAATACAGCTTCTTTGTAATTTCTTTCCTTGTCTTTGCAAAACCCAAAACATCTCCATTTTGTTATATGAAACATCATCTGAACTGAAGATTTCCCCAAGATGTTCTGTCAGAGGAGCTATTCCTTTATGGCTGTGTCAGGGAGATTACAAAATGAAGTCCTTAAGGGCCTATAAATGCTTCCACACTTGGTTCTCCCATTACAATCATTATTACAGCTCCCAAAGGCAGCCTGCAAAGCACCACACACAGGGTGCTCACAGGGCACTGGAAACAGCAGGAGGTGAGCCTAGCCTTGCAATCACATTCACCACTTTTTCAGCACTGGCTTTAAAAACTTCAACATTTTTTTGTTCTGCTGTGTTGTACAACACAGGTGTATTTACAGATTTTTTTTTTAATTATATTTAATTTCAGAATATCAAGTCTAGTATTTATTTTGGTTGTAGTGAAAGGGTAGTATTTTGAAACATTAATAGCAGGTTTAGACAGAAGTCTTCTAACTCGATTTTCAAAATTATCAGCTCAAAAAACAAGGTGTAAGACAGATGATGTTCTGCAAGTCTCTGGTTATGGATCAACACCTGCTTTTGTGGATCTGGAAGAGCAGCAATATAAGTGTTTTGTGACTTACACAATCTTTTTTGCCGAATTAGTAATGTCCATCACTCTCTTTCCTCTCCAATCTAAACACACTTGGCACTAGAACCTTGATCTATATCCTCCCCTAATGTTTGTGTTCGCATGACTGTGTTTGCATGCTTATTTCTTTTAAATTGTTTATCCTCAGTGTGTGCAAAAGGAAGATACTGGTAATTCTATTGTCTGTCTGTATCCAGTCTTTGATAATTTGGACAATGATTCAAAATGGGCACTAGTTTACCTAAAGGTTACCCTTGCTCTTGTTAAAAGGACTGAGGAAGGATCAAAGGAGAGATATCAAACAGCAAGTTTGTTTCTAGGGCACAATGCTTAAAACAGTCTTCTGCTCTTGTAAGCCAATGAAGTTTGGGGAGGTTTCATTTGTTTGCTTTCTGCATTTTTTTCCCAGTATTTTTCAACAGCCTCAGCCAAGTCATTTTTCAGTCTCAGTTAGGTAGACATTTTCACAACAAATTTAATGTTTATGCCCACACACACTCATCCTCTTAAAACAGAGAAGGAAAGCAGCAACCTCTTTGGTAAAAATTGGGGTCAGAGAAAGAGATTGTGGTTCCCATTTCTCTCATACAATTAGTTCAGCAAGTTTTTCTTGAAAGTTTTATAGCTTTGTGGGTGAAGAATGAACCAAGACACAACATCTTCTGAGATCAGAGAGAGATTATCAACCTTAATGAGAATAAGGAAAATTAAGAGAACATTAATAGTAATGATACCAAAATGAGAACTAGAAAACCAGTCCAGGAAATCTACACACTCTTGTGCCATCCATCAATCTGAAGACTATGATTAAAATACAATAATTTATTCCATCAGATTGTTGTGCTAACATGCTGAGAACATCTCTCTACTGGCTTGTGTTTTTGAAAAAAGCCTAGGGCCATTAGGCACCCAAATCCATTAATAAATCCTTGTCTTAGTCTACACCTTTTCAACATCTGAAAAATAATAAAGGTACATTGTGTTGGTATTTCTTGCTTAATGTTCATTATGCACTGAAGAGGTATTGAGAAATAGTTTTTCTCCTGCAGCAGTTATGAAAGAATTATACTATTTTCTGAGTGAATGAAATAAGAGCAGATTTCATGAGTCTATGCCAAAATCTCTTTAATTAGGTCATCATTCTTAGGAAAATAATGCACAAGCAGCTTCAGAGAAAGTGCAAGGCATGACATTTGAATTAACTCTATTTAATGAAAGGAACACCTTCTGAGGGTCTCAGATTTCATGGTAAAATCCAGTTGTCACTGTGACTGCTATCTTATGCATACAGGAACTCAAGTTTGTGTTGCACTTGTTGGTCTTGTTTTGTGCTAGAAGTACCTTGTTTTATATGAGCACTGATCACAGCAAGAGGAAGAGAACAACTGCCAACAAAACTGGAGGAATTGTCCCTAAGTAATGAAATGCAGTGGAGATGATGGAAATGGAAAAGAAGCAAAGAGGATGGAGGAGAGTTTTGAACAGTTCAGGGAATAGAAAAAAGATGAAATAAAAAGAAAAAGGGTTTAAGTGATGTGTAGCACCTGAAAAAAACAGGGCTCTCAAACAAAAAGTAGTAACTACTGCTGCTGTGTTTCCACGTTTGACAACTTTCCCTCTTCTCGGTCTGGAAGTGAAAGATTTTATGTCATAAGAAGGTCTCAACCAAAGTCGTGTTCACTAAGAACAGAAGTGCAGCTGTTTTAATTTGTGTAGATAAAGTCAAAATGATAAGTCTCTTTTTTTTTTTTTTTTTTTTTTTTTTTTTTTTTTTGCCTAGTTTCTTGATAGAACTGTATACTTCCCTTCCTTTTGGCTGTGAAGAAAGACAACCTTTTCCAAAGCTTGTTGGGAAATAGTATGTTGGAGGGTAGTCACAATAATTTTCAGCTGGTGTCATAGCACTGAAAGCAATTAGGGTTTCTAAAAGAGATGTCTTCTTTTGAGGGTTATTATTTGAGTTTTTGTGTCATGCTTGTCTAGCTTGTTGGTTGGTTATTTGGTTTGTTTATGCTAATGTAAAAGATGAATTATTCTCAGTATGAGGATAAAGAGGAAATTTGGAAGGGATTTTAAGTTTGAGGAAAGAAGAAACACATGAAAAAGTAGGGAGAAGAAATTGAGAGAAATTGTTGTGTAGAGTATAGGGACAAGGATCTATGAAGGGATAGAAGAAAGAAAATTGCTATGTAAATGCACAGAATGGAGGGTTCTGTGGAATGAAGACAAGAAGTAAAAATTTGCTGTATGCATAATCTACTATCTTTTATGCCAATTAAAAAAACACCTGGATTCAGCTTACCTGGTCAGTATATCACATTTTCTATAAGAGCATAACAAGGGTGAAGACACAAAAGACTTCGATACTCTCGATACTCCTGAATTTCTAAAAGTGGAAAAGAAAAAAAGAAGAGTCTGGTACACTGTGCATTGAAATTAAAACTGCTACTTATTATTTCCCTCTTAGAATTTAGAATCTGACGCTTGTTATTTGTAGAACTGAGCATTTACAGGAAAGTGTAGAGAGGTGTATTTTCTTCTAGATTTTCAAGAGGTTATTTGTGATGAACACCTGAATAAATTGGTAATTGTCTCCAAAAGGAAGTTTTAAAAGTCCAAGTATGTAGGGCAAGAGGGAGAAAACACATTGAAAAAACACAGAAAGAAATCTAGTAACTATAGTGATGGAGGTCTCTATACAATGAAGTAATTCTAAATCTAAGATATGTCTGTTATATGGCTGTTATGCCCTAAATGCAATATACTTATAAGATAATTTACCCTGGTTCCTTATCTACAAAGAAGATGGCCCCAGAGATAAATATAGACTTAATTTCTAAATATTTTTAATGTTCTTTTTTTCTCTCTCCCATTAATTGATTTGTTGATTTAAAGTTAGTGACATGGAAGCTTAATCAGTCTAATATGTGATATCTCTTCTCTCGCCTCCTCTCTGTGCTGCAATGATTTTAGTGCAAATATGAAAATGACAAACATTTCTTGTACATTGAAGATGAAAAATGAACAAAGATATGATTTAAAGGAGCAAATTTGATTTATCTAACTTCTATATTAATCCATTACAACCCACAAAATTATTTTAGTCCCAGGGAGGGATTTCTTCTCTTTCTTATTTACAGAAGTGTGGTATCATTAACATAATTTGCAAGTGGCTTTTCAAAGGTATTTCTATATTATATAAGTGATGTGCCTGGAGAATTCTGTATGGTTCCTTGCAGCATTTCATTATTCTATGATCTCTGCAGATCATCTCCTTTTAATAACATGAATTTCTCTTGCTTATTTCTGCCATAGAAATTAAGGGCATTATCATCTTTGCCAGGATTTGATGGACACTGAGTTGTGAACAAAGTATTCTAGATTTTAACTTTCTAACAGCAATCTCCTTCTTTACAGCACTTTCCTTGATCAGAACTCTGCAGTTAATACCATGGAAAAGTTTAAAACAGAAGGTCAAACACAATTTGCTCCTGTACATAGTAACTGCCATCTTGAAAAATATGGTACTGAAGCCTAAATTAGATTAACTACCTTATGATTTTGAATCAGTGCTCATGGCTGAAGAACGTAAGAGTTAAAGGTCTTGCAGATGAGTTCATTAAGTTATTTATAAAGTGAATACGCAATGACAAACTAGTTATAGCTTTGGTATTAATAAACTTCTAAAATGTTTCTGTAGAAAAATTGTTTCAACATTAATTGCTGCTCACAAGAGACAAAAGCAAACATTTCTGTAATTTGAACTGTGAATGGTCTCGTATTCTTATGAAATGCATTTTTTAAGAAACTTCTGTAACATTTTTAAAGGAATTTCTCTGGAAAGCTGTAATTAATATGATTAGTAAAATCAGTATATTTCAATAATTAAATGTTCATGTTTCTTATACAGCATGTCACTAGATGTCACTCTGGATTCCACTATTTGGTATTCTGGTGATTTCTAAATTTTTCTGCCTTTCTGTATCTGCTTTCCCCACAACAAACCTGAACAGACAATGTAAAATGTGCATGAATAACACGGAATTGCTGACTGAATGTCAATTTTCTAGTGTGTGACTTCTATTGATCATTCATTATTGACATGAAGGTCTCTAGTGTCTCTCCTTCCCTCTTTAAACTCTTTCTCAGCTAAAATTTCCAAACAACAGAACCAGAAGGCCTTGAAGAATGGGATGATTCAGGTCTCTTAGGATGTTTTACAGAGTACTTTGACCTCAGGAAGGCATCAGAGGTACCTTTTTATAAAGACTCAACAACTGTTTGGAATAAAAATTTAAACACCGGGAAAAAAAGAACTTTCTACTTAAATTGAACCACTTTCATTGACACTTTTTTGGTGTAAATATAACTGGCTGCTTTTGGCAAACATAAGGACTTTTTGAAACAGTTTCTTAAATGTATGTACTTCCCTTCCTTGTAGCCAATAAAATATAAATAACATTTTCACAGTGACAAATGACATGTAGTACTGTATTCTATGATCATGGTTCCAGGATTTTATTTCTTTTAGCTTTGTATACATTAATTAAGTATACACAATCAGGGTTGAGTGCAGAGACAGCTAAATAAACAAATGACACTGTAGAAAGGTCTTTCTGCATACTAATCATATCCTACATCTGCAAGCAAAAGCTCTATAAATCGATTTGCTCTTTCACATCAAAAGACAAACAGTGAGGCAAGTCAGCAGTTCCTTTGTCAAAGTCACAGAGATTGCTGTTCTTCACAAATGCATTTCTACAGAGCTGAATTCAACCATTTGATGATTAGCATTATTGGCAACTCTTCAAAGAAGATTCATCAAGTAATTTGCAATTGGATTGGTTGCCATTTTTGTGATTCTACCCCATGAAATTGAACAAAAAATGATTGACATTTGAATTCTTACTTGGAGGACAAAGTGAACTAGCATAAGAAAAAGAAGTAAGCAGATTCCCTAGAGGTTGAGAAGCTGCTGTGCTGTCTCTGGTGATTCCCACATGGACCAGACCAGATAGGTCTGAAAATAAAGTTAATGGATAGGGCAGAGGCAAGCAGGAAGATGTTACTTCCTGTGAATATAAGAAAAAATAAAAGTGCTCATTTTTTAAGATGTCAGCTTATGTATCTGTGCTTATGCAACTCCTCTAAACACTAAATCCATTCACGTGAGAAAAATCACACTGAGAAGGAGGGAAAATCAGTCTCTCACTTCACATCCTTTGCATGCAAGAATTGAGTTCTCTGCTATCAGTGCACATTAGATATGTATGACAAAATTAAAGAATAGCACAACATATTTGTGTGTGCATGTAAATAAAATGCAGCTGTGTGAGAAGCTGCAAGTGACGTGGCTGAGTACAGGAATTATTCAGACTTTGATAACATTACTTACTCAAAGATTTCTGATTTTCAAAACAAACCAGAAAGCAAACCAAAAATACTTGCTTGAATTCTTATATATTTTGTCTCCTGCTATCTCTCCTTCAGAAATTATGAATCAGAAGCCTCTCTGCCCTGACAAAATTACAAAGATATTTGAATTCCTCAAGCATGGTATTTCCTAAAATAGGAGAAGGGTGAAACTTAATACAGAAGTTAATAGATAGATAATTAGGAGTATATGAGTCGATTTGCTGACAGTTCCATAACCTTTTTCATCTGCAGGATATTTATTGTATGGGGTGTGTTTTTTGTTATGATGAAGCTTATACCTCCGTAGTCTCTTTTTTTTAAATAGATTTTCTCTCCTATGTTTTGACTGCTAATGACCACAGATATTTTTGGACATACTGACCCACCTGTTACCTACTTACACTATATAAACTAGGTTAAAACCATTTCAAACTAAACCAGGTCCTCAATTCTGAATTTTAACTTCATCAGACTTCCATAATCTAAAATTAAGACCCATTGATAGCTAAAGGCAGAACTTGAAATAGAAATTTCACATAGAACTTGAATTTTAGAAGGCTTTGGATTTCATTTTCCAGGATTAATTTGTCTAAAAAAACTGAAGGATGGATTTTGAAGATAGCTGGATCCCTACATGTAGGATCCAGAAGCTTCCTGGTCTGACCCTGGGTCTGGTGGAAGCAATCACTAAAATATTTTTCTTTTACAATCGCAGTGGATGTTCTTAAAACCAAAGGTGTAATAACTCTCTTCAGTGTAGTGGCTATCCTGAAATACCTCTCAAACTACATATCCTGCTCCATGGCTGGATTAATTAATAAATTGTCTGGTATGGTATGAAATCACACAAACAATTAAGGGTGTTAACCCCCTTCCCAAGGGTTATGTGCCTGAGGTACTGAGATTAGGTATGTGTAGTCCATGAATCCTGCCTGTCATCAAGATCTCTGTTAAAGAATGACAGGGGATAATCAGTATCAAAAGTCCTATTAAAGGTGATAGGGTAAAACCACTCCAAATAATGCCTAGGCATATATGTCACTGCTTTTGATGAAACTGTCATGCATAAAAATATAAATACATCTGTATAACTATATGTGACAAGTTCACAATAATCAGGTGGATAAAAATATCTGATATTTTTAAAGATTTTTCTTAAAATGACTGTTCATGGCACAATGGCACACATACTATATTTTAAAGAAGTAAATGCTTATTTCCTCTTCATAGCATATATTTCTCTCCTGCAAGTTATGTTCTAATGTCAGTGTTGGCATTATTCCCCAAATCAAAACAACTAAGCTATCATCTCAAGGTAGTACAATGACTTTTAATCAAATGATATTAATAAAAACAAAAGAAAAAAAAAAGAAAAAAACACGGAAAGAAAACAAACAAACACAAAAAAAACCCACAAAGGAAAAGTAAAAAAATCACTCCAGGCTATGATTGTCATTACTTTTAAGTTATATCAAATAAATAGTTTGAGGAAATTCAACAAAACTAAAAACACTGAATCTGCCCACTGGTATGAGAATTTCTACTTTTTCTGAGGAAGTCTTACTTTAAAGGTCAAGTAAACAGAAAGAATCAGCAATGCTGATTGGTATTGATATTCAAATAGCTTTGATCTCTGTCCCTATGAGATCTCTCACAATATAATTGGAAACTATGAAAAACAATGACAATGTAATTAACATGTATTCTAAAAGATCTCTGACTATCATATCTAGGGCCTCAATTGAAATAACTATAGTTTTATACCTTTGTTGTTTTGAATAATTCAATATCATATTCATTTCTGGAATAAATAGATGTGATTCTCACTGAAGTGAATATATCTGCTTTTAGAACAAATACGGTCCTCTGTAATAGACTATGCATATTATATGATGGCAACATTTAGAGAAACTGTAGATCACTGTTATCACTTTCTTAGTGAGTCTAAAGAAAATAATTCATCAAATATTTTACCAGATGCTGATTCTTGTATCTACATTAAGTGTTCCTTACATATTTTGGGTGTGTGTTATTCAGTGCATGTCTTCAAAAAGAGCATTCATTGCCTTGGTGATCCAGGTTTTGCATAATGGTATATGAGCTCTTGTAGAGTACCATCCTCACTGTTCAGAAAGTTACTTCTTTGAGTATTATATCTCCAAATTATACTAGCATTAGAGAGAGATTGTTTTTATGGATGGAAGTCAGGATATCACTCATATTAATTGGCTAGCTCATAAAGCCATGAATTGATGAAACTAACCACAGCTCCAAGGGGAATTCTATGGTAATGGATTTTAAGAAGACATCTGATTCTGGGGCTTATATTAGCCCAGTAGCTACACAGAGACTACTGCAGTGCTTTGTATTTTCCTAATTACAGCAGTGCTCGTCACTTCCAATGCAGTCTTTGCAGTTTACAAACTCTAGTCAATGTTTACAAATCAGATGGAAAGCAACAGACCAAATGAGTTAAAAATGCCAAACAACCATCTCTGACTTTGCTCTGGTGGCAGTTCACCTCTGAATACCTGTCCATTTCACTTGGTGCTCAGTGCACTTCAGTATGGAAACAGCTCTGTCCAGATCCCTGAGACCAGGCATTCAGATTTACCCTTCCCACGTAGCACAGGTAAAACACAAGTCACCTTAAAAATAAACTCACAAGGAGAATAATGCCAACCTCCTAAGAAAATAGGTTTTGTTGGTTGAGACCAGGGAATCAAGACTAGTGGTTAAAGCTCTAAAGATTATTTCTGTGTGAAAGAGTTATGAAATAAAATACTTAAATATTCTAACAAGTGATTCAGTGCCTAATTATTAAATTAGACTGATGTTACCTCTTTCAGACATCTCAAGCCCATATTTGTGGTGGTTACCTAGTTTTCATTTAAAAACATCATTTTGTTTCCTTTTGAACATATGTATCCAGTAGGTAGGCAATTTCCTGACCAGATGAAAGATATCAGCCTTGTCTGCCTTGTGCCGTAACAAAGATCTTTACTCCTCCAAGTAAATTCTCTCAACAGTGGAGTACAAAGAAAACTATAGTTTCTGCAAGAGGAAGAAGAGTGTCATCAGGATATTGTATAGGTATATAAAGCATACTCTTAGCTCATATATGCATGTGTTACAGTATAGCACATATATGCTTTATAGTCCTGACTTAGCCAATCTATGGCAGGATGTTTTACACTGGAACTGGAAGCTAAAGTTCCATCTGTTGAGTACACATGGATTTTGCACTGGAACTGGAAACCAAAGTTCTCCTTGCTGAGTCCCCATGGAACACCAGTGTTCTGATCTCCTACTCCTGACTGTAGGATGCTACGCTTCTTATCCTGCCATGGACACTGGGGAAGGGGAATAATTTTTTATTTTCCCCCTAGAGAATTCTGAACTCTTGATGATGCAAACATGAATACAAGAATTTGGAAGTGATTTATTGAACAAGAACATATATCCTGGGGAAAATTTAAAAGGAACAGATGGAGAAGTTCTTTCCTTATCTCTCCCTCTCCCTTCTTCACTCTTCCTCATTTTCCTTCCCTTTTCCTCTGCCCTCTTTCTCTCTTTCTTACTAGAATTCTCCATTGTTGTTCAGTTTTTGCTTCAGACAGCCTTTTATCCCTGAGGCACCAGTAGATTTCAACCTAGGAACCCACAGTGATTTATTTCTGTTTGCTGTCTCCTGAATATTGTGCTGATTCAAATCAGGTGCAGTGTTAATCCATTTCTTAAAGAATAGGTGTCTTCCTCATAAGGAACCATTCATAATTGACACTGTTGATTTTAATAAAGATAAAATTATTCTGAGTACTAGAATCACATTTCTCAATGCTGACTTGAAATATATCAGAAGTAGCAGCCCTATTCTTGATTAGGGTAAGAAACCATGCATCTACTAAAATAAGCAAAAGGGTTTATTAAATTAGTTTCAAATTTGATATCTGTGTGCTAAGTTTGCTCCACTGCAGAGAGACCTGTAACTTCTTTTAGTTGAGCATGTACGAAGGATGACTGTAAATCATCAAGTGTTGAAAGTTGGGGCCTATCCTTGATTAATGAAGTGGATGGCATGAGGCCTCTTGAGCCGTGGAACTGAGTGCCATAATTTGTGAGCTTCTACATTTTTACGTACTGGAGTTGACTCTGATGCTTTAACTTGTAAAGTGCCAATTAAGCCTAAGTTTTAAACCACTTAAATGGCTGCCTTAAACTTTAACACATTAATTTATCTTCTACCAATGAATGGAACAGTTTAGCAAAAAATAGACAAAAATAAGAGTTTGAAAATTAACTTTATTAAAGTTAATAACAAAATTAACTTTAATTTGCTTATAGAGTTATTATCATAGGTAAAAGCAGTCTTTCCACCCACCTACAATAAAATATATTGGACCTACCTTCAGAAAATTCTATTATTTTTTAGTATGACCAAAAAAAAAAAAAAAAAAAAACCAAAAAAACCAGAACCAACAAAAAAAAAAACCAAAACCAACAAACAAAATACTTGCACAACAAATCTGTCAAGACACAAACTTTATTATCCCTATTATTAGGTTACCATAAAGATGTGCTTCTCTGTCTTCACCCTTTCTTCCACAACTTTTCTCCTCAGATATTTGTGAATTTACGTGTTTTGATAAAACAAGCATTGCTATAAATCCATTATTGACCATAAAATGACACTGGACTAGATCTATGTCAATATTTAGGACCTGCAGCTTGCAAAAACTGCAAGAAAATTTCTATCTCAACTTAAAACAGCATATAAGTGTATGGCTTACAGATGTATCTAATGTGTTTTGACTATCTAATGTAGGTATTTTGATTTTTGTAGTTTCAAACATTTTCTTATTTGCAATATTATATATTATATATTATTTATTTTCTGTTTGAATCTTATTTCTTAAAGAAATTAAGGTAGATCTGAATGGGAAATTTGAACTGATTATCATAGGGTCATAGAATATTTTGGATTGGAGATGGCCTTTAAGGTTCACCTAGTACAACCTTCCTGCACTGAATAGGGACATCTTCAATTTCATCAGGTTTCTCAGTGCTTTGTCAAACCTGCCCTTGAATATTTCCAGAGATGGTACATCTACCACATCTCTGGTCAGCCTGCTTCAGTGTTTCACCACCTTCACCTTAAAAAAATATCTTTCATAAGTCTAAATCTATCCTTGTTTAGTTTAAAAGCATTGCCCTTTTTCCTCTTGCAACAGGACCTGCTAAAATGTTCATTCCCATCTTCCCTCTAGGGTCGCTCTAAGTATTGAAAGTGTGCAATTTGGTTATTCTGGAGCCTTCTCTTCTCCAGTCTGAACAATCCCAGCTCAGTCTGGCCTCACAGAAGAGGAGCTCCATTACCCTGACCACCGTTTTTGGCTTTTCTCTGGATCCAACAGGTCCATGTGCTCCTTGTGTTGAGGACTCTGGAGCTGGATGCAGTATTCCAGGTGAGGTCTCAGGAACCTGGAGCAGAAGGGCAGCATCACCTCCCTTGACCTGCTGGACATGCTTCTTTAGATGCAGCCAGGATCTGGTTTGCTTTCTGGATCCATGCCCAGCTTTTCATCCACCAGTACCCCCAGCCCTTCTCCCTTTATCTCCCAGTCTCTATCGGCACTGGGATTTGCACCAATCCAGGTGCAGAATCTTGCACTTGGCCTAAATGAACCTCATGAGCTTCACACAGATCCAGCCCTGAAGCTCCTTGAGCTCAACAAATACAACATGATATTCACACATTCTTTGTAATTTTTTATTTCACTATAACATTAATGATGTTTTGTGCTATGTTTTATTATAAATCTCTTTCATAAACATTATTTAGTTTGCAGAGTACCATTTGATAACTGTTTGATTTCATTTCAGTGAAGGGATAGATGAGATCTGAAATTTTTTTCTTATTGATAGTATACATAATTTTATCACCTAATTAGTAGCAATTTGCTAACTTTTGTGGTATATATTATATTCCAGAAAGAAATTCCATTTCTTCTGCTCTTCATGCAAATGAAAATGGCTTTGAAATAATACAGTGGGAAGAAGATATTGCTAGATTTGTATTTTCAGTTTAAGGGTCTAGTCCTATTTTGAAAGTTTTGCATTTGGGATTTTTCTTAATTGATATATAATAATTGAAATACCATGAAAGACAAAGAGTTCACATGGTAGAGCAGCCTGTGTCTGAGAGGACCAATAGAAGCTGTCTTCAAAGAAGCTTCAAAAGCATGTAAGAGGCAACAGTAGAATTATATACTTTTGAATGGTGAAGCCTCTGTCTGGTTTATGCCCTAAGACACACCTTTAAAATCGTTCCTTTCTGTTGATAGTCTTCTAATGCTCAAAGAAGGCTGGCTAAAGTGACTGCTTCAAAGAGTCAAAATTAAACTGCAAACATATTATTCTTGGTCCTCCAAGTGCATCTAGAAATTTTCAATGAAAATGGTTTTTAAATCTCCTTGTATAACAGAGACTAAAAAATACCTGCTGTGTAATGGAAGGCAGTAGAAGGCTCATCTATCTCTTCATAGAAAATTCAGTGGTCAGGAAATGTCATTACAGCACAACACAGTGAGTTGTTTCTTCAAACAGTTAGTTGTATAAAATTGTCTGTCTCTTTAGCCATTTTATCTTTTCTGTCTTTTTACCCTTGTGTTGTTGTCTTCATTTATCATCACTTTCATCATTCCCTGAGACTCCGGGATTTTTCTTTTTACTCACAAAATGTCTTCATCATTCCTCTGTTACTCTTTAACATCTAGCAATTGTTTTCTTACCCTCCTTCAGTCATTGTAATGAACAGAAACATACTTTAGCTGCACATAGATCAAATCTATTAGAGGTTTGTTTTGAAAGTATTTTGAAAACCACTGTAGAAATGCTACTAAGTGCAGAGAATAGAAAATCCTTAACCTTCACAGAGCCTACCAGGTACACAACTTTCACACCCAGCTCATTTCACTCACTAACAAAATAGTACCCTTGTTGCATGTTTCCTTTTATTGTCTTTAAGGGGATCGAATCTATCACCATAAATCTTAAGTATCTCCAAAACTACAAGTAAAAATACATAAATATATGTAACAGATGCAGAATTGCCTCCTGGGATGCATGTATTATGCATACAGAACTGTCATAACATCCCTCATACAATCACATTTTTTCCTCTGCTCATGGTCTTTACACCTACCTCATTTTGACAATGAGCCTGGAAGTAATATGGATACTAAAATGTAACTAACACCATAAAAACACATTTGCCACCTTTTGAAATTTACTTATTTATTCAAATACAGAATCAAAGAAATCCACCTAGATTCGAAAAAGCAGTAACCTAAAAAAATAATTTCCCTCTTTAAAGCAAATTACTGAAAACAGAGCTATCATTTTCAAGAAGAAATTGTCTTTTGAACAAATTAAGAAACTAAGTTGAATCCATATATAGTAAAATTTTAAATTTTTTTTAATAATTTACCTCTTACTTTATAAGAGAGAAAAATAACTTAGGTTTTATTTGTATTACAATATATCTCTCTAAATCTGCCAATAATATTGTAAGGGGGTCATACTGATCCCTGATCTAGCTCATCTAGTTCAAAGTTTTAACCTTTTTATCTGAAAAGTCATAGATCTTCTAATTCAAGAGTAAAATATTTTGATGATTTTTTTTTTTTAATAATTCAAGAGACAATTCTTTTTTATATTTCCTCTACCTGGTACTGGTAAACTCTGCTCAGCCCTGGCAAGGTCACACCTGGGGTACTGTGTTTAGAGATACGGAGGCACTGGAAAAGGTTCAGTGAGGGGCCATGAAGATGATGAACGGACTTGAGCATCTTTCCCGTGAGGAAGGGCTGAGAGAGCTGGGCCTCTTTGGCCTGAAGTAACTGGGGAGGGCAACTTAGACACCTGAGTGAGTGAAGGGTGCAAGCAGGACAGAGCCAGGCTTGTTTCAGTGGTGCTCAGTCACAGGACAGGAGGTGACAGGCACACACTGAACCACTGGCTCTGGGTCGTCCTGCTCAAGCTGGGCAGTTGGAAAAGATGATCTCCAGAGCAACATCCCCTGAAGATTCAATGTTTTTGTGTGTCTTTGAGAATGTTTCCCCTTTTTCTGTTTAAAGAGATAGTGTTTTACTTTTAAAAGCAAAATAAAATGCATTGATTTGGTGATCTTGCATAGAGCTTAATGAATGGCACAAGTTGCTTTGGGCTTTATCAAACTCTCAGATGGATGGTCAAAGATGTTTTGATCTCGTACCAGTTACATGTTTCAATAAACTCTACTACATTAGGTAGGATATTACATATCACTGAATGAGTGGTAGACAAGCAATAACATAAGATATTCAATAATTTCAGGAGGTAAATGCATTACTTGTTCATGGCTTTATTTCTTTCCACTATATCAGACAAAATGACTGAACATGACTGCCTGTGTCTGCAGATTCATAATGTGTGTCACAAGATACTGTCCTCAATATTTTTATTTTTAATTCTAATTGATTTCCAAAGACATACAAAAGTAAAAAGATTTTGAGGGCAGCTCTCTGAATAAATGCACACACACTGCAGCCTTTCAACAGTATTAATATATTGTTTAAAAAAATGTACAAAGAAATTACAACACTTTTAGCATACCATTTCTAAGTAATGTTTCAAATTTTTTTATTGTATTGCATTTATAGTAATGTGTGCTGCATTCAGATTAGCTATGTTTAATATTGCAACTCTTCTTCTACCATACCTTTCTTCCTAAGTATGTGATATGAACCATGACATTACAATCTTAAAACTGTAACAAGAATGAGTTATGTTTGTACTATTTCCCATTCTCATTATATTCTTTGTCACACAATGAATTAATGTTGTGCCATTCTCTGCTCTCATTACAATCTTTTCCTTATGAATGGGGCATCAGAATTTTAATGTCTTTTGTAATCTCTGAGTTATAGGAGTGTGTTACACGACCATGACCTTGCTAATATTTTGCATGGTCATTGGCCACCTGCACACTGCTGGGTGTGAGGTTGCACTGAGCAGCCAGTCCAGGCTGTTTGGCAGTGGCTGCTTCTGAGTGTTCCACTAACCTGACACAAAGCCCAGGAACCCAAGTGGGTTAATGCTAGTCCTAAGGACTGCTAAACACAAGGAAGTGCTCATTCTCTTCCCAGGTATGAACAAAGTACCAAGACTTTCAATTTCCACAAATTATGAAGCACTTGCAAGATTTATAATAAGCAAGCTTTTTGTTACTGCTTTCATTCTTCCTTTTCTTCTATGTTATTCAGGCTTTAAAAACTGTGGTGTATTGCTTCCATATTAAAAAAGAAATTAAATTGAGTCTTCTAAATTTCTGTTGTTCTTAAATTGAAAGCAGTTGGAAGCTGGAGTTTTAACAACTTGGTGATGCACTGAGTATCTGATGCACTGAGCATGTGGTTGACAGATTGGAAACCTCATTTATTAAGTCCCTCTTTTCTAATTTTGAAACCCAGAAACAGGGTATACCCACTTTCCACTATCTGTGCTTTTAGCTAAAGTTCTGAACATTTCCAGTTCTGTATTTAAACGATTTTTTATCTTTTCAGAGAGTCTCACTTGGTAGAATTTTGTGCTATTAGCTTTTAAAAAATCTTTATATTTAAATCTTAACAAAATCTGATATAAGAACATATTGCAGAAACATGGAAAAACTGAATATAAATTATAAAAAGATTCATGTTTATCAAATATGCTTTTCATGTTAGTTGATTCTTGAAAGCATCTTCCAGTTTACCCAACATAAATTATATATGTGATAATGAATAAATACGGAATTTAAATTTTTTTTTATCATATCATGTAATAAAAACATGTTCATTGCCCTAAGGAGCTGCTATTAAAAGTTGTTTTGTGATAAAAAATCTGAATCATTTAGGAAAATGGTAATACTGGCATGTTGAATATGATGACAGGTAAATTGGCATATGTCAGTCAGTACCATGTTGAAATAAAGCCAGTAACTTAAGTCTTTTTGGGAGAGTATAATTTTCCATTTAACAGAAAAGCAACTGTAAGCAATAAACAGTGTTTGACTTAGGTGCTGCTGAAACCTTTAACTACTACATCACAACCCACCCATCAGTCTGAGATGCTAAGGAGGTTGCTTTGGTTAGGAAACCTTCGTTGGGAATTGTGTAAAACCACTGTGACCTTACAGAGACTGTGGGAATGAGAACACTCACAGGAGCCTAAGAGATTGGCTGAATAGCAAAGGGTATCTTGCACACAGAACTCCTTACCTGTAGTCCAGTTCTATTTTCTGTCTTGGGGTGGTATTTGAGTTCCATAGAAACACTGATCACCAGTTGTTCATACACACAGCTTCTTTATTTAATTGTTTTTTCTTTGTTTCTTTGGAACTCATAAAAGTGCATTCTCAGCATCTCACAAATTTTAAATTAATTTATCATTGTAATATTTCCAGTAAAGTACAAAAATATGTTACAGCTTGCAAACTGAATTTAGATAAAGTGACTTGACTGGTTTGGCCTAGCAATAACATCATTAACTTTCATTAACTCACACAGTCTGGTGTGTGAAGGAAAAGCCACTATCTGGAACTTAATCAGTGGCCAGTTAGGAACACGGGCTCTAGTGGGTAGTGTTATTCTTTTTATTATTTGAGGGTTTTAGGAAAACCACTCCTTTGTCAAAATTTAGTGTGAGGCAGAGAATGCACTGAAGAGCTTCTCTACTGCTCTTGCAGCCCAGAAACCAAAGGTGTCCTGGGCTGCATCCAGAGCAGCGTGGGCAGCAGGGCAGGGAGGGGATTCTGCCCCTCTGCTCTGCTCTGTGAGACCCACCTGCAGGGCTGCACCCAGCCCTGGGGTCCAGCACAGGAGGGACAGGGACCTGAATTAAAGAGTCCAGAGGAGGCCACCAAGATGAGAGGGATGGAACAGCTCTACTATGAGGAAAGACTGTGAGAGTTTGGAGTATTCAGCTTGGAAAAAAGAAGGCTCTGGATGACCTAATTAAGGCCTCTCAGTACCTTAAGGAGACCTACAAGAGCTGGACAGAGACTGTTTACAGGGATATGTAGTGACAGGACAAGGGGGAATGGCTTCAAACTGACAGTGGGTTTATAATGGATGCTATGAAGAAATTCTTTACTGTGACAGTGCTGAGGCACTGGAAAAGGCTGCCCAGAGAAGTTGTGGATGCCCATCCCTGGAAAGGTTCAAGGGCAGGTTGGATGGACCAATGAGCATCCTGGTTTAGTGGAAGGTTCTCTGCTCATGGCAGGAGGATTGGAACTACATGATATTTAAGGTCCATTCCAACTCAAACTATTCCATGATTCTATGATACTGGAAGAATCTGAGAAGGTCCCTTTTGAACTAACTCAGCAGGTGTATATTTTGGAAAGTTGTTGGTCTTTATCTCTGCTGCATAATCTTGCAAGAATAAGCTACAAACTAGTAAGAACTTCCACTCTATGGCTGCATTATTATGGTGTTTCTATACGAAGGAAGGGAATTTCTCCATGGACTGGTGTAACCAGGAAACCAAACCTACCACTTGAAATTGTTTTTTCTGGGAAGAAATGGGAGAGATTGTGCTGTGACAAAATATCACAAAACAATATTACAGATTTATTCGTTTCTGTGGGAGTTATAGGGCAATGGCCTTCATATATTAGCTCACATTTTTTCTAAATTGATATATTTACATGTACCTAAATATTTTTTTATTTGTCTTTTATTTCTTTATTTTTGAGGTCTACTTACACTCTTGTGCTCTGCAATTAAATTGGATGGTCCTGTCAGCATTTAATTACTAACAAATGCAACTGTGTAACAAAGTCAAGTGTGGAATATGTGTCAAGTTTTGAATTTCCCATTAGAGACTTGGCTTAATTTGATTTGGATAATGTAGTTAGGCAAAATGAAGTTTACATAACATTAGTTCTGTCTCAGAGCAGTGGTGTCCACAACTTGTGTGAGGAGGGAAGTTCATGTGTTTTGAACTATGAAGCAGTGCCTTTACAGGTTAAACCTCAAATTGTGAGGTTTTCTCCTATTGTGTTAAATGTATTAAAGTAGATGTTAGATAATTACTTCAGTTTCCAAAACTTTGTGTGGCTACTTTCCTCCAGGGAAAACACAGATTGGTTTTATGTATTAAAAAGGGTTGATTCCATACAACATGTGCAATAGTTCAAAAATATGTGAAAGCATTGGCGAAAAATGAAGTCAAGCTCTGAAATGTCTAAGCAAAGGCTATTTTCACATTCTAAATTCTCTTTTTCCATAAGGGTTTTAACTTCCATGATTGATGATTTTTTTTTTCCTACATCTTTTTCATCTGATAGCCTCTGACCTTTCTGAACTTGAACAGAAAAATAAACTCTGATTCTGAAAGAAAATAGGAAGAAGTAAGAAAGTGTGTATAAATGGGAATTTGTGGCCAGATGTCAGAAGACTGGACTGACTGGAGAAAAAAGACCTGACCCAGGGTACATGACATGACTACAAAACCAAGTTTGTTTGTTTGTTGTTTTCTACCAGATTCCATTGCACACTCCCATCCTTTTTTTTTTTTTTTTTAATAACATTAAGAAATCCAATTATTTTTTTATCTGAAGGATTTGTATTTACCTATGCTTACTTCAAATCAATACCAGAAATTAAGCTTCTGCAAAATATATTTTCTCAGGAAAAAAAAAGGTGAAGGGCTACAAACAGCTGTAAGTAACCTTGGCATTCTTGCTGATAAAAATAAATGCCTGTTTAGTTTAGAAAGTTCTATATTAAGCCCAGCAGTATATAAAAATTTAATTGACATGACTGCTGGTGAAGCACAGATCTTACCAGTTTCATCTGTTCATTTTTGACTTAGCCAACTGTATAGCAGCAGAAGACTCTGAAAGGCTTTTGCAAATATGAGCTGTAAATTTTGATAGTGAAAAAACATAGAAGCTTCCTTATTAATTTTTAGTCTCCTTCAGGCAAAAGATTTTATCAAAGAATACATTTGATTCTTTTCTGCATGCATATAGATTATATAGGCTATATCATATATTATATGAATTATTTGTACGTGTATATATATATGTAACTCTTGTATTTTAGAGAGACATCAGGAGTTTTAGGGTCTTTACTTCATAGTGCCTTCTTTGAGCTACAAGCTTTCACTCTTCTAATGTTAGAAAAAATTCTACATTAATTTTCTATACAGCGATAAATTGTCCAGTATTCTCTGAAAGTGAAAATTCTCAGAAAACCAAAGACAAAGATGCAGCCACCTCTGGTTAGAAGTACACTACCACTGCACTTCTTAACGTTTTGGGGTGTGAAGTGAAACAATAGCTCTTATTTAGCTGAAATTGTGAGGGGAATTTAGATAAGCAGAAGGTAATTATACAGGTTAGAATTTGGCCATAACACAGGAGCTGACACCTCCTATCAAGAGGTATGTAATCACATTGCATGATTTTCACAAGAAACACTACACAGAGCAGTACTAATTTTCAATGCTCTTGTGAACAGCATTTTGCAATATGTGTTATTTTTGAAACTCCATGAAAATTCTCTGTAACTGCTTTAAAGACATTTCCCCTGGTGCAGAGATTTATTTTTTTTTAAGAATGTGTTCTGAAAAGCACTGACAGCGTCTTCAGCAGAAGAGCCAGGATTGTCAGCCATTGATGTAAAAACCTGAATCTGCTTTGACACCCCAGAATAAGCTTCTGGCAATGTTATGTCTTTCTTTTAGATGTTTGGATAAATCACACAGCTCAGAAGCTGCATCGTACATTATGCCCAAGTTATAAACAAATGCTGCTGAGGTAAGGATATTTCTCAGTCCAATGTACTGAATCTCTAGACATCTCTTAGCTGCTTCAGGGAAATGTTTGCTCAAGGCTTGGCTGTGTGTTCCAAGTGGTTTATATGGATCTTCCAGGAGACCCAACCAAACAGATGTCTGTATTGATGCTCTCTCCTTTCTTAAGCACCTGCCTTTTTCCACCAGCAGCACAGTGTTTGGAGTAGTTGTGATCCAGAGGAGATACACTAGAAAAGAGAGAATTTGTGCTAATCAGTAGTGGTGTTCTTTCTGCCTCTAACCTCAATAGGGCTTGTGATCATGGCAAGTGAGGACTTTGTTTCCCAGTGGCTGTCCTTCTATGATACCTGAATGCTGCAGGTTCCTCCCTTCATGTGGTTTGTGGTTGCTGGCAGCTGACCTGGGCTGAACATAGGATCCTCTTGGATAGAGTGGCACTGTTGAAATATTCACAAGCTTTGCAACAGTCTTGCTTCACTACCTAATGACTGTTTAACTTTTTCAATTGTTCATACTGAGCATCACCTGCATCATGTGTTTTTACTGTTGGGTTCTATAACGCCCAAAGCTTCAGAATCTGCTCCTAAGCAAGAACAGAGACTTGGTGGAGATTGTACTGGAAGAGTCCCGTGATAAAGCCACTGTGAAGGAGTATTGCCAGGACAGCCAGCAGACAGCATGGGAAAGATACGTGAAATTTTAACTTTGTTCTAGTTTAAGGGGCCTTTTCACAGTCCTGAAAAGCATGTGTACACAAAACAAATAGGTCCAAAACTAGCTGCCCTGTTTGGACATCTATGGTCTTCTTTGTTTGTTGGATTTTTTTTTTTTTTTTGGTGGTATGGTATTTATTCCCGCTAATTCTGAGTATTTAAAAGTTGGATTTTTCCATGTTTGGTGGGCAAAGAATCCCTGGAAGATGATTCATCTCATTTTGCATGTGCTGCATCTGCAGAGAACTGTGTTTTGGATGTTTTTTGTGTATTAACTGTAAAAGGAGATTTTGACTAATCTATTCATGTAGTCTTCAACTCCTAAATGGTTGCAGTTATACACTATGAAAAGCACTTACAGACAATTGAATCACTATTTCAGGCTTTTTTTTTAAAGTGTTATAGTGCTACCCATATATATATGATAATTAGACTGTTAAAATAGTCCAGAGTACAGAATATTAATGCTTTAAGATCTCTCTATTCCAAAATGTTGTAACTCGTGTCTCCCAGTCAGGTAAATGCCACCACTGGTGCCTGTGTCAAATACAGCTTGGCTAACAGTCACCAAATACTAAACTCTGGGTTCACATGCTCCAAATCTAAGTGATACTATAACCACAAATGACACAAAAGACTCTAACTGATATTTATCTAAAAAAAAAAAAAAAAGAAAGCAAAATGTTTATTACTCCCATTCCTCAACTAGTTTGGTTCACCCAGTGTGTTATTCTGCATTTAACATTCCCACTTTGTTGCCAGATGTCCTACTTCCAGGAGACAGGTGTTAGAAGTGAGGAAAATAATGAGAACTCCAAAGGTGAATTAATGAATGCTTATGTTCATCTGGCAGATATCACCTCTAGTGTGGAACTTCTTAAAAAACCTTTATCAAATTACAGTTAATTTCAAAGTCATGAGGGCACATGTATGTATATTGGTACAGTAGGTATCGTTCATTTCAGTTTTTAGGGAACCTGGGAAGTATAAAAATTTCTCTTCTAAATTCATCTGTCTGTATTGGATAGCCAGCGTCCCTTCTTTCCCAAAAGTAATGGAAAGAACTGGACACGTCCAGAGCAAGTCTCCTCAGAAGATAATTTATTCACTTTGTTCAGAAACTTCTGTGGATTATATCACAGGCTGGAAGTACCATTCTCTCTGGATACACAACTGAGGAAGTTAAGAAAGTTGATCTGGGCTAAACATCTAACTTTTTGATGAGTTAAATCATATGAATGTCAACCTCACTCGTATCTGTTATTTGGTTTCCTTTGAGACAGTGATTTGGAGACTTACAAGACTGCTGAAGAATGAAGTCAGGCAAAACAGGCAAATGGCATGATGAGGACCAAAAGGCAGGTTAAGAAATAAGAGATGGGAGATCTAGAAAAGGAAATTAAGAGATCACAGGCAGAACATTTTAAACTTATTTACTCCCATAGCTATTTTGCCATTGAAAAGGTAATGGCATTGAGACAACCTTGTTAGAAAATAGAATCCCCAAAATAATTTAAAGAGAAATGCTAAAAGAGAAAATAGATATTCAATCCTTTTGCTGGCACTTCTGAATATAAAAAAATAATTTGGCTTCAGGCAGGAAAGGTTAGCAGCATCCACTTCTAGATATCCATCTAACAATGTTATAATAAAAATGAGAGGTTTCCTAAATAATGCCAGGGAATTTCCAGAACGACTCAGACACACTTGACCTTACTTTATGAAATATACTGAGAACAAGTTCAGGAATTCTAAAGTAGAATCTGAAAATAGACAAATTCCAATGATAGCATAGATTTCCTTCCAATATTAGGAGTGGGTAAGAAGATAGATCAGCACTAAAGACTATAAAAGGTCAGGAAAATATTTATGGAGGAGCAAGAAACTTGTTTGCTTTATTTAGGCTTTAATTTCAGCAAATAAACAAAGCATAAACTCATTCAAATATGGATTTCTGAGAATGTTCTTTTGTTTGGTTTACTTTGCTTTTGCTGGGTTTGATTGTAGGAAGAAATGCCATAGTACTCTTAAAATCAGATCTGAATTTTACAAGGAATCATAGTGCATCCACTCTCACACAGTGGGAGAAGACGGAAATACATGGAAACGTGTAAACTATCAATGAACCTGAGTGCTTAGAGATATTTGGAAAAAGTAGATGACAAATGCAAGGCATTTATTCTAGAATTGGTGGGCACAGCTGAACTTGAGTGATTGTTGTAAGTGAAATAAAATCTCAGGTGTTTCCTCAAATGGAGATGCGAAAAAAGAAGATGCTAGAGACTAAAATCAAATGTCAAAATACAGTGCCAATGCCACAGTTTCAGGTCATAAGACTGCTGTGACAGCAACTTTTTGTGCATAAAGTTATTAGTAATTAATAAATAAATAAAAAGAAATAATTAGAATTAACTCCTGCTGCAGATCACCACACAAAAGGAGACTAAGAACTTAAAAATGCAAGCTTAGCTCTTGAGAGACTGTCCATGACATTTATAAGAACATAAAAGAACATAAAGAGGTGAAAACAATACATATAATATGTTTATATGAGTCAGGGAATCTCAAAAACAATGCAAAGTGTTTGCAAAGGATATGATGATGAGAGATGCTAATAACTTTATGGAGAAAAAAGAGGATACTTGAGGGAAGGATATATCCTACCAGCCTCTGCACCTATCCATAAGCATGCAATACTTTAATTAGAAGGGATTAAATATCTTTACTGCCAGATGTTTCTGTTAGCACTGAGTGAAGGCAGGTCATTGGTGAATTTTATAAATTCCAAATATTTATTATTAAGGTACAGGCATTTCATGAGTCTGTATTAGTGTATGTGAACTTCGAGTACAGCCATAAGTCCTGTGCATATTGTACCTCTCCTAGAATCCTGAGGGCTCTTAGACTATTCTCCAAAGAACTCTATCACATGAAAATTTGAATTGTGTCTTGATATTTATTCAGTGTGACCTGGGATATAAAACATGCTTCTCCAGATGAAATCACAATTGGAGCATCTTTTCTACTCCAGCCTGGAATCATGCAGGTGAGCTTAAAATCTGCAGCAGACACAGAGAAGCCCTCACACAACCTCTCAGCAGGGTGGCCCAGGATGAGGCCACCAAAAGCACAGCAGTGCAGCTGAGGTTGTGCCTCCCTGCACAAAAACTTCTCTGAAACAAAGCAAAAACCTCTTGGTTGGCTCCATCTCACTTGGGAGGAGGCAGATACCTGCCAAGAGGCAAATCCAGAGCCTGTTCCCCTCTTCCAGGACATGTGCCTGCCTGTTTCCTCATTTGGAAACAACAATGGTAGGTTACTGAAGGTCACACATGCAGAGTAGTCACAGAGAAATATTGTGGTGCTATGGAAATAGTCCAAGGGAAAAGAAAGAGAACAGTAGATGAAATGCATGCAAATTTTGGTTTCATATACACAAAAAAACCCCCAAAAAACCAAAAAAACAACCAAACAACCAAACAGCATTAAAATATATTCATCCAGGGCCTTTATCATGTGAATGAGAGATGTGAAAATTGAGAGTATGTGACAAATAATTTATGCCTTTTTTTTCTCATATGAGGAAGCATCTCAAAGAATATCAGTGGGGTTTATATTCAGTCTTCTACCTAACCTTTACTTTAATAATTTGGAAGGTAGTAAATTCAATGAGAGCATTAATTACAAAGATAGAAGAGCAATAAAAGGCATCACAGAGAGATTAGGATAGAAAACAGCAAAGTCAGTGACATGCTGAGTTGATGTGAGTTAGCAAACAAAATAATCTGAAATACTAAACCACAAAGAAACTGGAAGGATTTCTGTGTGGTGAAGAAGGCATTATTAAATGGGAAATTGACCTGTGATGTAAAGCAGTAACAAAAAATGCCGTATGTTTTGGAATGAAGTTTCTCACCACAGAGTATTAAGAGAGTCCTTTTCACTAGGACTCTGTGTGATCCCATCCACAGTACTGCATTCCTTCCTGGATATCTCCTTATCAGGATTGCAGTTTGGAAAGTGCCAAAGTAATTAGGAAGCAAGAAATTGTTGACATTGGGTGGAGGGGGTGGGAATTAATAAGCTAAATGTGAACACTTACATAGCAGTATTTAAAGGAAGAGCACAACACATTGTGGAACTGTCAGGGCTGGAAAAGAATTGTCTGGTACAAGTCCTGGCACAACTGAGCTAAGGCTGAAAAGAAAAATAGTAGATAAATGCAGGCAAAATAACCAGGTCTATTTCCTGCCAATTGTCACTATTAGGCTATCTTCCAAGGGAAGCTTTTTCACTTGGGACATTATAAGTGTGTTGGACAGAATTCTGTGAGATGTATTGCTCTATATGACTTAATATATGGTTTCTGTCACTAATATGGGCCAAATATATCAAGACTGCATACAGTTCCTGCTGCTATTAGGAGCAGGTATTCAAGCACAGAATGTGTCTCTGTGATTGTTCTATGTTGTTCTTCAGTGAGATGTCCTTGCATTTGCCATTTCCTAGAGATCTGTGGTCTTTTCAATGGCATGTAACTGGCTGTAGGAGGCATTTCTAACTGGCTTGCATTTAACAGAGATTTCTAGCTGAGAAAGTGGGACCATGTTTGAGTATATGCTGTTTCCAATTCACTGGGCTTATTAGCAGTTTATACCCTGTGTTTGGTTAAGAATGTTCTCAGACACTATTCTAAGATGTTATTAATCCTTTTCATTATTGTTTTTAATCATTCTGGGTACACACTATGTGCCAAGAATAGGCTGCAAGGTTTAGTTTCCTTGCCTGATAGTTTAATAATTCTCTCTTGAATAGGAGAACTTGCCTTCAGAAAGATTTATCAGGCTAAAAAAAGGTTTTGATTTAATATTTGAAGATGGAGTTAGCCTCCTGCTGTGCTTTAAGCATTTTAAAACCTGCTGCAAAGTGGCATTTCAAAGACAGCTTAATATTAAATTCAGTTTGCAATATTCATATCTAATTGTTGTAAGACCTGTTGTTCTGTTAATAAGTGGCAGAATAACAGTGTTATTATATTTGGTTTTCACATGCATTTTTAGACCTTTGTTAAAGGACATTGTTCTTGCAAAGGCTTTCCTCAAAGAAAAGAAAAACATTTACATATACAGTAGATAAACTCCTGCAGCTTCAGAGCAGTCTGGGCGTTTATCATCTTGTGCAGAACTGATTTGAGTGTTATTCTTCTCAGCTATTCTCAGAGTACACATTTTATTCTCATTTAAGCATTGGCTAGTTGTGTTATCCAAATCACTGCATTATGAAAGTAAAAGATACAAGAATATGAAATTATATGAATAGGAAAATACACTATTTTTTATGAACCACAAACAATCTTGTCCTCTGTGTTTTTTTCTACAGCAGAGGTAATGTAATAAAGAATTTTATATGACTTCAGCACTGATGTTATTGGGTGATTTAAAACCATTTTCCCACTGTAACTCATCTGTTCTGCATTTTTAGAGATTGTTTTTACTGATATTATTGAAAATATCAAGAGAGTAGCTGCAGAAGTGACATTGGCTACTTGCTTCTGTTGGACAGCTTTTATCTGGCATAAAACTATTAAACATACAGTCATTATGAATCATTAATAGTGTGACAGCAAAGTTGACTGCAGTGGGAAAATCAAGTCAGTTTTATTATTCATTAAGACATTCCTGAAGGAGCTAACTTTTCACAGAAAGAATAGACAATAGAATTACAATATTTCATACTTATGATTGTGGTCATGTGTTAAATTACTTTGCCTTCTATAATCAGATTTTTCAGTTACTTATGCTAATCATTTTGGTTGCATTTTTATTGCACGCCTTCTGCTTAATTCAAAAACCTGTCTTACAGGATACTAAAGTAATGTCTGATTTTCTTTGTAATAGTTACATTATACACACCTTCTCATATTAAATTTTAGTTTCTCAAAGGAATTTTATAAATTAAAATTAGGCCAATCATGAATTTAAACCTAGCCTGAAGACTGTGCTTTGCATTCCTCTTACACAGGTCTTACTTTTTCCCAAACAGAAAAAAAATCACAGGTGTTTTGGAGAAATGCATGTTAAGGCTGATGTACAGTCCAGCAAAGACAAGAGCACTGAGACATTTGATTTCCTTCTTCTCTTATTTTCTCTTTCATTTTGGCCTCCTTTGATACAGGATAATATTAGTAACTCTTAAGTTAGAGCCAGAGAAGTAATGTCAGGGAAGGGTGCTGTAGAGACATATATGATTCTAGCTGTTCTTAGGGTAAAAATTGCAATTTTACCTCAGATTTATGAACTCAGCCTAAGTTTTAGAGGCACTTTGAATGCAAGTCCATGAACAATGTTGGTAGAGTTGGCTAACACTTTACTTGCTTATATGATGGAAACCTCTCTCCCCCAAACTTCTGTGTATTTAAGCCATGTGCTCATTCAGCATCCCAATCTCTTCATTTTGCTGTCTTCATCATGGGAATTCCAGTGCCACACAAGAAAAACTGAAAATCTAATACACTAAGATGTTTTTATATTTTTGGTCATAAACACAGCAGTGGATTTCCCACTCTCACAAAGACAACACATTGGCCTTCACAGATGAGATTTTGCCATATCCATGCACACAGAACAGTGTTTTACTCACAGCTTTTCATTTGGTCCAGTTGCTGAACTTGGTTGGGAAGACAAGCTTATATTATTGTGCAGAAAAACTTACTTTAAAGGAATAAGAATATTCAAATCTCTGTCTCACATACTAGTGTCACATCTTGGGAAATGCAACGTTATCCCCAAACTTGTTAGATTGTACAACACTGGCATTTGAATATGAAACATATACAAAAACACACGATTAAAAATATCACATGGTAAGGAGGTATATTCAGAGCAATCACAACTAACATATCTAGAGTTGTAATACTATTTGTTTGAAAACTTCAGTTCAATCAAACTGTTGAAAAATAACACTTTAATATTGATGAATCTAGGTATACTTCCAGTCCACGTAATTCTTTTTGCATGGGAATTGAGACAGTGTTATTCATAAGCCAAAAAGACAGCCCCAAAATAAGAGAAGTGGTACTAAATGAGGACTCTAGAAAAGTTAACACATCCTGAGAACCATCTGTCTTCTGGTAGATTCCAGAAGTAGGTTCTGGTGTAGGATCATAGAATTTTTAGGCTGGAAAAATCTCTAAGATCATTGTGTCCAACTGATGACTATGTCCAGCTATTAATTTAGCAATGCCAAGCCCATCACTAATTCATATTTAATACTGCATCTACACATCTTTTAAACATCTCCAAGGGATGGGAACTCTGCCACTTCCCTGGATAATCTGTTCCAATTCTTGACCACTCTTTCAGTGAAGAAATTTTTTCCTAACATAATGTCTAAACTTCCCCTGGCACAACTTGAGGCCATTTGCTCTTGCCCTGTCATTTGTTACCTGGGAGAAGACACTGACCATACATTGCTACAACCTTCTTTCAGGTAATTGTAGAGAGTGATAATGTCATTACCTTTGTTCCTTTCATATGCAGTTTCAAACAGTGATCCATCCCTCTCACTCCTTTCCCACAAGGTCCTCAGAAAGCTGATTGGGCTCCTGATCTCTTTGCCTCTCTCTCTTTCTCCACTGGCACTTCAAGCCTACATTTTGTCTCACTGTCTCTTCTAAGTTTGCAAAAAATCATTTTTTCAGTTAATTACCCCAGCATTCCTGACAACCTGCTCTTAGCAAAGTTCCCTCAAACCTTAACTTGAAAGTACTTTGAGAACTGGTATGTTTAAAACACAAATGTAGGCACATGATATATACTAATCTGTGGAGCAGAATGTAAAACCCCAGAACAAAATCACCACTTTATTGCTGGTGTCATCCGAAGAGTCTATAAATCTGAATTTTATATCTGCAACACATGAGCAAAACCTGGCCTGTATTTCTTTTTAACATATCTTCATTCTAATCATTCCTAACACTAACTGCAAGTGTCTCAAACTTGACAGCTAGTTTAGCATTAGACAACAATAGAATATTTCATTTCTGTAAGTTTAGTTATCTTGTTAAAATTCATATTTGCTTGTAAAATACTGAGAAAGGCTTTTAATCATTTGCTGTCAAAATGCCAGGTGGGTTTTTACATCAAGAATTGGTAAAGTCAAAAGATTCTTTTTAAGATTTTTTTTTTTTTTTTTTTAATGTAAGATACATTTTCATACTGCCTGAACAAACAATAAAACATATAGCTGAAAAAAGAGAGGGAAGCATGAAAAATAAAGATGGGGTTTGTAGATTTTTGGGGTTTTGCTCCACACAGCAATTGTGGGTGTAGAGGAGCTGAGGTTAAACAAGGTAGATGGAGGGTTTCAGGCCTAAGAGAAGAGAAGAACCTGAAAGCAGGAGATGCCTGAGATCAACTCCTGCAGGAATCACATCAGAGAATGTGAGCAGGATGGAAATGGGAGCTGCCTTATGCTGCCAACCATGAACAAAGATGAAAAGTTGGTGAAGGACTAGGGAGGAGGCTGAAGGAGGAGGAGGTGGGAAGGAACAATGAGTTGAAGCATAGTCATCTGTGCTGGCAAAACAATCTTCTCCATAGCATCTTCTCACAGCCCCAGCTGTTTCTCCACTATGCTCCACTGTTATTGCACTCAGACCTGTGTGGAGAAAACAGAGAAACTATTTTGTGGTAGCTTTATTCTTAATGATCTGTTATCCATTTGTATTTATAGGCCAACCATGCCCAGGAGCCTTTGGGCACATAACAAAATATAACTAAAACACAGCTTAGTTTTAAAAAAGGCAACATGGCCCAATTAATTCCCCAATTAATTAATTTATTCTACATCGCTTTGAATTTTGGTCTAAGGATTTTATGTAGGACATTATAAAAAAAAAAAGAACAGTTCCACTGACAAGACAGGTAATTATTTTATTCAATGATTTTTCTCAATGCAAAGCTATTAATAGCTGGATCACTAGCGGGGGGCCAAATTCTGCCCTGAGGTAAATCCAGCACCATTTCACCAACTTCAAGGGAATTACTGTTTTACTCGGATCAGAACTGGGCTGTTAAATTATAAGTGCCCAGTTATTCATAGAACTGAACTAAATTATTTTTCTTTCCTTATTTTCCCCCCTCTTGTTCTTCAAATATAGAAGTTAGCTCTAAATCACTAAACCAAATCTGAAGTATATGGGTGTAATTTCTCCTCCAAGGAAAAGAGAAGAAACAGTCTCCCTCTAAACCCCTTGAGGAGCATCCACAGACTCCATTTGTGTCCACAGGGTTTTCTCTCTATAAAAACACATGCAGGGCTTGACAAGACCTCAAATAAAGTTCACATTGTCAGAAAGCAAATGACATATGTAAGGTAAGAGGACAAAGGAAAGGCAAACATATTCAAATATTTAATGTACAAGGCTGCACATCTTTTCTCCTCCTCCCAAATCCAAAACTTCCCAGATATTTATTGCAAATACATCACTAAGTGCCACAAAGAAAGTTTGTGTGTGCTTTGATTAAGCTTTGGATTCTCTGAAGAATAAAGGGGTTTATTTTGGGGATCACTGTGCCCATGTAATGTCAGCCTGGTGGTGGCTCCTCATTCCTGTGAAGGGAGGAGCAGGTGTGGAACGAACACAGGTCTGCCCCCTCTTCGCAGTGAATTTACACCCACATGTTTTCAAGTGCTCTGCTGTGTTTAAATACCTCATTATTAGGTAGCAATCATGTTATCTTTTTATAACTTATTTCCTTGTTTTGAACATGGATATACTTAGACTGACACTGATAACTAAATGCCAGGCTGAAAGGAAATTTGCCTCATACATATTAGCAAACTGATACACGTTGAGAGAATGGGCATTTAATTTTTCTGTTGCATACAGAAACTTTGTGCCATGAGATAGCTCTGCCTTCTCTGTATTATGAAATGAAACTTGTTTATAGCATGTTTTTTCACTCTAGCAGTAAGAGAAGACTTTTCTTTCATTGTTAACATCTTCCTTTCATTCCTTTCCATCCTTCTGCATGCCTTCAGCTACAAATTGCAAAAGTAGTCTATAAAACCCCCTTAAATTCAAATTGGAGTATAATACCACACTGAGAGGAAATGTGATTTAATAACTTGTTAGCTTGGGAGTAGAAAAATTCATTTTCCAGCATTATTTTAGAGTGCTCGAGTGACCTTGAGCAAATCCCTCTATCCCTCTCTTCGCCTAAATTCCCCATTTATATAACAGAAGCAATGATTTGTCTTTACTTGTACAGAAGTACAAAAAACATTATAAAGCTCCAACTGAAACAAAAGATAGTATCTGAGTAGCAGATATTTGCAAAAGAGCAACTTAAATTTCAGGTATACTTCTTGCTCCCTTGTTTCTCATCGCCAGAGTTTAGAAACAGGAGTTAGCAAGTACATCAGTTTCTCTCACTTGTAGAACTGGAGGTTACCAGTAATTTTATTAAAAACTGACATATATCACTCAAGTTAAAATCAACACAAAAATTACTTAGAATATTTTATTTTTCTGTTGCTTAAAACCCACTGCAGACAATATTTATCAAAACTGAACTGCAGAATTTGCTACCACTGCTTAATTTACATATATGAAAAAGTCCCTTAACTGTGAAAAAATGTTTTTCAATATGAAAAGCCCATAGTAATCATGAAAACTGCAAATCTGTAGAATGCAAACTATTTTGAAAACAAAATAAAGTGTTCCAAAAATCTCATTAACAGGGAGTCCAGACATTGTTTAACTGTAAAATGGGACAGGAGAATCCATGTTCAGCCCACTGGGGCTGAATAGTGTCTGTAACTCTATTTCATTATGGTTTGTAACTGCATCCCTTTAAAGGAGATTGTATATTTGAGAACATATTAATATGTAATCTACCAAAAACTGTTTGAAACCTAAGGAAAAGGCACCCGTGAATTAAATAATACTGAAAGAGAAAAATCTATTGTGTAAGTGTAGAAATCTCAGATAAATACACAGGGTGTGCCCCAGTTACTACACAATACTTCCAATCCAAATAGTGCCTTGTGTTGCGTGGGGATTGTGTGACCTGCTAGGATGCATTTGTTGCCAATAATTTCTATGGGAAAGATCACTCTGCTATTGGTGCATTCACAGAATATGTGCTGAGTTCACTCTGGGTCTCATGTTGTGACATCCTAAAACTTATTTGGCACTTGTGGTATGGAATTGGATGTTATTGAGCTTTTAAACTTATTTTTTTAAGTATCCATGTTGTGAAATGTTTTTTGTACACCCAGTCAAACAAGTTTCTTAAGCACAGGGGAGTTAATACTGTGATTTTTCAAGAAGGAATTCTACACCTTCCAAAATTATTTTTGTGTCTGTACCACACAATTGTTTTGTAAATGATACTCTACACAGTGAAATTGAAGATAATAGTATTTTACTGCCCCAGAGACTAATGAATATGCTATTCTTGTGGTTGTTGTACTGTTTACTGAAACACAGGTAAATGCCCTGACTTGTTACTACAATGTCTGTAAGCAATTAGTTGGGAACTCAAATAAAATGCTTTAGTATCACAATCCAGGTTTTTCATTTCCTTTAACATTCCCTTCATTTGTACATTGTGAAGAATTTTATCTAAGAAAAGATATGGGTCTAGGCTGTCTGCCAAGAGTTTTGGGTTCTTAACAGATTGTTTTTCCCTGTGGGGTCAACTGACTTTCTGCTTGAGACATCCACTTTTGTCTCTATTTCCTGAAACAAGTCACTTACATGCCTAGCTCCTATACATCTTGAGTGCTTAAAGAAAGGAAGCATGTTGGCAATGTTATCACCAATTGTTATCACCAGTTATCAACCATACTTAAATATAATGTCAAACACTTCTAAATCATTCTCTCAATGCTTTTCTCAAAATATCATTTGTTGCTCCAAATGCTTGTCAATCACTGCCCAGTCTCACACCTCATCAATGAAAAAAGCAGGAGACATCAGGGAGTCGTAGAAGCTCATGGGCTGGTTTCTTATTGCATGGGATCTCCCAGCAGTTTTTCGTGCAGGAATTCAGACATGGATCCACTCAGGCTCTGCTGTCTGAGCATTTCCCTGCTACACTACAGGTTATCAGACAGTTGGACTGTAGCAAGCATGATCATGGCAGGCACAGCTGCCCTTACCCTTGGGATTCAGTGATCATAAAATCCACACAAAAGACAGGTATGATGCAGTTTAGAACTTGAATGCATGTAAAGTAGGTCACTGGAAGACATATCCACAGCTGATCTTGGCATCTTTGCTCTTCACTGAACTCAGGTACGTGTGGGAGTTTTTTAAACACCTGAAAACTTTGCACATCTTTCCAAAACTGTTCTTCAGTACAGTTTTAGGGAGTTGAAAGGCAGCTTGTAGACAAAGTACACAACAGGTCTATATGATCTGTTTTGAATATGAGGAAAGATTTTATTTCCTAATGACAGCTGTGGATGGTACCTTTTTAGTTCCTTGGGGCATCCCTTCCTTTGGCTGCTGGTCAGAAAGAATGTGGTCTTCTATGCTTTCTGTGTTATGTCTGCCAACTTTTTGTGGACAATCTATAATTTGGGACACTGAAGATTTCCCTGGCTGTGTATGCTTATGCCCCTGAATAGACACTGCAATGTCATCCATAGAAGAGGCTATGCTCAAACTTGAGCTTGCTATACATAAAGTACTGTAGTTGGAGAGAGTCTAAACATATGGACATGAGCTTGTGGTGAGAATATTCATCAGCTTTTTCTGTACGCACTGCAAAATTTATCTGTGTTTACGAATTTGAACACCTGGTGAATTTTTTTTTTCCACAATTAAGTGTTGTAAGGACAAGACTCAAAAGTCAAAAGAAGTAGTAATTAAAAAAAAAAACTGAGTTGGGAAAAATAGATATCTGTCTATAAGTCTTTGCTTCTACTTTGGAGAAGTATTGATGAAAATATTTTAGAACTGTTAAATATACAACATTATTGAAAATATAGTAATGACATAATGAAATTTTCTGGATCAAACAGTAAGTGATGTAGTATTCCCCTAAATATGCTATTTAATATATTAACCAATAAACCAGGAACTGGGCAAAGTTCAAAATGAAGGTGACTTTTCTTGAGACAAATACATTGTCAATGCAAACATGTAGATTTAGAACCTGAAGAACAAGTTTTCATTTCTTTCATTTGTGGGTAACAACAAAAGAACTAGTTCATCTCTAATTTTTGAAAGATGAAAAACAAACTATGACAACCGCTCACGGTACATAAATAGAACATCAATGATAAATTATAAAACAGATAATTTTCCTTAGTGAATAATGAACAACAAATACTGAAAAATTAACTATTTCATTTATGTTGATAGAAAATTTAAGGGCATACCAAACTAAGTTTCCCCATTTGATTGGCAGAAAATGAATAACAGTTTCAACTTTCAAACTGATAATGAATTCTGGGCCAAATTGCAGTGTACTTTGCCAGTGAAATTCAAGAAACAAGCAACATTGAATCACAGTGATCTTTCTGAACTTCTAAGTAAACTGGGAGTTCATCTGTGAACTAGTTATATTAACTGTATTCTTTTAAAAGTGTGAGTTTATCAAGATATTCAAATGCCTTGCATAATTTGATTTGAAGCTTACATAATACTTTCATATGGAGAAAGAGTGTGTGCATCAATATGCCATAAGGCTATGCATACTTCAGGTGTGTATACCTCAGATATTTTCATGTTTGGGGCACACATGCCAACTGCGTTTAAGGAATTTATATCTCAAAAATATTTTTCTTTACACGCCTTCAGTTAAGCAGCATTTAGTGCACCACTTTTCAGCATTACTATTTGAGTCTGTGACGCCTTGTTTTAGTCTCTTTACACTTTGAGATGGTGCTGTAAGCAGTGTAGCCTGATGCTGTGTGGCCTACATTCAGAAAGTGTACATCCATATCAATTCCAAGATAAAGCTTTGCTCAGTGAAGGAGACAATTTCTGTAATGAATACATACATATGCATGAATAATGTATTTCTGCACTTAATTTGATACTTCTGCATATTCTTTTTTAGGCATGTTTGAAGAAACAGGACTCAAAAAATCCTTCCTCTCTCACAGAGGACAGTTGTTTCAGAAGAGGCAGGAGAGGGACACACATTTTTCCATCACCCAGTGAACAGTCCCACAGTGCTGTGCTGTTTTTTGTCAAAAACTCCTTGCACATTTTCTAGAGAGACTTCTGACTTCCACTGCAATGCCCCACTATTTAAGTGTGTCTGGGAGCTGTGAGAGTTTGATGTTTCATAAAACTTTCACGTTTCATAATGCCTTACAGACATTGCAAAGCTTTTTGAGTCAATATTGGGGGGTCATAAAATTTTATTGATCACTGACAAAATGCCCAATAATCTGCAGAAGGATTGAAGCAGTATTTTTAAATTCTTTATTTTTACCTCTTACCTCTTCATTTCCTTTTTGTCTACAGTGACATTTATTTTCTTTATTTCTGTCAGATGCCAACTGAAAAAACGTACAAAAGGCAAACATAGTTCTTAATTCTTTTTAAATGTGGCCACTTGATTAGGAGGATCCTGAAGTGTGTGGAAGACAACTTCCTGACACAGCTGGTGACTAAGTCAACTAGGGAGGGTGTCTGCTTGAATCTGGTGTTTGCAAACAGAGAAGGACTGGTGGATAATGTAAGGATGGGGATTAGTAGAACTGCCCTTACAGAGAGTAGACTTTGGCCAGTTTAGGAGTCTGGTTGGTGGAGTCCTGTGGGAGGCAGTCCTGTGAAGAACAAAGCAGTCCAGGAAAGCTGGACATTCTTCAAGAAGGAAATCTTAAAAGAGCAGGAGCAGGCTATACTCATTTGCTGAAAGATCAGTTAGCATGGAAGAACACTGACCTGGCTGAACAGAAAGCTTTGTCTGGAAATCAGGAAAAAAAAAAAAAAAAAAAAACAGAGCATATGAACTTTGGAAGAAAGAGTAGGTCACTCGGGAGGACTACAAGGATGTTGTGAAAATATGCAGAGAGAAAATGAGAAGATCCAAAGCCCAGCTAGAACTTAATCTGGTTACTGATACAAGAAACATTTTAAAATGTTTCTATAAAGAAGTAAGCAACAAAAAGAGGGCTGAAGAGACTCTTCATTCTTTAGTGGATGCAGGAGGAGACATAATGACAAAGGGTGAGGAGAAGGCTGAGGCATTTAACACCTTCTTTACCTCAGTCTTTACTATTTATCAGTGTTTACTACAGTCAGACCAGATGCTCTTGGGGTTCCTGGCCCACTGAGCTGGAAGACAGGGATGAGGAGCAGAATGAAGTTTACAAGGGGAAATGGTCAGCAACCTTCTACAGTACACAGACACACACAAGTCTATGAAGCCAGAGGAGATCCACCCAAGGGTAATAAGGGAACTGGCCTAAGTGCTCACCAAGTCACTTTCAATCATTCACCAGAAGTTCTGCCTGACTGGGAAGTCCCATTTTACTGGAAGTTAACAAATGTGATGCACATTTCCAAGAAGGGCCTGAAGGGATGCAAGGAATGACAGACCAGTGCAACCTTAGTCCATGGAAGGTCATGGACCAGCTCGAGTGCCATCACACGGTGTGTACAGGACAACCAGGAGATGGGGTCCAGCCAGCATGTGCTCATGAAAGGCAGATCCTGCTTGACTGACCTGCCCTCCTTCTATGACAAGGTGAACGACGCAGTAGGTGAGGGAAAAGTTGTAGGTGCTGTCTACCCCGACTTTAGTAAAGACTTTGACACCTTTTCCCAGAGAATTGTCCTGGAGGACCAGGGCACTCATGGCTTGGACAGGTGTAACTCTTTTCTGGGTGAAAATTTGGCTGCATGGCTGGGGCCAGGGGGTTGAGGTGAATGGAATTAAGTCCAGCTGGTGACTGGTCATACGTAGGGTTTACCAGGACTCAGTATTAGGGTGAATATTTTTATCAATTATCTGGAAAAGGGGATGGAGTGCATTCAGTCAAATTGCAGATAGCACCAACTTGGGTGGAAATATTGATCTGTGGAGGGTAGGAATGTTCTGCAGAGGGATCTGGACAGTCTGGATTCACGGGCCAAAACCAATTGCATGAGGTGCAACAAGGCCAAGTGGTGGATCCTGTTGGGTCATAACAACCCTATGCAGTGCTACAGGCTGGAGGATGGGTGGTTGGGAAGTTGTCTGGTGGAAAAGGACCAGCAGGTGCTGGTTGACAGCTGGCTGAACATGAGCTGTGGGAATTGGAGATCTTACCACTGTCTACAACCGCTGGAAGTTGCAGCAAGTTGGCGGTCAGTCCCTTCTCCCAAGTGATAGGAAAAGAGGAAACAGCTTCAAGGTGCCAGAAGAGGTTTAAATTAGGTATTAGGAAAAATATCGTCATGGAAAGGCAGTAAAGCATTAGAAAAGGCTACCCAGGGAAGTGGTGAAGTCATATCCCTGGAGGCATTTAAAAACCATGTAGATGTGGCACTTAACAAACATGGCTGAGTGACAGACTCGTTACAGACATGGTTTAGAGGTGGACTTGGCTGTGCTGTGTTATTGGTTGGATTTGATGATCTTACACATCTTTTTAAATCTAGATGATTCTATGATTATTTATAAACTTTATCTGTGAATAAACCTATTAATGTTACGTGGCACTATGTGGTCTCCATCTTCGCAGTTCTATCATAAATAAAGCAGACCTCAAAAACACAGGGGCATTTAGATATCAATACTTTGAGCACAGGCTGAACTGAAATGCATTTTTTAAGTCCACACACACTTTCAGCTTTTTTTTTTTTCCTGAAAAGAATGTGGCTGCCTGGGAGATAGCCAACCACTATCAGTTTGTGTAATTTCTGTCCCTGCAGCCTCGATCTATTTTTCTTTCCTTCAAAAACATGATCAGAGAAACTCCCTAATATTCCCAAGGTTCAAGGCAACAAATATTTTACAATCATCTAAATCAATCTACTTAAGTTTTGCCTGTGATGGGAACTTACCCAGATGTGGTTCCTGCTGAAATCAGGTTACATAGCATTGTCCTCATGTCTGAATTTGGAGGTGGATTCCCCAGTTTCCCCACTTACTGTGCACAGACCCATTTATACCGTGGAGTGATTTGAATAAGACAAATTTCTTTTCATATTAAGTTCAGAGAAAAGGAAACTATGCTAAACTTCAAACAGTGGAGATGCAAAGCTTCCAGCAAAACTAGCTGTGATCTATATACATGCTCACACACTGCCTGACTAAAGGGAGTTCTGATGTATTCCATCTGTGAAGCAAAAAAAAAAATTTTTTTTATAAAATTAGAATGGATTTGAATTTAAACTTTTAGTTAAGTGAAATAAATTTGTCTTGGTACTCTTAAGACAGAACTTCTTGAAAATGCAGATGCTTCTTTGAGAAGGCCACAAATTTCTGTGCTATGTTAAGTGGAAATCCTCTCACTTATTCACCTTCTCCAGGAATAGCACAAGTGCATTTTATGAATATATGTGGTCTCTAAAATGTTGGGGGAAATTGTCAGGAAATTTTCCTGTTTATTTGTATTTATCTTTTCCTTCATCAGAATGCCTCTGGCATATTGTCATGCAGAGTCATCCACAGGTACCTTTCCATAGAGTTTGGCTGTTGCTTTTTTTCATGCTCACTTGTAGCATGCATGCACTCACAGCAGAGAAAATGCAGTGCTTTAAAGATCCTCAGAGTGGAGCTCAACCACAGTCTACCAGAAACATAGGATCAGGCACTAACACCTTGGTGCAAGGTCACTCCAATTCCTTCCCTGTTTTTCTCTCTCTGTTTTATCCCAATGGGAATTCAACAATGCAATCTTGAGAGGAGTCTTCAGACTATACCATTAGCTTATTGAGTAACTGCACCTGCTTTTAAATTTTAATGATGCATTTTTAATGTGATAAATGTATTATACTTCAATGGTTTTATATCCAGGTCGAATAAACTATGAGTTTTGTTACTCTTCAAATATTACTTTCCTAAGAACATCTTTATAATTGTATAGCTTATGTAGTTGCACATGTTCCTGGTAGTCTGAAAATGGCTCTGGTTCTGTACCAGTGAACAAAAGCTACTTTTGAGTGCATATGCCAGTAAATATTTTGTCAACTTGAGAGCCATATCAACTAGAATCAGGTTGAAAAAGCATTTAATCTAGATGGTTTCTGGGGAAGGGACAGAAGGGTTTTTTCTGCTGGTTTGTTACAACAGAATTCAGTAAAAAATGTTTCCAACATTTTGTTTTAATTGAGTTGCTGGAATGTGTTTGTGATACAAATAAGGTATTAACCAGATACTAAGGGCAGAGTTTGACAACTATCATAAATAATAGTTACTGATTTTATATAGAGAAGTGGGTGGTTATCGTGAAAAATAAGAATTTTGCTTTTTAATGTAACTACCAAAGGTGATTGACCACCAAAAGACTTATATGTGCAAATAATAACATTTGTATGCTGTTAGTTTTATTTTGCCATTTTTAGTAAAGTATATTTGACTTGAGATATATTCCCAAATAATTGTTACTGAGTGGACTGTTTGTTTAATATAGAACAAATACACTTTATCACAATTTTCTACACCCTACCTTGTCAGATTCATTAGTTGTGACCTAGAATACTTCTGCATGGTTCAAATTAGCTATTTGGACTTTTTGCTGATTCTCAATTGTTGATTCTTTTTTAAGAGTTTTAATAAATGTGCCACAGGGATAAAAGTGCTTACTTCTGGGCATTTATCTTCAAGGAATTAAACTGAGACCAGAAGTTCAATCTTGTTTTAGTGTAATGAGTTCCAGTTGTTGTGTTTTGGTATGTTTTAATAAGATTAATTACCTTTTGCCTGGGCTGATCTTTTCCTTCATTTCTAACAAAGAATGGACAGCCACTGAATTACCTGAGCAAGAAATAATATCTAGTGTAGGAATATTATCCAGCTGGCAAAGAACTAATGTTTCTGGTTTACACCGGCCTCCAGGCAGAAATGGAGTCAAACATCTGTCACATTGCAGCAATTTTCATCTGGCTAATGGGCTGTTGGCTCTATATGCCAACTAGTGTAACCACAACTTACTTTAAGGTATTTCAGAAAAAAAACGGTCTTAACCAGGTCTTAGTTGTTGCCCTTCCACTATTTACTGATATTACTATCAGTAATGGATGCAATGAAAAATAGTTCAACCTTGGTAGGATTCCCTTCCCTGCCTTCCCTCAGAATAGACTTAAGTTCCCTGCCAGAAAACATCTGAATCCACGAATGTCTTCAGTGTTGAATATTTGGCAGTGGTTGCATTTTACTTCTCTTTAAAGTCTACAAGATTAATTGTCTCCTAAGTCAAAGCATAAAAGTGATTACAAATGCAACCCATTTGGTTACCATCACACTCTTTTTAAGAACAGAGTCAGATGCTCTATTGAACGATGCCTGACAGCAAAATTGCATTCAGTGACCCTGATTCACTCCAGCACCTCAGTTATTCCTCAGCCCTCTGTAAATTATTTTTTCCTACATAGGTTTAGAGTGTTCTCCTTAGAGCTGTACATACTTGCGCCACCAAAACTTGTAAATTTCTCTAAGTTGCAGTTTAATTCTGAATCACAGCATAAGCAATTTGCAGCAGCAGCTGGTCTAATCCAATGATATTGGATTAATTCCCATCATAAAGTGTTCATGGAAATTATGAAGATCAGAAGTATGGACCTTGTGTATAGATCAGAAGTGTGGACTTTGTCTGTTCCTGAGGGTTTACTTGGTGAAATTTTTCATTAGGAAGAAAGAAAATAAATTTCACAAACCACTGTTTTCAGTTCAAGCCACATTCTTGCAGGGTTGAAATAAATTTCTCTGGGGCAATGAAATCTGTGAAATTAATACAAATATCCTTCCTTCAGAAGTTTGGGTGTTATATATGACTGTTTTCCTCCAGCAGCCTTTATATTTTCACACTACTAATAAATGAGTGCTTAATTGCCACAGTGAAGCTGTCTGGGGTTACTTCCCAGCAGTCTCTTGCCAAGGCCAGCTGGAATTCTGTTTGCATTCTGCAGCTGATTAGTGGAAACTGCTAAAAGTGCTAAACATAAATAAATAAGAGACACACACACCAAAAAATGTGGAGTTCAAGAAGTTTGTAGTGCTTCCCTGAAGTCAAATAGTTTTCTTCAAGTGTGAAAAATTGAAAGTGGATCAACAAATTCACTCCTGATATATCTATAAGAAATAATCAGCTGTGATCAACTGATTGTTGAGTGCCACCCTTTACCCACAGAAAAGCAATTGAAGAAGCTTTTCTCTGATATTAGGGAATCAGACTGAAGGTATTTTTCCATCAATCTTTAAGTGATACTTTGGAGCCCTATGGATATGTGGGTTCTTTTCTGTTTCACAGAAACAAAGACTATTCAAACTGATTTATCCCTACAGGGTCGTTTTATGTTTTGTTTTGTTTTTTCTTCCTTAAATATTTAAAGCTTGAAAATTCATGTTGATAGGACTACAAGATAGTTAGATGAAATCTAGCATTGCATACCTCAGGTCTTCATTAGATTCAGCTCTGTTATTTGTCTTGCATTATATAAGCCTGGATATCCTTGGGCTTTGTGTAGTAGGAATCACCTGCTTACTAAGATACTCTGTTAGAAGTACAGTAGAAAATTGTGGAGGAAAATGAATGCAACAGTTTTCATTTCAAAGAAAGAAATTGCCTTAGTGTCTGAATTTTCCATTCTGGATCTATTCAACAAGCCCCTTTTCTGGCAAGAAGTGTCCTACATACATCTGTAAGTGTCCCTATTATAAGCAGAATGTCTTCCTCATTTTTCCCAAAATGCAAAATGGTGGCTCATCCTGCAAGCTGTTATTTCCTTTGTAGAACTCTAACAAGTGGGACTTCAGAAATATTGCTAAAACCACAGTCCTTCATTTGCTGGTTTCTCAGTTGGTTAATCTATTCCTAAATTTTATTTGAAAAAATTTTCTGGATGGTTTGGTAGCTCTGGATAGCCTTTCCAGTATGATAGGAATCCTCAGGACTCCTGACCTTTCTCCACCACAGTACATTCAAAACCTGGGATGGACAATGGGGGATGCATCTGCATTTCTGAAGAAGAAAGGCCAGGAGGGATTTCTTGATAAGTTTGAAGACTGCCTGACATCCCCACTGCTGGTTCTTCTCAAACAGACTGGTGTGCCTGAACTACATAGCACTGGGTGTGTCTCAGTTTAAAGTACCCAAAATAATGTTAAATCTTTGTTGTGGATCTCTACAACAGTATTCTGATTTTTTCTGAAGTGTTTGAAATGAGATCATGTATCATTTTTCTAGTCTGTTAGCACAGAGCTATTGTCTGAGTCTCTTGCTATAAACATATCTGCTCTTATGGTTATGATCACATTTTACCCTAATGTAAACCAGAATAAACAATCAATAATGTCAGCCAAGTCTACTTATTGTGTAAATTTAGTAACTTAAAACACTGGGTACTTAAAAAAATCATCTGACTTCTTTTCATGATTTTGATACTCCTGGTGGGATTTTTCTCCACATGTATTTATTAGTAAACTCATCTACAGTTACAGTGAAAATGATAGGTGTCTTTGGAGAGTGATTCATCTCAGCCCACTATGGGTGTCTAAAAGAGGTTGGATGAATTTTCCTCTAGTAGTGTGTAGAAGTAACTCTTCACAGACTAATGAAGAGATAGGTGGCTCTCAACTTTTGATCTCGGAAAGGCAAATAAAACCCTCAACTATTGCCAGCAGAAATACTGACAGAAGGATTCATACTGCTTTTGGAATATATGTGAGATCCACAAGCTAAAAGAAGCTCAAAATTGTAAATGGAGTCTGGATGACACACTAAGACTGAGCACCTGCATTTGAAGTTAGAAATATAGTGGGAAATACTGATTTATATCCAGTTGCTATACCTTGTTGCTTCTCTATGAAAAATTAAGGATGGACTTTTGGGAAAAGTAAAATATTGAGAACCCATTGTAAGCTTTTTGCTGAAAATAAATGGGATATTGGGGAGATCTCCACTTGTTATACTAGTAAATGGTCTATAAGTCACTTAGGTCTTACTGGGACTTATGCCAGTACAATACATCATTCTTTTTAATTAAAATACTAGTTCTACCCAAAAGCACTAAAACCCATCAAAATTTTTTAAAAAAATCTTGTCCTTGTTAATATGAAATGTTACTTTTTCTGGATTAGGGGCATGATTTTGTCCATGGTATCATCTCCACAAGAAAAAACAATGTTGCATAAGGCATTGCTGCACACGTGTATTTATTTAAATTAATATCTTACTTTTTCAAGACATATTTATTAGAAGTACATAGTCATATTTAAGCACAGATTCTTCCATTTTTATGAAATGCTTCTTTCCATAAGCTCACTCTTTAAACAAATAATTTATAAACCACTGTGTCTCAGGATCTGTGTTCTGATTAGTGTGTTTAGACACAACAGTTTTCATAACTGTCACTGCACATTGAATTTCTTATATTTGCTTTGGACAGCAAACTGCCAACTACCTGCAAACGCTAGCAACTTCATACAATTTGTTTTGGCAAAAGGTCACCATGCAGAAAATTTTCTGTAAGATGTGGCAAGTCAGATTTCATATACAGTATCCTCACTGGAGCTAAGGCTCAAGATTGTTGTTTCTATAATACTCGTCAAAGCCAGAGCAGCAGAGAGAAATGCTAGGCAGGTTGCTCTACCCTTTCACTACTAAAGTTTACTGCACTGTGTAATTTTTGATCACATTTAAGTTAAATTGGGTCTGATCATAGGAACAAACCATTAATTTAGATTTGAATGTCCGTTGCATTCAGAACAATTCCACCAGCTAAAGTAAATCTATTTACTTTTATGTAAACGAGTTCAAATTTTTACCATTATCTTTTATTTTTGGAAGGAAAATTTAGCAGTTCGCATTGACATTCCATCACCCTTCTTTTATCTGTACATCACTGCAGAAGTGTTGTTTTCTCTTCTTTGTTGTTATGGCAGCATGCTTTTCAAGATACCATTTTAATCTGTCTCCTACAGATTCTACTGGTTTTTCCTAAAGAAAGAAGAAAACCTTATAGATAGATATCTGTCCAGTTTGAGGTATTAAATAGATATTAAATAGATAAATGCCTTGAACTGCACGTGAAAGCATCCAGATGTTGATTCTGACATTTACTAATTTTCTTGTTCTTTTAAATTCTCTGATACCTTTACCAGCAATTTTTGAGTCAGAGTTCTGGATGGGCCAAAGTGCTCCAACCACACGAAGCCAAAAAATGCATTTGTCAGTCTTACCCCCGATATACCATTCTTACCTACTGACATAAATGTGAATCTAAGGTAGATCCTTTCAGTGAAAGCTCTCCTGTGCACAGAGTCAGAAAAAGATACTAGGAACCATATGTGAGTCCAAAATACACTGTAATCCATGGAAGAGAACTTCCCTGCCAATATGTAAAATGATGTTACCTTAGAACAAAGTTATGAACAACTTATACTCAAAAGCTTCAAGGCCCTGAGATTGGTTGGTTCACAAGAAATCAAAGAATCCTCCATACACACATATTTTAAGGAAGTGCATTGATTAGATCAGTATTCTGACACTGACACTGCAGACATTCATAATCATGAGTTACTTAATGTATAAATGGCACACTGCCATTAATGACAACATTCACAAACATGTTTTGTTTAGGTTTTATTATGTACATCTTTCTGTTTCAGTTACTGAATGCTTTGCAACACCAAAAAAAGCAGAGAACTGGAGAGCAGAGAACATTCCCACCCACAGCAGTCTCAGACCTCCTGGTTAGGACTCTTTCTGGGAAAAGTGGGTGATACATCTTTGAACTGAGCTTGTTAAATGTTAATCAAGTTACGCTTTTGTTTTTGTGTAACAGGCTCATACTCCTACAACCATTCACAAATGCCTGCTCCCAGTCCCCACCAGAATTTCTTTCCACTCAAACAAAGCCAGCAGACTCAGCATTTCATTCAACTGTGGAAGCAAAAAAACTCTTGAAGGAGTCATGGGACAGGGAAAAGAATTAGGTGGAGAGGAAGAAGAAGGACTCCTGAGGTGTTTTGGCTGATGATTAAATAAATGTTTCTGTAAGTAGCAGATCCACCTCAGGACATTTTGTCACTCCTCCAGCTTCCTGCTCTTTTCCTTGTCCAGTCAGGTTTCAGTCTACTACTTAGGCCAACAGATGAATTTTTAGTGTGACAGTTCACTCACTAAGAAAGAAAACCTTTTGGAAGAAGGTGAGAAGTATGTATTTTTCTTGATTTCTTTGAGACTGATTGCCAGTTGTGCTTACAAAGCAAAATAACAATCTTGCTGCCATTATTCTGAACCTCTTCAAACTGAAGCAGTGAGTGCTTAAGACTGTTGCCTCCCTGGTGAATCCTGCAGCCACTCGACTGTAAGGTGAAATCGTACCTGCTACCAGTTAAATCCAGAAAGAAAAGTGTGTTGTCCTTAACTCCTTGAGAGAAAAGGCAGTGACACTGCTTTTCTGAAGTAAATTCTGTCTCTGGACTTCCAGTCAACACAAATGAGATTCCTGGTGACCATAAATACTTTTCTGGAGGTCTATATGATGCAGATATTCTGCCATACTCCTGTTGATAACCATGATTTTGAGTTGGAATTCAAGGACCTGACCATCAGCATTAAATTAATTTCTCATCAATTGTCACTGTGCTAGAAAAGTAGAAGTAATTTCCTTCCTTGTCTGCTCCTCTAGTCACTGTATTCCATGACATATCAAATGAAACCTTAGAAATTGAATCCCAGTAGAGCTGGGAGTTATGGCTGTGTTGTAAGAGAAACAGAGACAGAACAAACACAAGCTTTCATGAAAGTCAAGGGTGAAGGCTGTATTCCAGACTCATTGCATCATTTTGTTTCTTCTATTTTTTATTGCTTTATGTTTCCATGTCCTTCAGAGGAACATATTTTATTGGCTAAGTCAGAAGCAGTCAGAACAGGATGTTCAACTTTCTTGTGGACTTGCTCTTTAGGGAAGCCACTTACTGTTCTCCAAGTCACTCATAGGATGGTTTACTAGTACTTATTTATAGCAACAGACAGAATTGAGCTAAGCTGCAATGTTGATATTCTTGACTATAAGGTGCTGAACAAAATGCAAATTATTTTGGTTTCTCTGTTCTTCATCATGACACCTTTTGGCTCCAATTTTACTCCAATATGCTCTTCTATCTCTCCTAAAACTTGCATTGTATTGTTCTCCTTGTTCTCTCCAGTCATCTCATTTTTCCTTCCACATTAAGAAACCTTTCTCAGCAACAGTTCTGGGATTTGGGCATAAGGAGTATGTTCTGCTTAGAAACACAACATTATTTCACTGTAAAATGTGGTTGTCTTCAGTTCAACTCTAGATGTCATTTGCAACAGTTCAATAGAATATTCAGCAGAAGAGCTGGTGATGGGTCTGATTCCTTTCCCGTGTCAGACTTACTCCCATGTAACACCATAGCCATCAACAGCATTCAGCTAGTTCTAAGTGAGTAATAACAGAACAAATATAGCTGAGATATTTTACACATCCATAGTAGTTCAAGCACGTGCCGCATCAGTGGACTGCACATTTTTGACATGACCAGCCAAAAAAGCCTCAATAAAGAATATAAGCAGTCAAGATACAGTGAAGGTATTAATTTATCAAAATTGGGCAAAGAGAATTTGCCAAATTCAGGGCATACTGTAAGACCCTATCTATGGGCAAAGCATTTCCACTTTTACTAATATAGGTGCTGCTAATGCAATGTAACTTCTGTAACTTCTTTCCATGGGGAATAGCTTAAAAGCATGGAGGAGCAAGAAAAATCCTGGTGTTACTTCATATTTTTCCTGATATAGAGTCATTAACTCAAGCAGGAATAGTGGGCCAGATAACAGGCTTCTTGCTAGGTTTGCATCAAATTATTTCCAACAGCATTTGCTATTTACATAACACTAGTGAAATATTTTTAGATGCTCTGTCCAACTAAATTTGTCACAGTTATTGCAGTAAAATCACTTTCTCTTTTCTTCCAAAGAAATTTCCTAAAATTTCCTGGAAAAGGTTTTCTAATTCTTTGAGATAGAAGCAAAGAGTTCTAAAACTATTAATTATTAAAAAAGAAAGAGAGGCAACCTACGAAATTAGAATTCAACTAGTTTATTTAATTAAAATATTCAAAACCACTTTCTGGTTTCTTATAATGAAAGACTACTTGAAACAGTGATAATCAATGTGGACTTGTACTGGAGAGGTTACATTTGTATATGGAATTTTTTTAAGACATTACTGTCATGACAGATAAGACAAATTCAATGCATGTACTATACATAGAATTTTAAAAAAACAACTGACAATTGTTAATTGAGGTAAATGACTTAGGTACCATCATGGAATGACAAGAATTATACAGTAATGAACAAAACACTGGTATAATAGCAGAACACAAAAAGATACATGAACAGGGATGTTTCATCCTATTAAAGAAGAAAAAAGTGGATTAAATATTCAAATCAGGAACAAATTGGAAGACTACTCCTCTATATCTCCCAGAGTGGATGGTGTGCATGACTACAAAAGGGAAACCAAACACTGCATGAATCCACTTTTGTGCTTATTCCACTCTGCATAGAGCAGAAAGTGTATAGACCTGTCAAGGATGGCCACACAGATGGAATTTAGAGCTGTTGTGCCTGCACTATTGGACCAAGGTAGCACTTATGATGAGAGATGAACAGTTATTTTAACAAACACAAACAAACCTTCTAAGCTGTCAGTGATTTTAATGTCAGACAAACAGTGACTAACTGAGGCTGCTTCCCCCAGCTTCCCTTGCGCACCACAGAGCCACGATAGGCATCAGTGTTCTTCCCAGGAGCAAGGAATGAGGAAGAAAAAGTGGGTCTGAGTCAAAGGAAAGCTGAACCACCAAAGCTGTGAGGCAAGCAATGTGTCTGCAGGCAAATAGAGATGCAAACCCTGTATAGTTATTAGTGCATGGAGCAGGGGGAGATAGTGTCTGTAGCATGGCTGAAAGATTGTCTGATTCCCTCCAAATGGGGCTCTGCAAAGCTCTTCCGTTTGATTTTGTGCAGGGTTCACTTATGTACTATCTGTGGCAACATAAGAAAACTCTTGAAACCAAGCATAAATGCAAAAATATCATGTGCATTAGGAGTAAATGTGAACCAGGATGGTATTACACCAGTGCCCCACCAACAAGAAAAATTGCACAAATCTGGCAGCACAGAGTAACTGAATGGTTTTATAGGGCCAGTGATGGGGGAAGAGCGAGGAGCATCTACGAGTTCAAGAAATAGAAAGAAGAAATATGTGTTTGTGGAGGAAAAAACCCTCAGGGGAAAAGAGTAGAGGGCAGATGTGTTAGACTGGATAGGGCTGCATGATCTTGTGTCCTTGTTAATAAGCGCTAGGTGGTTGCGGTGGCGAAAGTATGTAAATAAAAACATTCTTGGAGTACTGTGAACAAAGAAGTAAGACAATTATTATAAAAATTATACTCTCAAAGCTTGCTCCATTTATATTAAATAAAAAGTTGTACAGATGTAACATTAAGAATTATATTTTAACTGAAATATTTAAACCAAAGGTTTCTTCAGAAACACTCCAACTATCCTCACGAGTATATGCATAACAATAGGCTCTTTCATTATGTACAGAACTTTTGCATCAGTCACTGAATAATAAGTATTTTCTACTGTAGCTTCACCCCAGCCTACCTGGAGTTTTACAACATTGCAGCAGAAAGTTGCTTTCTGAATAGGCAGCTCCTCAAACAGGCAGTGATCTACCAGATGCTAAGAGGATACACAGAAACATGAGGGAGGGCTTAAGCCAGTGTATAGGAGAGAAACCAGATGTGTGAGAAACATTATACAGGCACTGTCAGAAATGAGAAAAGAAATAGCCTGAAGAAGCAGATGGGTGGACATAGTGACAATAATATCAAACAACAAAATAGACAACAAAATTCCAGATGGGGGGGAGAAGGAAGGAAAAATTCCTTATACTTGGAGAGAAAAACAGGTGAATATGAAAATTTTTGAAAATAATATGAGGATTCATGGGTATTTTAAGATGTATGTCTGCAAAGATGCATAGCAAAGACAGCATCAGGTCTGAATTTATCAGGGTCTCAAACAGGTTAATGACTTTGTGTACAACTGTGATTGGAATTATAGATGGCCTCAAAATGAAAGTACAAATACCCAGATCTTTTTAGGTGCACCTTAGACATTTTTTAAATAGTTATACAAATGCATTGATACAATCTTAATTGATCTGCAGCATTTTTAAACATGCATAAAAGCATCCATGCACAAAGATGTACTGATTTTATTGATATTATGCAAACATTAATGGTATCTTTAACATTTAGTTCACATTATTCAAAGCCCTTGTATAGATAACCACAGTTAAGTTGATTTGCAGCTGTTACTAGTCCACAATATCTGCATTCAGTTTTCAGTGGACTCTAAGTTTCCTTCTAACACCAAACTTTTGAATTGATTTCTGATGCAGGTATTTTCCCTTAAAAATCTCAACACTGAGAGAAAGAAAATGGACACCAGCCTAGAACAGCTTCATTGATACAATGGATTTGATCTCTGTCTGATAAATGTTGATACTCAGGCAATGTGAGTGCTTCAATAGCTCTTTCTATGGTTCTTTGCATTTCATTTGCATTAATTAAAATAATTGACTAAGTACAGAGTATATTAGAATCCAATCTACTGTATCTCTGGAAGGCATAACGTCTTTGGGTAGTATTAGAAAAGTGATGTGCCTAAAGACAGTTCACTTGTTTACAGCAGGCTGGGAGATGTGGAAAATGTCAAAATGAACACAAAATAGGCGACAATATGGAGGAAAAAGGAGGACTAAGATGAAACAAATGTTAAAAGGTTCCATAATAAATTTCAACACAGTGACTTTTGAGTTACATTGTTGTAAGAAAAAGAAGAAATCAGGAAAAAGTTGGGATAAATTGACTAATAAGAATAAGACATCACCAAAAGACACAATTAGACCTCAAAAAGACAGTGAAAGTAATTTATTGACAGCCTAGGTAAGCATTGCTAAAAATTTTAATGAATTCTGAGCCTCACGGTTCACAAAGGAGGATTGGGAACAGATGCCAGAAACAGACATAAATTTAACAGCAGAGGTGGAAAGCATACTGAAGAAACTCAAGATCGTGCCACAAGAGGTGACCTAGAAATTAGAACATTTAAAGACTGACAAAACTAAAGGACCAGAAGGTACACATTTGATGAAGCGTCCCAAAAGAGATAGGCAAACCTTTAGCAAGTTTATTTATAATCCCTTTGGAATTGAAAAGGGCAAAGTAGCACATATTTAAGAATTGATCTAGCTAAAATCTAGAAAGCTTGACTTCTAGGATAAAAGGTGAACCAAATACTTTAAAAGGTAAAGACATCAATTGATTATGTGGATTTCTGAAAGCTGTACAGGGCCATGTGTGTGAATTTCAGAATTACTCAGAAGGGCATTTCTAGCTTAAAACTGTATGAATTGTTGTTTACCTACTAATGTTTTTTGTTCTGTGTTTCTTGTTTTTGATACTCTTTCTGTACGTTTACTTTAATGAGCTCTATAAAATGATGGGTGAACACTAGTAATGTGTGTGAATACTGAAGACTTTGCCATACAATTCTAGCAATAAGACATTGAAAACATTGGGTTCTGTACTCAGGGAAAAAAAGAAAAAAAGGAACAAGACTAGATTTTAAGCCTTGCACTTTCCATTCTGAAGAAATACCACCATTTGTTTGTGATTTTATGGTTCTGCCAGGACTAGGTACTCACAATTCCAGAAAGAAGTTAAAGAAGGCTACAAAGATGATTAAAGGGCTGGAAAACCTGTCCAAAGAGGAAAGACTGAAGGCATTCAGTCTTTTCTCCTTGGGGAAGAGGGGACTCAGTGTGACCTTTTCATAATATTCTAACACATAAAGGTCAGGTGCAAAGAAGGTGGAGACCTTCACAAAGGACCACATGGAGAAGATGAGCAGCAACAGGTTTGTGTTTCATTAGGAGAAGTTGCATCTTGATACAAGAAAGAAATATTTTATAGTGAGAAGAATCAGTCACTGGAAGTGAAGTTCTAACTCCTGGAAGTGCAATTAGACAGGATGCAAAGGAATCTCATCTAGGCTCCTTCTCGCACGAAAAATTGAACCACATGATGCTTCCAGGTTCTTTCAAACTTGATCTGTTCTATAATTCCATTTAATCATTAATTGGTTCGTTTGCAAGACTGGTAGGTGCTGTTGTCTCCCTTGAAGGCAGGGAAACCCTGCAGAGAGACCCTGGCAAATCAGAGCCCTGGGCAATCACCAACCACATGAAGTTCAGCATCCTGCACCTGGGGTGGTGCATCCCTGCATCTGTGGACAGACTTGGGAATGAGATGCTGGAAAGTAAATGTTACAGAAAGGGCCCTGGGGATCCTGATTGATGATAAGTTGGACATGAGTCAGCAGTGCCCTGGCAGCCAGGAGAGCCAATGCTGCCCTGGGGACATCAGGCACAGCATTACAGCCAGGCAAGGCAGGGGATTGTCCTGCTCTGCTCTGAGGCCACTTGGTCAGTTCAGCCTAGAGAACAGGAGACTGACAGGATACCTTATTTCACTTTTCAATTTCCTCATGTGGGGAAGAGGAGGGGCACTGATCTCTTCTGTCTGGATACCAGTGACAGGACCTGAAGGAATGGCCAGAAGCTGTGTCAGGGGAGGTTTAGGTTGAATATTAGAAAAAAATTCTTCACCTGGAGGGTGGTTGGACACTGAAAGATGCTCCCCAGGGAAGTGGTCTGACGATGTTCAAGAAGTCTTTGGACAATGCTCTCAGGCACATGGTGTGACTCTTCAGTGTGGTCCTGTGTAGGGCCAGGAGTTGGACTTAATGATCCTTGTGGCTGCCTTCCAACCCAGCTTATTTTATGACTCTCATTCTGTCATTTGCCATATTCTTCAGTGAGTTATGGAAGTGTATACTGATTTGGAGACACTGAGAAAATGATCACTAATGCACACTGCCATATATTTTCTGTTCTATATGCTGGATATGCTTTTGATATTCCAGGGACTTATCTGTGTCTCTGCTTCTGACCATGTGCTTTTTAAAGGCAGAATCTGACATTGCCAGGCATTTCCTCTGCAGTCCAGAATGTCTTAGCCCTGCACTGCACACCTACAGGATGCTTGAAATGGCTGGAATTTCTAGCCCACAACTTCTGTTGCTTGACAGCTTTTAAAAAAAAAACCACATAAATCTGGCCCTGCATATGATTTTTAACCCTCTGAAAATACCAGCTCACTGCACTTTCCATTCATTCCTGATTCTATCAAAGGATTTTCCTGTGATATAATCCTCTAATCCAGAAGTCTTATGAACCTAATTAAATTCAACAAAAAGAAACTATGACAACTACAGAATTGAGATACTTTGCTTAGTTTGCAAAAAAGGTTTTAAAGAAATTCAAATGGATTAACACTGACAAAGGCTATGGAAAAATTATCTCTAGAGTTCATTGCAAAGTTTTTTTCAGAGAACTCAAGAGAAGTTTGCTGCAGGCCTGGTGTTCTATGGGACTGGCAGTGTGTTAAAATAATGTCCTAAGGATTGACATATATATTATAAAGGGTAGTTATAAGTTCTAACAGTTGTGAATGAGGAAAGTATCAGACAAGTATAAGGCCAAAGTATCACTATTAAGATGGATTTTATTCACCTTATATAAAAGTAACCTGAAACACAGAATGTGCAGTAACAGGCTGAAATTTGATGACTGCACAAAACTGGAAAATAAGTCAAAATGAATGAGGTGGACACTAAAATAAAGAGCAGTTGGAAAGGCTAAGACCAAGGATAGATATATGGTTATGACATAATTCAGAAAAATATAAGAGAAAGACACTGAAGATGAAAGGAAAAATTTTCAATTTTCAAACAGCAATAGAGAAAATCTAGGTGCAGTGGAATATATCACGTAAACCTTTGACCTATTGCTTATAAGCAGTAAATTGTAAGAAACTGAAACTAGGGCCACAGAAGAGGACTTTGGAAATGTAATCGAGTGGAAATTATTTGGCTGGTGTAGAAATGGGACCAGGAAAATAGTGCTTTATTTGGCATAACACCCACAAGTAAAGGGCTACAAATACCAAATATAATAATGAAGAAAATTTTGATAAGGACTAAATTCCTGTGAGAGATTTAATTGAAATTAACAGGATTCTGAATACATATATTAAAAAAAAAATCTGACATAAACCAAATAAATAGCTTTCACTTGGTTTAGTAAATATTCTGATTATTTTAATAAAGACCTCACGTAGTTTATCCTAATATACTGTTCAATTCTGTGAATGCAAGTTCACTGAAATTCACCTTCCAGGAAAAAAATGCTTGCCCCAATTCCCAGAAGAAATGGATAGCCTTTCGATAAATAGCTGCATCCAACCCCATGTCTAATCTTCCCAAAATATTATCATTGTATTTTTGGTGTAGGTCTCCCACCAAGAACAAGCTGTTCCTCCAGAGATATGTTCAGTTTTGAGACTTCTGAACCCAGGGTTATCCCAGATCTGAGCCTTCTTCCTTCAGTCTGAGCAGCAGAACTGAGATGTCTCAACAGTAGAGCACTAGAGTCACAAAGAGTACTAGACCATCTCTTCCACAAAGACAGGCTCAGAGAACTCTGGTTGCTCAGCATGGAGAAGAGAAGATTCTGCGAAGATCCCATCATGGTGCTCCAGCACTTAAAGAGGGCTTATAACAAAGGAGGTTGGCCTTTTACATGGGCAGATAGTGATCAGATGAGGTGGAATAGTTTTCAGCTGAAAGAAGAGAGATTTCCTTTAGATGCTAGGAGAAAATTCAGATAAGGGTGATGGGTCACAGGTGGCTCAGGGAATTTGTGGATGCCTTAATCCTGGCAAAGCCTGATTGGACGGGGCCAAGAGCAACCTGATCTAATGGCTGGGATCCATATCCATGGCAGGGAGACTGGAACAAGATGATATTTAAAATCTCTTCCAACCCAAATTATGCTATGATTCCATGATCCCCTATACACAATATTGAAGATCTGGATGTAGAGTTGTTCCTGGTTCTTGTGCCCATCCTCAGATACCTCATGCACCATGTACACATGAAAGAAATGCAGAATGTAAACAAAATTAAAATCCTGGGTTGACTCCAGCCATCATCACTTATCTGCATGTTTCTCATTTGAGCTCATGATTTACCAGAAAGTGCTACAGTGAATTTCAATTTAACTTAAAGACCATGCAAAGTCATTAGAAACACTGAGCATTTGGCAGTTTTTTTAGTAATCAACTATAATTAATAAGTGTGATAACAGGTTTTTGTGAAATAGTACAGCAGACAGCATAGAGAAAAGACTGGATTTTTTTCTGAGAGAGATCTGCTTTTTATAGTAATTGGGATATAAACACCTAAAATCAGGATTTTATACTGAAAGGGCAAGCTAACCTTACTAATGGTGATTACTCACTGTATAATAGAAAAGGAAATAAAAGCGTTTTTATAAAACGTATCAAATCCTAAGAGTGCTGTTAAACTCATTAAAGAAAAAATGAAGTTAGAGAAACTGGTCTTATTTTTTTTCACTCCCAGTAGAGTTCATTTCTACTTCAACAACTAAGCCAAGGTCACATTTAACTCACTTCAATTTCACCCAGTGCACAAGCTAATGTCAATAGTACAGCTGCCATGCAGAGCTAAAGACTGATGGTTAGACAAAGCCATTTACACAAGGCTGGGTCTTTCATCTTCTCTCAGCTAGTGACATAAGAAAGCACTGAGGTTATTCTCAACTAGAGACTAAAACTGGCATATTAGAAAAAATGTTATTCTCCTTAGCTGTCACACAAAGGATCTGAAGAAATGTAGAAATGTTTTTTTCCTTGGTCATCTAGGGAGATCACAAAGTGACTCTAATAGCCTTCACTCTGAAATTTTCACATGGTTTAAGTGATTGCCAAGTCTGATATTTTCCATTTACACTTCATTGCCATCAGAAAAAGAAAAAAATCAATATACCTACCTACTCAAGTGTGTCACAGGATGAGCTTATAAAAGAAGACATCAGTCTTTTTAGGGCATGAAAAATATACTTATTCAAATATATCTTATTTTAAATGACATAAATTGCAGTGGTTAGTCAAGATTCGATTTCCTCTAAAATATAAGACTTAAAATATTCCCTGACTTGCCAAGGAATAAGAATCCTTCAAACTGTTGATATGTACAAATGTACTCGTTTTCTCTTGTAAGTTATACCTGCCACAGTGTACCAATATTAGTGACTACCTTTAGGAATTTTAATGGGAAGGTGAGATCTAACATATTATCACATTTCTGTGAGATGGTACAAATAACTGGAGCTTTGCCAAAGCAGGGGAGCAATAGCTCTTATTATTATTATTTCAATTATACAATGTGTGTGAATTTCAGTTGCCTTAGCTTGTTGGCTCTAATATGATTCCATGTGATGTCACACAGCTCTAACAAGCTCAAACACGCTAGGCAGAGCTATCTTTCCCTTGCATACTATAGCTCTTGCATATTTTATCTGTCTTGTTAAAGATTTTGTGCAATTTTGCTGCAACAGTATGCAATGTCTTTGTTTTAGATTAATAAAATATCATAGATACGATGGAATTGTCTTGTCAAAGATTTGACTGCTTGGACTCTGTCAAGAACGTTTGACAAGTGAGAGCCAAATTTGTCCCTGACTGTTCTGCTCTCAATGGAAGCTGACAGGTCATCATTCACCTTATGATGTCGTTTCAACCCCATTATCTTTTCTACCTTGTTTTAGCACCTCTCTCTGGCAAAGGAAGTGAGTAAGATGTTGAAGAACTGAGGTGGTATTTCAGGCTATCTGCCAGCAAGTGCTGAATAATAATGGAATTTGTTTGCTTACAAATTGAGCAATTGAATTTAGACATTGAGGGGGTCACCTCTGTGATTTGTCCCATCCCCAGATGGTCAATCATCTAAAAGGCAGAATTACAGGGTCAATCGTGGAACCCTTTCCCCCATGTGGTAGCACAACATACCAACCATACAACTACTAGGCCATCCCCCACAGTTACAAGTATTTCAAGGTCAATTTATCAATTTAACAGCTTCATCTTCTTAATCACTAAACTTCTGTCTCTTTGAGCTTGTGCTGAAAGACTGTGGCTGCTAATTAAAATGGAGCTTTACTAGCAAGTACACAAATTAGATCCTGTCAGTAAGTTTATTCTAACTATTGGTCATTTCTAAATGCCTTTTTAATCCCCTAATTTTTACATTAAAATTCAAAAGCCTAACAATCTTAATCACCCCTACATCAAATTCATCATTAAGAACAGGAAGCCAGATGGTATAATTTTGATTTACCGGACTTCAGCGTGAATTAATGTACTGAGTGCCGATAATGAATACATCAAACCTGATATTGCAGAAACCTATGAATCTGGCATGTTAAATTAATAACACACTTTGCACAATGAAAGCATGTAAGCTCATATAAAACTGAGGAGTAATGGTCCCTTTTATTTTAAATGGTCTTTATTAGCCTGCAGTTTTGACTCTCAAAAAAAAAAAAAAAAAAAAAAGGAAATTAAAATTGTGGTTAAGAAAGTTCTGTCTGTTTCCTATCTGTTCTTAATTTTCATTTCACTTCATACCTACATAAAAAAAAGTATCCACCTTATTGTAAATTTTATAGTTGTGAAAGATATAGTGGTGAAAAAAGGGCCCCAGTGAATTGTCTTCAATTTGTTTTGAAATTAATGTTTGACTGGCATTTTGAAAAGTATTCCAAAAAGTTGTAGTACAATGCTGTTTGCTACATGGGATGGTTATTCATTGCATGGACTTTGTAATAAATTATGCAGATTATGTATGCCACTTTTTAAAGATATTTTTCCTATATTCTTTTATTTCTAATGTGTACTGATTTTTGTTCCAATAAACCTATGGTGACTATGAAGCTGAATATCATTTTATTAGAAAATAGGGTCAGGAATTATTTTTACTGAAGAACAGAGAAATCATGGGTTTCAAAATAGTTGCTATAAAAAAACAAGTACTAGGTAGGAAAGGTCTACCACATTTCCTGATTATGTAGCTATTATATGACATGGAGATGGCATAGATCTTAGCTTTCTTGAAAGAAAATTGATGGATATCAAATTTGAACCATTGAGTAGCTTGTATTGTAGAAATGAGAGATAAACAGGGCTGAAATTACTCAAATATATCCCTTCTGAATATATAATTTCATATTTATTTAGTGTAAATAGAAAATATGTCAGTTGTCATGTATTCTTGTATTCATAAATAAAAGGAATTCCACCTAATTCCTATTCGCACCAAAGACAAAATTGTCTTCTACTTAAGTGAAAACAGGATTTCACTCAAATACCTGACTGTAGGACCTGAAGCTTCCTTCTCAGATATATTGCAGCAACACAAATAGAACTATATTCTCCAATACAAATTCTAGTTCTGAAGCACATCTGAATTATAGAATTCCTAGCTGAAATATAGTTCAGAATGTTTTTATGGTGAACAACCTGAAATGCACATATGTGGGCCAATCAACCATAACCCAGAGAGGCAGGATCAGACTGGTCTCTGTTTTAGAAACCACAAACTGTTTGCTGTGAAAACATTTAAAGAGTTAGAAGATGCCTAGTCCAGGCCTGAGCAGGATAAAGCTGACCAAATAGGTTAACACGAGCATAAACATTTCCCTGGGTTTATTCTGCCTCTCAATTTTCACACAGTAAGTGAACGTTTCAACAGTCTCTGTGTAGCTGTAGGAAATATATTCAATATAGCAAAGGTAGGATAATACCAGGGAAAACACTGCAAACCTGAATAAGGTGCTACTTTGCAGCTAGTTTTCCTTATTGCATGAGTGTGTTCTTGCACTTACCACTACGGCGTACAATTTGTACTGCTTAGAGATAAACTGTTAAGATTGATTCCTAAACAAAACAAGGGATGCATTATGCATTTGTCTAGAGAGGATATAAAAAACCTCTTACGTGTCTTCTTTATGTATTTAGTGTTTTTACCCTTAGAAGAAGCATGTACTTTACTAATATATGGGGGGTGAGAATAGTTATTCCCAAAAAAAGGAATTCATGCTGAAAACTGTTCTAGAAACTTGGGTAGGAAAAGCCAGTTGCTCCTGGTTGGAAATGTTTCTCACTCTTAAATCTCTAGTTGAAGTTCATTTGACAAACCTATTATAAAATGAATAAATGTAGCTCTGTGTGATTTGTCCATTGTCAACATGTTAACACAATTTATTTGAAGGTAGATTGATGAAGGATGGCTGAAGGAGTTTACCCTCCTGAGTTAAAGAATAGAAAATCCTTTTTCCTTAGCATTTCTCTTTTTTTTCTTAGAAGTTCACAAGAGTAGATATACAATTATCCTCGACTTGCTGATGCAAAGGAACAGAGCATTTAGTTTCTTGTCACTGTCTCTGAAATTCCTAAAGGTACAATTAGCATTTCATTTGACATAATGTTGAAAGGTTCATAGATTGATCTTCCCTAAAATGCAGCAAGAATTTTTTGAAATGCAAATTTTGACATTTATTAACTTTTATTCCAGATCTGTTTATAGACTGTAAAACTGTGCATACATTTAACTCAAAGAAGCTAAAAGGACAATGTTTAGGTGGATACTCTGTGTTATAATAAAAGTCTATTTTATTGTTTCAACAATGAAATTTTTATTATCAGAGATTTATGATATCAGCACAGCAGTTTTTACTGCATGATTCACAGTGTTTTTATAGATGTATATTCAACAAAACAAGGAGAGAAATTGTACTGCAGTGCTCTCTCTCAGGAGTGCATTTCCCCATTGAAATAATGTCAGCAGTTTTCCACCTTCAAAGCCCTATGTTTTCAAATCAATTAACAATTCTAATTGTGCTGGAACAGTTGTTCACTTAGCTTGGCAAATGGGACAGGAAACATTATTTCCTTTCTTTGCCTAAAATGAAGACTTTAATCTTCTGAACCATATTTAACATATAAAAAACACACATCTGAAAAGTTAGGCAGTTTGGAAACTCACTCGATTGTAAATATTGTTTTTCTCAGTGTTCAGGCCACGATAGAAGAAAGGAGCAAAAGCACTACAGTTTCCCCTCTGGCTGCCAACAAACTGTCTTAGGATTCATTCTGAATGTTTCAGGTGAGATTTGTATCTATCTGGACAGCTGTAAGAGTTATTGCTTTTGTAAGATGGTAAAACAAACACTGGATCTGACCAAACTAGTGATACCAGAATGCAGATCTGTATCGTATTACACAGGACTGACATAAAGAAAGTAACACAACATGCCAGAGCCAAGACTTAAAGGCCAAATTTACATTCAATTTTATTTATATACATATATACTGTGTGCTTAAATAGAGGCATAGTAAAAGATATAATTACTATGACTTCATGCAGAGACTAGCACCCAACAGTTAAAATAAATGCGCCTGTTTCTTCTGCAAACCCCAGAGCCATTTACCAGAAGGGCAAAATAAAATGATCCTATTTTACAAGTGGTACAATTTTGTGGTATGATGTAGAATCATGTAACAAGCCCTTTTCAGGATTCAAGATAGTGTTTTATGCTGAACAAAAATAAAATCCTTTAGGGAAAAAAAAAAATAAACCCCCCCCCCAAAAAAAAACAAACAAAAAAAACCCAAACAAAAAACCAAAATAAACCAAAAAAACCAACTTCAAATATGGTTTTAAGGCTATACTGTACCTTTGCATAGCACTCTTGCATTACTCAGAAGGTCACAAAATCAGTAATGAGGTCATATTAGGGGAAGTACCAGTACAGATTATCTGTATGAAGGATCTGGTGAGCCTTAACACATGTAATCATCTCAGTCCTAACCTTATGAAGGAATTTGTCAAGAATATGGTAATACTCTGTACATTAAATTTGGGGATGGTTAGAGCACCATTTTTACCACAACTGTGGCCACATCTTACTGTAATCAAAGCATTCCTTGCAGAATGCAGGGCATTTTTGGAGATACTATTTTTGACATTGCACTTATTCAGGTCCATTCCAAGAAAGAAATATAACAGTTTTGACTTCCATGGTTGGTGTGGGTTTTTTTTCCTTTAACTGTTTTGCAGTCATTCAAACATCTTCAGTATTTATTTCTTTGCTTGTGCAATGGTGCATTTAGACCAGACATCAAAGTAAACATGGTAAAAAATCTTTTAGGAGTTAATTGGAAATTCAGAGTTTAGAGTTCAACTTACTTGAGTACACAAAGACAGCATACTTTTTCCCACCTCTTCATCTGTCTAGCACTGGCACAATTGGCCTGGCACCCTCATGAGTAAATTCAATATCTCATTGCTAAGATGGGCAACGCATTTCTGTTGCATGAATTTAAGTTTTCACTAATGAGGAAAGTGTCTTATCTGCTAGAGGAATGTCTTTATAGAAAGATATTTGTCCTGGTGTAATTTTTAGATTTCTGACTCAGAGCCTGAAACTTGACTTGAAACAGGATCAAAAGCTAAATGAAATACATCAAAAACTATGGTCCTCTGGACTGGTGAAGAAAAGGCTACAAGAAGTGTAATGATCAGGACCTAGCTGCCATTCATGAAATTGTAGTAGCATTTGACATTAATTTAGTTCTTTTTGTCTGCTTCATCATCACACATCTCTTTGCCCCTCTTTGCAGAGCTTGGTATCAATTCCCTATTTTGTAAATGATGAATTAAGCTAGACATTATTCAGGTTACTCAGTCACAGTGACTAGCATCTAAATTCAAGAAAGCCTGCCTACCATCCCAGCCTGCCAAATCTTCACTTTTTTCTGTCCTCTCAGTGGTGATGTGTAGTCATAACACCTAAACTAGGTAATGATAGGGGACAACATTAATGTGATTTGCTCAATGATTTTGTCTAAGCTGATAACAGAGATTACAGAAGAATGCAGATATGTGTGCACCACTGCAAATCATAGACATGTTTCACCTTGGGTGACTATACCTCTAGAGCAGTACTGCTTCCAAAAATAGATTTAGGCACCTAATTTGAGACTCCGGAGGAAATTAAATCAAAACAGTATCCTTGGAAATATTTATTGCTCACTGGGCACTTTAATTTGTCACAAGAACAGCAGGAGGCACACTAAGATGCCCTAGTTCTTGCCTAACATTCCTTTGGAAATCGAGCCTTTCTCTATTAAAGCTTCACTGTGGCTCCACAGAGTGGTTTTTCTAACTGATTTCATTCCAACACTGTCAAGTTGCATATAAAATACAAGAGAAATTATTGTCTTTCTCTCTAAAAAATAATGTGGATTTGGTTTTCTTTTCACATGTCTAGTGGCTAGAACATCCACACAGGCAGTCCCTGTTCTATCACATCCTGCTGGGAGAAGGTTCCAGTCACTAGGACAGAGGCAATTTATGAGCAGCTCCCCTGAGACTGAATGTTTAAGGCACCTGTTTTAGAAAGAGAGTTCTATGTTTCTTGCTCCTCCTTGCAATCATATTGCTGGGCTTTGCATTCAACTATCAGTGGCTTATATTCCAAAAAGCCAGATATTTTTGGGGAACAGAACCTGGAACCAGCAGTAGTCTAGTTGACTAGAAAGCCATATTCCTAGCTTGTTCTTCTTTCTGGCCCAACAAATATCAAATTCACCTTGTCACAGTAAGGCATACCTTATAAACAGGTTAAAACAAGAGTAATTTCTTCCAACATGTATTTAGCTTTCAAGATGGAAGTTTCTGTGACAGAAATGTAAAAAAGTTTGTGTCCCAAAAGCATTTTTTTTTGCTGATTTCTGTCAGCCAGTGTAATACATTCTGTTATCCTTTTTTACAAATGTTGCTTTTTTCTTGTATAATTTCTCAGGGAGAGAAAACAATGCTCCTTCTCTAGAGCAGTGGGGGGGAGAATCCTCTAAATAAAAGATAACAGCAGAGCAGACTTCAGCACTGAATCCTTGCTGTCCACACTGCTTAACTCTTAGTTGATCCCTTCTTATGCTGACTGCAGGGTAAATCTCTCTGTAGGAGAATAGTCCTAAGGAGTATAAAATCTGTCAGTCAGATGGCCTTGTGGCAACAAGCCAAAGACTGGCTCCTGGTCCTTTTTCATTTGCTGGTAGATACACCCAAACTGGCTGAAGTGCTTTACTGTGAGAAGTAAGTTTGAGAAGACTGCTATGACTGTGGCTACACAGTGACATCTTTTTCTTTTAATTGGGAATAAAAACATTATTGAATTATCTAGGGGAAAAAGTATGGAAAGGTTTTTCTTCAAAAATAACTTTTGTGGTGTGGATTCTTAAGTGGTAAAGAGCTGTTCCCATGGAGAAATGTTCAGCTTAAAGAAGGCATGGGACTTTAGCTAACCTGTGTCACTGGTGTTACTCATTTAGCCAATTTTAGCTGTTCTGATGATTCCTGTTTGAGAGAGGAAAGTATCTCAGATACTTTCAGATGTTACAATTCTGTTCTAGGGACATTGCTAAGGTTAAGAACTGGGATATTCATCTCTGCCCTTTACTAAACTTAACCTTGTCACAGTTTGACCCTGAACAGAACTCCTTGACCTGGAAGATGGAGACCATGGAGACCCTACCTCTCATTTGTACTTCTGGAGAACAATGAGCTATTCACTTCTGCAGTACTGCGAGGCTTATTCGCTTTATGGTCAATTCTCAAATGTCTGTGAGAAGATTATCTGGGTTATGTATTATATGTGTCATGCTTTAAAAAAAAGAAAATCCTTTTCTGACCTCATTCCATGCTTACAGTCTCACTCTTAAAAGGTAAATATGCTAAACAGAATGTACTGGAATTTACTGTATATGAGGAAGGGTGGGTTTAACTATGCTTGACTTTATTTGGGGATCCTGTCCCCTCCTGTCATTGTTCTTGCAGACTTGACAGTATTTATGGTTGAAAACTGCTGCTAAAGAATTACAGAGAGTTTGGTATTCTAAAGTACTGTGAACACCTACAATACTGCAAAAGTCATTGTGATTTGGGATGGCTTATTCTTGACCACTCTTGGCCCTCCCCACTGTGTAATTCATTCTTGGTATTCTCTTTTTTCCTATTTTTTGTGCCTCTGAGCAATTGATTTCTTTTGATAGGAACTTTGATGCTGTCTTGGCTAGATATCAACTTTTTGAATTTTGTTTCAGAGCTTTTTACTGTGGTAATTGTGTAACATTGGAATATTATAGGCGCCTGAGACAAGATTAAATAAATAAAATTAGGAGTTGTATGAAATGTTATCCTCCTTTGGTTTTCTTTGTATATTTTGGGTTGTTTAGTGAATAGCTTACATTTTTCATGTGATATTTGTTAAATATTTAGTATAATAATAATAATTTGGGATTTCTATCCTGAATGTTTTTTTATTTTTATACAAAGTATTTTATGACATTTATTCCAACTAAGTAGATTATTTTTCCTGTCATTTATTTCTTATAGTTCAACATAACTTAGATACACTTCATAATAACAGGATGATAACATGCTTGTTGCTCTTATTTTAATCCTTCAGTTTTATCTTAAAATATGGAACTAGAGAAAGAACTGATTTCCCCTTTGTTACCAATGTTTATTGACAAAAAATCTTATCTAATGAAAATATTTCATCTTCTTTTATGGAATTTTAGACTTTTAACATCAGTTGAACAAATGCATTTCTGAACTTAATATACAAATATGCATGTGTCTTTAATACTATGTTTTAAAAAAGAATCAAATATTCAGGGAAGTGACAGATGAGATTTAGTATAACCTGTCCACTTTTAATAGGATTTACTCTGTCAGAGGGTATGCAATGGTTGCTGGGATAATGATTACACTAGTTATTAGATTAGAACAGAAAATATTAAACCCTCTGATTAGATAAATGTTTTTAACACAGTTGAAACTAATATGTATTTCTGTTAAATGAAGTAGAGTTAATGGCATGCTTATGACAAACATGAAAGATTTTTCTATTATTTTCTCTGTTTTGCCATGTTATTGAAAAATGTAGTAATTTATGAATTTATGAATTTATGTATAAATAATGATTTAATATTCATACTGTACATCCTATAGGGCATTGGTGCACCAAAAATCATGTTTTATGAAAACATAAACATGCTTTTAGTGTCATATCTAGGAACAGACTTGAAATTCTGGCACCAAGGTCTGATGCAACCCACCCTGTATGGAACAGTAACAACAACATAATAATTTAAATGAATGGATTGATTTTCCTTTTAAAAGTACTCTGAATACCAACATAAAGCATTTTCATTTCACCCATTTTAATGGCTGGGAAACTGAGACAGAATATTAGAGTAAAAATGTGTTGGTTAATGTGTTACCAAGAGAAGTGCCCAAAGGCAGTGAGGATCTGGTTTTGATACCTTGAGATTTTCAGCAAGGGAACTTGTGTCCAAGAGCTCTACATTGAGCAAAGCAGCATCTTCCAACATCCTCAATCCCTTTGTTAGGCTTTTACAAGGATTTATGACAGACTTTGTTTAGGATGAAGACAACAATTCAGTGTTTGTGAGAAATACTGGCATAAGCAGGGGATTTTTTTTCAGGTGAATTGTTTTGCTGATTATTAATTCTGCTATTTAACAAGTATGTTCAGACATGTGTAGGGAATTTGGTCAGTAGCTTGTTCTAAAAAAAAAAAAATCAAACATTCACCAATCTTTTTCTCTCATTAATCATGCAAAATGTTGATCATGCAATTATGATAAGTACAAGTTAAAATGTCAATAAAATAATAATACAGTATTTCAGTACTTTATTAAATAGAGGGTGAGGGGACAAGTGCCATTCATGGTCTCTCAAGAACTCTGCAGGGGACAGCAGCAAGTTTAAGGAGGAGGTGAAGGTTGGAGGACAAGAGAATTTCCCTGGAAGACCTTTGCTTTGAGCTGCTCTTTCCTGGATGACCTCTGTATTACACATTGCTGATTTAAACTCTGCTCCAACATATAATTATATACTTCCTGACTAAATTTCATAAATGTATCTTGCTTGCAAAGGTTTTCAAGATTAAGTTTTCTGAGGAATGGCTTTTTCACACAAACAGTGGAATCTTCATTATTCTTTTAATTTTTTTTTTCATTTTCAGATCTTCCAGTGGTGGTAAACCATGTAATATTATAGGGAAATTCAAAGAGAAAATATACTAAACTTTTAAGAAATCTAAATACCTTATATTTTTCTCTACTGCTTTATCTAAGCACAATTGTGTACTGTATTCCTCCATTATTTGGCACCAGTTACTGCCAAAACATGTCTGGATATATCTATATCAATCTATATCTGTATTTATATTGAGGACACATATAACCATTTACTGCTGAATTATTGTGTTTAACAGGAGTGAGGAAACTTTGCACCTGTCAGTTCTGGCTGATTTTCAAAACTGTGTGCGAGTGTCAGAAAAATGACCTGCCAGTCTGTGCTAGTGATTAAGGTCCCACACAAATTCTTCAGTGATTTAAAAAGGGTGTTTATCCTTGAAGGGTTATTCTGTGTGAGTCTGTCCATCTCACAGCTAGCAAGTGAAATGTTTGCTGTCTGTATTAGGGATAAAATGATAGCTCCAATGTCAGGAGCACAGTACTGTCCATTTTGTGGCTAGTTTAAAATCACATAGGATGAAATACTGGCCCTGTTGAAGTCAGTATGACTTTGACATTGATCTTCCACCAAAATTATTTTTGTTGATCAGCTTTATCTACAGCTAACCTGTATTGTAATAGCTTTTTGGGGGGATTAGCTGTTTCCTGATGCCCAAACACACTTTTCCCAATTTTAAACATAAAAGAGACAGGCCCAGATTGAGCTTCCTAAATTCTGTTTGGGTTTGAGAGAGAGATGGGATCCCCAGTCCTCTCGAGAGGGTAATTCAGAGCACCCACATTAATCTCTTTTTTCAAGGTCTCTTCTGAAGCAACATATTTCTCTTCATGTGTTTTGAACATGCAGAAAGCCTCAGAAGATCACAGACTTCAGCTAAATGCTGAGGTTGAACCACAGAAACAGCAAACTTTGGCTGTGTATTGAGGGATGTCACATGGCAGGCAAAGATCCATCCTCAAAGAAGATATGGGCAGGTCCTTGCTGCAGCTTCAAAACAGGATTAGTTAATTTTTTCATCTAAGGTTGAAAAAATTTTTGAAACTAGAGAAGGCTTGGAAGAGCTAAATTAATGTTTTTTTCTTCTTAATCCCATTTTTTTACTTGGCAATCCAAGGGATGCCATCACACAGAGCTCTTCAATATGTTCAGAGTAACAGCTGGGGAGGCTGGTGAGACCTCTTCTCCTCTGGTATATTGAAGACATTCCAAAAAAGCATTTTGGTGTATGTATTTACGTTAAAGAAAGACAGTCATACCAGTTACACAGAAACTAAATGTTCACTTAGCCTGCTACTGATCTGACAAACAGTAAACAACGATAATGCAACAATCACTGCTCATACTGAGGCTTGTTGAAGGAATTCAGTGCCCAGAGGCATTTAAAATCAGTATTCATTTAAAACATATATCACTGCAAATGCAACCTGTGTGCAGTAGGAGGAATAACTGGACAGAGGCTTCTGGCAATACTGAGAACGTTCCATGGGACCACAGTTAAGAACCACTCATAAGGACCTTAATGCTGAACCATCCTATTTTAGGTGCAGAAAGGAACAATGGCAAGATGCATCTCCCTCCACCACTCTTCCTCTTTGATGAACAACAGTTCTGTATTTACAAGAGCAAAATACTGCAGACACTGAGTGAAACCATGCTTAGTAAACTAAGGATAGTGTGTGCCCATTACTAAATAGAGGAAGAACCTTGGTAACAGACAGGGCAGAGAAGGCAGAGTTCCTTAACACCTTCTTTGCATCTTCACTGAGTAGACCAGTCCTCAGGAATGACTGGCCTAGGTGACCAAGGTAAAGAAATGTTTACAGACTTTCCTGTGGTCAGGGAGGTTTGGTTTAGAGAACACCCAGGGAAACTGGCCATCCACAAGTCCATGAACCCCGACAGGATGCATCCCTGTGTCTGAGAGAGCTGGTGGATACCATAGCAAAGTCACTCATCATCATCTTTGGAAGGTTATGGTAATCAGGAAAGGTGCCTGAAGACTGTAAGAAGGCAAATGTCACCCCAGTGTTCAAAAATGGCAAGAAGGAGGACCCAAGAAACTACCAGACAGTCAGCCTCACCTCAGGCCCTGGAAAGGTGATGGAACTGCTCATCCTGCATGTCATCTCTAACCATGGGAAGGAAAAAAAGATGTAATCAGGAGCCAAGAGCATGGATTAACTGAAGATGAATCATACGTGATCAACCTGATTGCCTTCTATGATGAAAAACTAACTGGATGTATAAGAGGAGAGCAGTAATATTGTCTTCAATATTATATGTATATGTGTATGATTATGTAAGTGTCTTCATCAAGGCTTTCAACATTGTTTTTCACAATATCCTCATAGGCAAAGTCAGGCAGTGTGCACTGGATGAGTGGACAGTGAGGTGGATTGAAAACTGGCTGAACAGCAGATCCCAAAGGGTTTTATCAGTGACACAGAATCTAACTGGGGGCCTGTCACTAGTGGTGTCCCCCAAGGTTCAATTATTGTTTGACTAGTCCAACAATGGCTTGGATGATGGGAGAGATGCTCCTCAGCAAGTTGACCGGTGGCACAAAGCTGGGAGGAGTGGCCCAGAGAGCTGTGCAGCCCCTCAGAGGATCTTGGCAGGCTGGAGAGATGGGCAGAGAGGAACTGTCTGAAATTAAACAAAGGCAAATGCAGGATCCTGCACCTGCAGAAGAATGACCCACCACTACAGGCTGGTGATGGCAGCAGCTCTGCAGAGAAGGACATGGGGGTCCTGATGGACAACAAACTGTCCATGGGTCAGCAGAGTGACCTGAGGGCCAAGGTGGCCAAAGTTATCCTGGGTGCATCGGGAAGAGCATTGCCAGAGGTCAAGGGAGGTGATCCTGTCCCTGCACTCAGCCCTGGTGAGGCACATCTGGAGTGCTGTGTCCAGATCTGGGCTCCTCAGGACATGAGAGACAAGGAGCTCCTGCAGCAGGTCCAGCAGAAGGAAACAGGGATGATTAAAAAACTGGAGCATCTCTTTTTATGAGGAAAGGCTGGGGGAGCTGGACCAGGTCAGCCTTGGGAAGAGACAACTGAGAAGGGATCTCATCAATGTACCCAAATATCTGAAAGGAGGGTGTCCAGAGGATGGAGCCAAGCTCTTCTTGGTGATGCTGAGCAACAGGACAAGACACCAGACTATAAGGCAAAAGAAGTTTCACCTGAATATAAAGGAAAACTTCTTTACTGTGCATTTGACTGAGTCCTGGGTCAGATTGCCCAGAAAAGTCTTGAAGTTTCCCTCACTGAAGATATTCAAGATCCATCCTTTAAGGAGGGTTTCTACGCCACATGCTCTAGAATGGCCCTGCTTGAGCATGGAGGCTGAATCAGAAAACCCACTGTGGTCCCTTCCAATCTCACCCATTCTGTGATTATGAGATTCCTCTGGGTAGTGAATAATGGTTCATCTCTTCAGCAGGACCATGAGTTTATCTAACCAGTTTAGAAATTTGAAAAACTAATTCCCTGTAGCACCTGATCTAGAAAGTGCTGAGTATCTTCTGCATGCAAGCACTAACTCCCATCTTCTGCTCAATAGAGATTTGGGTGTTTCTTTTTTCTTTTTTCTTTTTTTTTTTTTTTTTTTCTTTTAATAGAAGGAAGAGAATTCTTTGGCCCTTCTTTCTCTTGAGAGGGACTGAGCTACAGGCCCATCAGGATATAGAATCAAGAGCTTATGAGCTGAAAGAAGTAATGGATTGCTTTCTCTAAACCCTGTTGGCTGACATGGATTTTGTCAAATTATTATCTTTTGAGCTGCACATCTTTGTCAACATGCAGCCTGTTTCCTTGGGCTGTGCTCTGATTTCTAAAATCTGATATAGCTTCTATAGCTCTTGCTGTAGGGTTTTGTGGGAGACAGTTTTGATCAGATTTATTTCAGCTTCTTTTCCACGTGCTAAAATGATATAAAATAAAATCTTGTACAAATCTGCTTTATAAAGCAAATTTAAGATGTTGCACCTGTAACATAGATTTAACCATGTTCTGAACACAAATAATAAAAATCATCTGAAGTCTCTGCTTACAAATTTCCTTTAGAAAACATTTACTGATTGTACCTGACTTGTTTTTCTATGTCACTGCAAAGACAAAGCAAATGCTGATTAAAGCAATTAAAAGTTCCCTTTGTTTGCACAAAGAGATGTATTCATATGCAGCTTTTTTCTTTGTAGACATCTTAATAAGCACCAGCAGATTGAAATAAAATCTGTCATCAGTTATATTTTTTTCTTGAACTAACTGTCTACTTTACATACATATTAAGAAAGATTTGTTACCAAAGCTTTCTTATATGTTTTCTATTTGTTGTTGTAAAATGGTAAATGTTGAAATAACACTAGATCTATCAATCTGATAATATAATGCAATGCATCTGACAGCTGAAGAGAGGAAAAAAATGCAATGACTTATATAGTATTTGAGTAGTGCATTTTTTGTTGTTGTTATGTTTTTCTTCAAAAACACAACTGTGCTGTTTGGGTGTCTGCCACCACGGAGGGATATAAAGCATTATTGTGGATGGAGGATTCAGCTTTAGCAGAATATAAATTAAGTGCCGTGTAAATATAAACATCAATTAAGTTCTGTCACTTGTTAAATATTTATTTACTAAAATGATTTAAGCAGAAAAGCTTGTTGAGGGGAAAATTGTCTGTTTCTATCTATATGCTGCTGGTACCTCTTAGGAGCCTGCTTTGTTTCTATTGTTTATTTATAATCTCTTATGTGTGGTTGCAGAGGTTGCTATTTCAAGCGGCTGAAAATTTAAGGTGTATTTCTCACAAATGTTGAGCAGCATTAGGCATGTAACTCCCATTAATGCTAATGGGAATTAAGCAGATAAATACCTTCTTGCACTGTGGATAAGTGGACTTCCATTTTTTAAGGTGACAGAGACTTCCTCTTTTTACAGCTGAGACATGATTGCCCACAGCAAGATCAGAGCAGAGTCCAGATGCAGAGGGGAAGAATAAAACATCAGGAATGTATTTATCCTTTTATTCTGATTATCTCGTTGGAATAAACTGTCAGTAGCTTTCAAAAGATTGTTAGGTTTATACAGACTCACAAGCAAACATTGTTAAGTTGCATGATCTTTTTCAGCCAGATATTGTACCTAGAGACATTTATGACTTTCAGTTGTTCCTCATTTCTTTCTCATATTAACAATATTATTAAAAAATGGGTTTCTTTTGACTTCTATTGTCATAAAATAACTACTTCAGAATAAAATCTCATGAAATATAAATTACAGAATGAGCCCACTGGAATATCCATATAATCTGAAAGAATTATCCTGTTTCCCTCATTTTATCTTTGTTTTACACTAGATCCATATTTATTTGGCTCAGGCAGGTGATAATTATTCCAATAAGAACCTAGATATTTTAAAGAAATGTCTATAAAAATTCAGAAGAGAAACCTAGTCCTATTCTGGAAATATGGGTTGATTGGATGCAAATGAAACTTTCTGGATTATGACTTTGCTTCACATCAGGCTTAAAATACAGAATGTTTCCATCTGATATTTAAATATGAGAGAGATCAGATATAAATATGTAAGAAGATGTGACAAGTTCTAAATAAGTATAAAAATCTTAAGTTTACATATGCAGATAAACAGCTCCTTGGAGCCAAACAATTTTAGAAAGGGAAATAAAAGTTTTTAAGTCTTCAATACCAGGCACATACTTACCCCTGGATTTACTGTTTAATCTCTTTAAGCACAACTAACCATGTCAACAGAACCAAACTAGTATGTACAAACCACCCAAAAACCTCTAACTGGTCATTGTTAGAAGGCCCAAGAGCTAGATGCCTAATTGCTGTAAATACTGATTCCCCTAAGTTCTTTTCACATTCCCATCTAAATTTTCAATAATGATAGCAATCAGACAAACCATTTCAAAATCCTAATCAAATGTCTTCATAAAATGAAATGCTGATGCAGCACATTCTGTTTAATTGAGATACACTTAGACTAGGAAGTCCTCTTAATCAGGACGTCTCTCTGGGAACAATTTAAGTCCAATGATACTTAATGGCAATGACTACTGCTTAATGTGGATGGCAATTCTGCTTAATTGATATTTCTTCCAGTGATGTAGTAGTTTACAGCTCTACACTTTTAAATAACTAAGACTAATTTTGTTATGGTTTATGTCTTCCTATATGTATTTTAAGTAAATGTGATGAATTGAGTGGAATAGCACTTGAAAAATGTTGGTCTCTGCAGCATTGTGTTGGCCTCACAGCATTAAAAATTCCAGAGTGGGCATGGCAAAGTAGAGGGAGATATGGTAGAAATATATAAACTGAAAACAGTAGTGTTAGAGGAAAGGAGAAGATTGTCTTCTTTTTTTTTTTTTTTTTTTTTTTTTTTTTTCTGTGTATGAAACATGTAAATTAAGGTTTTTTTAGTGGGAGAAGGGTCCAGAATTCAGTTTTGAACGTAAATCAAAGTCTTCAAAACCTCTGAGGGTCAAAAGATGGGGAAGCAAACAAATGAGGCACCTAAGTTAACAACAAGCAGCAGATACAGCACATCCACTGTGTACATATCATGGAGGGCTGGAAGAGAGGTCTCTGAAGTGTCTTTGTGGATGTTCCTGGCAAGGCCCTCACATGTATAAGGTGTGCCACAGAATAAAGCGACATGTTTTATGTGGAGCTATTCACTGAAGATGAAGACCAGTGCATAAAAGGACTCTCAACCACCTGAAAAATGGATAAGGCAGAAAAACTCCAGGATGTATCTTAAAGGAAAAATAAGTACATGGGAAAGGAGTCCCAATCCTGCTCAAGACTAGTCACATCTCCAACCCATGGAATCTTTACATCACTGAAGTAAAGTGGATTATTATATGTCCCTCATGGGTACCTAATCTAGTGACTGCATAGAATTGCTAATGAATGGTATATTTGCTCCACATGAAATCCCCATCCCCTAAATGTGCATGTGGAAAAGGTAGATGAGATTAATATCATTTTACAAATGGCTGATAAGAATAATGGTTACTGCTTAACAGGACTACTATGCACCCGTTTTCAGTGCACAAAAGCTTTCTAGCCTTGGTGCATCCAGGGCATAACTTGGGATGTGAAACCACAGACTCAAACAGGAGTCAGTGGGAATTTGTTAGAGCAGCAGAGCTTTAGGATGCTTTTAAAAAACCAGGGAAGTTCAGTTTCATGATTAGGTGAAGAGACAGGTTATATTATGTTTACATATATATATATATAAAATATAATATATTCCAAAATATATTGGAAGAATATATTGTTGAAAGAGAGTTTCTCTTCTGGGGGATAACTAGGTGCCAATATTGCAGGAAAAATTACTAATTTTTAACAAGCACACTTTCTACCAACCAAAGAAACATTGCACAGCTATTAATGCTGACAAGCATATTCATTAGCTTTAAAACTAACCAGCTTAAACTTTCTTAAAACATTTTAGTAAATATTTTGCTTTTATGGCAGTAGGATTTTATGGCTAAGGAAGTCATAATGCTGCCACATTTCACCCACTGTCTGCATATAACTCTGAAAATGGTTCACCTTCAGCACTGTCTGTCCCTTACCCTGTCCTATGATGAGATTGCACATCATGCCAAATTTAGTGTGCTTGCTTTATGACATGCAGAGTAACAAAGAAACCTCCTATAGTCTTTTAAAAAGTAAAAACACTATCGTATTTTGCCTAATATTGTACTTCCTTCCACCATTTCCTATTTGGTAGCTGCAGCAGAAATTCTTAGAGGTGGAATTTAAAATATGACAATCCGTCAAGGCTACAAAAAAATCCCAAGTAATCTGTAGCAAATCAACGACTTCCATATCATCAGCAAAGGAAGGTGGTTCAGACTTGTTGAACCCTAGTTATTATAGGCTTGAACAACTCCTGATATAGAGGAGAGATATGCATGATTATGCAGGCAAGCACAAGTTAAGTAAAGCTGACTCCTGCTCACTGCAAATCTAATTGACAATTTTGTTGCCCTTCTCTGGCTATTTAAGAAGAGTGGTGAGGTCAATGGTAATGACATGTCTCATGGTTGGAAAATGCCACCCACTTGGTTTCTTTTTACAAGGCATTGATTTCAAATGTCTAAGCTCAGCTTTGTTACAAGGAAAGAAGAATTTTAAAAAACCTTGTGGAGTGAATTTTCTGCTTGTGAAAGGTGACTAGCAGACAACTGCAGAGACTGCACTGCTCTGTTTTCACAGAGGAGATGCTGTACCTTTGCATTCCTTCTTTCAATATTACACTGGCAGTTCATTGTCTGCTTCCTCATGTTTTCACATGTACTTTGAACTTGATCTTGTAGGGTCATTCCTGGGATGAAAGTTTCTACACCTTAGACTGTCTGGAGACTTATAAAAAGCCTCAAATTAATGATATTTGTAAAGATAAAAGATTTTTCAATATTGTTTATTTAAAAGAAATAAGAATATAGCTTTCTTCTTGTGATCATCATTATTAACAGAACTGAACCAGACTAGAAACAGAAGTAGAATAGAAATGAATCTGCCAAGCCCTCCATCTTTGCAAAAGTAGTCTCAGAACTAACACAAACAAATTAGTCTCCTGCTGCCCTGACTTGTAGGGTGAAGGTCACTACACATTAGACTAAGCCTGGAGACTTATGAAAAAGCCTCGAATTAATGACATTTCCCAATATTGTTAAAATATTTTTAAATGTTGTTCATTAAAAAGAAATAATAGTATAGCTGTCTTGGTGTGATCATCATGATTAACAAAAATGAAGCAGAATGGAAAAAACTTTATTTTAACTCCATGCCCTGACACTTTGGATTCATATAGCATTCAAGTACTTTCAAAACTTACTTATTAAAAACCTGATTTTTTTTAACACTGACTATTTGCAACCTTATAGTATACCACTCCCCTTAAAAGAGCACTGTATCTTTTATGAGCAGTGGTAAGAAACTTCTCAAAGGATATATGTGGTATATTTCTCCTCAAAATACCAGTTTTACAAACATTTAATTATATAGAACCCTTTCACTGAAACCACGTTTAGCTCCCACCTGTAACACCTATATTTAGTGTGCAAAAATACATGATTATGTGTGAGCTGAATGTTGTCTGCCAAAGCAATTAATAGAATTTTAAAAGTGGCCAAAAGCAAACATTGCAACAAAACATTAGTGTCTATTATTATTTAGGATGTCTCAAACTATTTGAGATGTCTCATGTGCTGTTATACAAAGCAAAGAACCTGTGGCAAACACACTTTATTGGAGTGTCAGACACTGGATGGAGAGATCAAGTAATTTCAAATGCTACTAGTTATTTCTGGTTTTTTACAGAATTGAGTCATTTTGAGATCTCTTTGAGTAGCTCTCCTTTGCTTACAACAAAAAATCAGACAGATCCCTACACCTACATTTAGTCAAATAAATTCAAAATTACACCATCTGAAAAACATCCAGTGATGATCTACAATGAGGTTTAGAACCATTTCTAAAAGGGCCCAGTTAGAAAATATGCTATCCTTACACTTGATGTAATGAAATGTGAGAAGAGTAAAAACCACAGCCTCTCACCTTAGTTCCCTGGGCATGGCATAAAGTAAAATTTCCATCTCACCTAAGGACTCACAAAAGTGAAACTTATGCCCATTGTTTGCTCTCTGCATCACACTGAGTAGTCCCATACTCCATCTATAGTCAGTGAAGGTGCTACAGGTAGTGCAAAAAATTATTCTTTTTGTAGAAGCATTGAACACCTGTCTACTTCTCCCCATTCTATGACAAATTCAGACAATTAGTAGTAGCATTTTTGCCTAATACCTTATGATTGATACCTGGACTTCAGCAAGGCCTCTAACAGTCTCCCACTAAATCCTCACAGACAAGCTGTTGATGTATGGGCAGCATCAGCAGTGAGGTGAGTTGAAAACTGAGTGTATCAAGCCTGGAGGGTGGTGATCAGAGGCACAAGTCTAGTTGGAGGCCAATAACTAGCAGTGTATGCCAGTAATCAATATAATTTCCACATAAACATCATCATTAATAGTCTGGATGATGCATCAGAGTGTACCTTCAGCAAGCTTTCAGAATTGAGAGGAGCAGCTGTGACACAAGAGGGCCATGCTGCCATCCAGAGAGAACTCAGCAGAGTGGTGGAATGGACAGGACAAGAACCTTACAAAAGTACAGCAAGGAGAATTGCAAAGCCCTGCATCTGGGGGGAAATAACCCTGTGCATCAGTGTGTGCTGGGAGCCATCCAGCTGGAAAACAGCTCGGCAAAAAAGGACCAGGGTGTCCTACTGGGCACCAAGTCCACACGAGCTAGCAGTATGCCCTTGGTGCAAAGAAGGTCAATGACATCTTGGGCTGTATTAGGCTAAGAATTCCCAGCAAGTTGAGTGAGGTGATCCTTTCCCTCTACTCAGCACTGGTGAGGCCACACATGGAGTTCTGTGTCCTTTTCTGAGCTCCTCAGTGCAAGAGAGACATGGAGACAGTCTAGGGAAGGTGCACTTGGATGGAGCATCTCATCTATGAGGAAAGGCTTAGAGAGCTGAGGCTGTTTAGCCTGAAGCAGAGAGGGCCCAGGGGGGATCTTACCAATGTGCATAAATACCTGAAAGTACAAAGAGGTACTTGGCAAGACACGATGAGCACAAACTGAAACGTGGGAGGCTCTTTCTGAACACTGGGATAATGTTTTTCACTTTCATGGTGACTGAGCCTTGCATAGGCTGCCCAGAGAGGCTGTGGAGCTTCTTTAGAGATGATCAAAAGTTTTCTGGACATAGTTCTAGGCAACAGGATCTAGGTGTCCCTGTTTGGGCAGAGAGTTTGGACAAGATGACCTTCAGAGCAACCTTCTAACCTCAACTATTCTGCAGCTCTGTGATTAGAGCATTCATCAAGCATGTGAACAACATGGATTCAAGCCTTCATCTCTGATTTCAAATAAGGAAATTGGATCTTCCAGGTGTGAATAAACTCCAATCTAGGCTTTGACTAGAGGTATAGACTTCGAGGTTCTGTGTTTCAGGTTTAGTGACAAAGCCTTGGATATGTTTTAAACACCATGGCCAAGGTTGCAGGGAGACACAGGTCTTTTAACAGTGCACTATTTCCTTGTAGAATCACACCTCTTTACCCTGGGCCTTTTGAAGCATGGAGGTGCTAATAAATTTATATTAATAAACACATTCACATGATTTCCTATATAGAATGCTTCACTTCACTTCTTGTATTGAATAAAGTGGAAGGTGCTTATCTGCACTGCCATGGGGAAAGAGCTGTGACTCAGTTTGTAATCATTCCCTTGAATTTCTCTTTTGTTGTGCTTTTTTAGAGCTTAAACCAGCCTTCCAAGCTCATGACCAGTAAAATCCTGAGAAGACAAATTCCCAAATCATTCCAATCCTGTCCCTGTAGTTGAGAGCAAATAAAAAAGCAGGAGATCTGAAGTGCCTTAAGTAACTACCCAGAAAAGATAAAAAGGCACTCTGTCCATTTTATTCACTGGATGTTTCTACTGCATATAAAATATCTCTTTATTTTAACATTTTAAAGAAAGCAACAAATGACAGATAAGGTTCCATTTTGATTCTTAACTCCAGTGAAAATGGTCTCCTGTGGGTATTGAGCAAATTAGCAAACATTTAATTGAAATACAGCTCAGAGTGTAGACATGCCCATAAGCACCTAGGAAAATTTAGGTGCCTCCAGGGTTCTGTGCCAGGTGAGGAGGGCTTATAACACAGAATAATAGAATGCTTGTATTTGCAGTTCTGCCAACTCTTCTTGCACTTAAAATGCCAGCCCTGAGGTCATATGAATGTGCTTGGATTTAATTTTAAACAGAAAAAGGTAATTTCTGGAATAGTACAGGAACTTGAAAACAATAATTTTAAAGACATAAAACCAAAGCAAAAGGAGAGATAGAATTAATATTTGTATGCATGTGTAAATGACTTATATAGACACATAGATAGATATATATATATATATAGCTAAAACTAACTCCATCTTATTATGATGGTCCTTGTTTTCTTTAAGGCCTTTGCTCTTGACCATTTACAGTGTGTGCTGGTAAAACTGTGTCTATCAATCTTTTTTGTTGACATATATATTTTTTTTCTTTTCTCTTGAGGAATGAACTGCAACCCGTATAATCATTAAATGCTACCTTAAGAAAACTATGAAAATATTTCTTTAAATTGCATTTTCCTGGTGCAATAGAGAGATATGTATTTGGTTTTACTGATGTGAGCATCAAAAACTGCAGGACTACCAGTATTATAAGAAGAAGCTTGTTCAAACTTTCATCATTGGAGCCTTTCAGAACCTCATCTAACTTCAGCAAATAAAACCTAGCTGTGCATTTACTAAAATGAAAAAATATATAGTCTACACACATTATTTTATTGTTTAAATGGTTCTCATTCATGTTTCATTTCAATAATATTTCCCCAGCTTGTAAAGCTTATGTTACATTGAGCTCCTCTTTAAATTCACAATGCATAAAACTGCCAGGTGGCCTAATAACAGAGTGCATTAACAGATTGAACTATAAATCAGATGCTTGTGTTCACATACTGTAAAAACACCACCATTTTCTTTTGGATTTGAGTTTGTACACAGATTCCTCAGAGAATATGATTGCACTCAAATATTAAAAAAGCCCATATAGCTCAATTTTAACATCAAGATTGATTTTATATTTCAAACATAAAATTGTTCTCTTCAATCCCACAAGAAAATGCACACAAAATTTGATCTATTTTTGACACAGGAAAAAAAAGGAATGGAAAAGAAGAGGGAGTTTGAATGTTTTCACTGCTGCCAGAGTAAGAATGTGACTCTAAACTGAGAGTAAGAATGTGACTCTAAACTGAAAGTACACCTTGCAGCCCTCGTTACCACTGAAAAATATATGACCTAGAAGAACTAAACTTCTCTAAAAAGCAGCAACAACAATCATAGGTTAAAAATATTCTGCTGACGGGTGGATAATATTTTCCTATGAATGACTTGACTGCCTTCTTAAAGTAACATTTTAAGTGAGTTTCATTTTGGTTTCCTTACTAAAACAAAGCAAATTTATTTCCATGAGACTAAAAGCACCAAACAAATTTGAAAAGGGTATTCCGGATTTCATTTTAGAAACCTCTAAGAATAGCAAGAGGCCAGTATTTCTACATCTCTGTGTATATACATAAAACACACATCTATGCATTGAAAAATCTGCAGCAGAAATAATATTTTTCTGATATTTAGTTTCCAGGAGAGACAAAGTAACAATGAAATGCGGCAATTGAAGTTCATAACATGATAGGACAATTCATGTTTCAGGGGAATTCAGGAGGTCATTTAGTCCAATCTTCTACTCAAAACAGGGTCAGCTGTTATGAGGTCAAACTGGGTCAATCTCAGGTCTTGATGCAGGGGCTTTTTTGCTTCAAAACAAAGATTAAACCACCATTTTCAGTTCTACTATTGCAATTGGTACATTTGTGTCTAAGAGTACTAACTAGGCTCATTTCAATCGCTAGCTTCTGAGTAAGGTTGCAGAACTTTATCTCAAGGTGCTTGCAATCTAAGAAAAATATGTATATAGAAATAGCAATGAGTATATGGTTAGCATTTACCGGCCAAGCCATTTCCTCTTATGAGAGGAAATATTTAGAAAAATAAGGCGATCACAATCTCATTCAATACGAGAAAATGATTGTCATCAAGTAGTGAAAACCATAAATCTATACCCTAAAGGCACCCATCAAGCAGAAATTTGTCAGAAGTAGGGCACCAGAAAATAAATAATGACTATTCAGATAGTGGTGAAACAGAATAGCAGCTCAGGATGTTAAGATATTGTCTGAATTTTATCTTTGTGTACAGTGATATATTTTTGTATGTGTCTGCACATGAAGGAAAGACTGGATGCAAATTTAAACAAAACAAAGCAAAGCAAAACAAAACAAAGCAAAACAAAAATCTTAACAATGCTGGTGTAGCTCTTAGAAAACTAGCTCATAATTTTCTAATTTTTAGGGACATTGTGTCTAATCTCTGGGTAAAAAAAACCATGGATAAAATTTTAAAAACATCCAAATGATTTAAACACAATGTCATGATCTAAGGTATTAAATAGTTCAAGCATAAATCTTGCAGTGTTACCTAGGAAGTCTAAGGTTTTCTACTGGGCTTAAAAGAGAATAGAATAAAAAAAAAAAAAATAATTTCAGGCAGCAAATTTTTTTGGACATAAATGACCAGTTTGATCCTCACAATCCTGAAATGTTATCTCAGCTTATTTGTCCCATGAGAATATTTGCTTCCCTACAAAATTTTTTCACGGTACAAAGGTCCATAACATTGCTAAAGGTAGAATCAAACCCCAAAATTAACAGCATAAATGTACAACATTGAAGGCTCTCCTACTGGTGCTCCTACAGGTAATGATTTTTCTAGACAAAAGAAAGTTTATGTCTGCTCATCCTGTGAAATTAGATAAGAAATCAAGAATGGGATTCACCTTACTATACCTTAGACATCTAAAAATTATTTTCTTAAAATACATGTACAAAATCAAATAACTTAGCTTCTTAGTTCATTCTTGAGTCTCAGATCCCTAGTCTATTTATTGTTTCACTCCTAGACTCTTTGATTTGGTTTCTTTGTTCCCCCCAAATAAAACAGGCTTGGTTTTGTTGATGGTTTGTGCCAGAAATCATTCCTAAAAGACAGAATAGGCAAAACTGAGCCAGCCTTGCGTTTCACTGCCATATACAGCTCCAAAACTCTTTCTCAAACACTGCTTTACATCCTCCAGTCAGGCCTCAGGGTGAAATATACCCTCAGTTTTGTGTTATAAACACATCATCATAGTAACCTGCAATACAAGTTGCACATAATTTCAAACTCTTTGAAATAGATGAAACTAAAATACAACAATAATGTTCTAGTTTCGTGGGGGTAATAGACAGAGATAGGGGGTCACCTGTTACAAAGAGCATTGTGGATGGAAACAAGCTGCTTCAGGTGAGTCTACCCATAAGCACTGTGAAAGTGAACCTCCTGAAAGTGAATGACTGAATAAATACAGCCACCAACAGAGTCTTCAGCAGCAGACATGGGTGTTTTAGGTCCACATATAGCACTGGCCTAAGTTACTAATTCATTATTTATTCTCTGTGGACAGTAAACTGATCAGTTTAGACTTAGGCAATTAAATTGTAAATGCCTAAGATGAATGAGATAAATCATCATGTATATGATAACGATACAAGGAGTTGAGAATGCAATAAACTTTGGGAATCAAAAAATGTGTTTAAGATTAGAAGAATTACAAAATTAGTAAAAAGTTTAGAAATGGCTTAGAAACAACAGGTGGTGAATAAGAGATGCAGACAAGCACAAAATTGCTGACTTGGAGACTGTTCTTGCAACAAGCTGTTGATTTACATTCTCTAAACCCAGAAGCTTTATTTAATTTAGCAGTTCATCCTGTTCCGGTCTCTAGTGTCTTCCACCATCTACTTAAAGGCATTTTTCTACAAACATTACATTTTAAATAAGTATTTAAAAATCCACTGTGCTGGTTGAGCACAGGCTAGAGAAGAGACTCTGTTGCTCATCATACTTCATTTTTCTGAGAAAGAAAATTATCAGGGAACTGGGGTGCATGTCTATACTTCGGATACACTAATGGAACACAGAAATGCAGAGACACTGCCATGAAAAAAAATAAATCTGTTTTTGCCCCAAAGATCCAGGCTTAAAAGGAGACACCAGGGGCCCAAGCAATCTTACTAAGTGATCATAATACAACCACCAAACTGGGAAGTTGAGTAATTGTTTGTATAGCTATCCCATAGATTCACACCTGCCTGCCAAAGCATTGCAATTTAAAAGCTTTTACTCTCACAAGGTCAGTTGTGGTTAGTTCTCTTGCTGGGACCCTGGAGCATGGGTTGGAACAGCACAAATGAATCAGGCCTGTAATATGCAGACTTCAGCTCTTTAGCATCTGACTGTACACTGTTGAAGTCTCTGCTTTGCTTTTTAAACAGAGAACACTCCCATATATAGAAGAAATCCAGGTAAAGAACTCCTAACATTAGAAGTGCTCATTAAAATAAATACGTTATAACCTCAGAATGATGATATGATGGTACTCCCCTCCCTGTTGCAACAGCTTTTTTTCCTATTGTTATAACATTTTACACACCTGTAGTTTTTCCCTATAAAATAGAAAAAAGTTAAGGTTAAAAGGTATCTTAAAACATACAACAGCAGATATTTATAGTCATAAGTGTTGCAAAGTGATGTCCCTTAGCAATGCAGCTCATGAAATTTAAATAATGATGATCTTAATAAAGCTTAGAACAAGGAAGCACAAAGGAATGATGTTGAGATAATGACCAAAATTTTCAACAGCTCAAGCCTTTGTAGGATTCATTTCTTTATTTCAATGTGCATTTCTATAGTAACAAAAAGTATTTATCTCAGCACACATACCCCAGGAAATTATTTTGAAATTCAGTTAATCTTCCTACTCAACCAGCATCCTCAGCATATGCTATTGGATAATTGTGAAACTCAAACAGTTTTCATTGCCTGATGCTGCACTGTTCTAATCTCTTCCTCTTGGTGCCCAGAAATCATTGACCTTTTCTTTTTTAAAACAGCTAGCACTAGAACACACAAGATTTAGAAAATACTAGTAAAATACCAGTCACAATGGGCATGCTGAGTTTGTTGTCCCTTGTCCATGTAAAACAATCTGACAATGGCACAAGTTGGGCATCCACCCCTCTCCCATTTCCAGAGGTGAGAGGCCTAGTGCCTTTCTCCATGTTTAGCACTGCAGCACCCAGAGCACACAAATTAATGATGCAACCATTGCTGACGTGGTTGCCCAAACATATCTTTGTTCTTTTTGCTTGTTGTTTTCAGCTAATGCATTCTTGATATCAAACATTCAATGCGGGTATTTATTCAGCTTCATTTGATTTCTTATTTTGTCCCGCTCTTTTGTCAATAGTGCTTTTGGAGGGAATATTTTGAATGCTCTTCACAGTAAGATTATTACTGCTGAAGTCTTGATAGAAATTGGGATATGGATGCCAAATGGTGGGTATTGATCTAAATTTGTTTCTTGCCTGTACCAAATCAAAAAGGCAGTAGGCAGATTGTAGCTGCTAGTGTTGGGTTGTGCTGTACTGTTGTGGGCTTGAATAACTTTTTATTGCTGAACCACAGAAAAAATGATCTAGAGTTTACCATGGATATTTTATTAATATTCATGGTTTGCTCTCAAGGAAGAATTCATATTTTCCTCTGATTTTATGGACATATTGTAGGTTATAAAAAACTCAGAAAAAGACAGGAAGACCAAGGATTTCAGTAAAAGGATCTGTGAGAGTAAGAAGTTTTGTTTTCTAGATATGCACCCACAGCACATCATGGCAGTGAGATCAGAAGTCCTTTTGTACCACCATCAACCAGGAGCCATCAAAGTCAACAGAATGCAAGATGTGGTCAAGTCATGATAAGCATAAAGAAAGGGAAAAAAAAAAAAGAAAAAAAAAAAGGTTTAAAAAGGTAACTCAAACCCAGAAAGTCTATTTCATACAGTCTACCGGATCATGCAACATTTCTGAACAAACTTTGAAGTCAACCCTATAGCTTGTGCCTCTGCTGATAATGGAAGAGTTACAAGAAATTTACACAGAGATGAAAAAAGATGACAGGAGAAATATAACTGGATTTTCTAGGAAGCAGCAAAACAAAAGAAACATAGTGAAGGGACAGAAGCGAAGGATTTTGGAGAGGCAAGCATCAGTAGATAAGAATCTAACAAGAGACAAGAATCTTAGATATTAGCTCATTAAAATCAACATGCAGGGGGAAGAGTAATATTAGCTTTATACTAAAACTGGCACGACTGAGACCAGAAATGGTCCCCTTCAGTAAGAGGCTAAGGAATTTTTAGGCCAGTGATGGAAATAGTATGCTGTAAATGTCAAATATTAACTATCAAAATATGGAAGCTTTGCTTAGGGGAAAAGTTGAAGAACATATAAAAAACTTTGAAAGTCGCAGGCCTGTAGAATCAGAAAGAAACAAGTATCAGAATTGCATAGATAGCATCTACTGTACACTTATTTAGTAAATTATGCAATAACGACTATGCACAAAGACATATGGACTGTAATCTGCTATGATCCCAAACTTCAGAAAAAAGAACCCATCAAACCATCATTCCACCTACCTAGTTAGTCATTGGAAATAAATGGTATTGCATAACTGATTGAACAACCTGCCATCACTGCAGGAAATACTACTAGCAGAATAAAAGAAATAAAAGTTTTCAAAAGTAGGCAATGTGCAACTGAAAAGATTTTCATTCTAGAATGCAATTTTATTTTCCTCCACTTTTACTCTTAGTGGCATCCTGTTTAGTTTTTTGGGGGGTAGTGAATATGTTATGAGCTCTTTAAGTGAAGGAAATATAAAGAGAACTAAGTACAAACACCTGTAATAAAGGGATGTATTCTGGTTTCCAGTAAATGGCGAGAAATTAGAAAATTAAGTCAATTATTTTGAAGTAACGTTTAAATATGAGATCCTATTTCTGCACAGTTTTTCTCCTTTGATCATGACAGATGACCAAGGCAGACATAACACGTTTAGATGTTAAATGCCTAAATTAGAAAGATATAACCCACTCAAGTCCCTGGTTTATATTTTTTTAGCACTAACAGTGCAATTCTGATATGTTCTTAGGGCTTTTGGGCCTCGTGCAATACATCTAACTGAACAGAATTCAACAGGCCAACAAATCAATCGCAAGGTCAGAGCAATGAGTTAGGAAAGCATTGTTTGCCACAGAGTTTTGAAAGGCCAGGTGGGAAGAAAAGGCAGTAGCTGACAGATGAAAAGAAAATCATAGATTCATGTCTTCTATGTCTTTTTACCTTTGGGTGAGACCTTTGCAGTAATCATTATTGAAATTTATCTTTTATTCTGCCAGTTTGAACTTATCAAAGAGTACAATGGCATAATTCTCCCTAGTTTTGACTTGGACTCTGAAAAAAAAACCAACTCAGTTATTGTTTTACATTAGATTGGCTCTTTCTGGGCAAAAAATCCTTTTGAATCACACTAAGATAGTATGTGCTGTCTGATGCTTCATTGCAATATCTGGTAGGATTAGAAACTGACATTTGTAGTGATTAATCTCAAACAGATGAGAAGCTGGCACAGGTGGCTTTCTGCACCTTTGACAGGCAGCTTAAGGTTCTTGGTTTTAAATGGTTTGGGCTTTTTTCACATGGTACATTTTGGGACTGTCTTCATTATTTTTGGAAGGAACATTGTTGAGGTTTTTTTTGGTATCCACTGAGTTACCTATATTTTGTTTACCCAGTTGTTTATGTTCACTTAGTTTTTCTATGTGTTGAGTTATTAATAGTGGAATCTTCAGTATTCTGCATGAGATTTTTTTCATATATTATGAAAATGCCAAAATAATCCTATAAATATGACTTATTGCATAGTCTTCTATGCAGTGGAGATTTGTATGAATTATAATAATAAATTAATAATGAATTAATATATGAATTCCCATATCACTGCTTAAGTGTACTGTCTTTCACAAAGGAAGATACTAAATTGAATATTCTGAGTGTTTCTAGAGACTGGTGTTGCACAAGATACAACCTCACAGGGGTGTGATTGTTAATGCCTTTCTTTATCTCTAATAAACTCTGTTGTGAACGTTAATGAATTGGCTCTAATGCAGATGTCTATAAGAGATGGCTTAAAACATTTTATTAACTATTGCACTGTATCCTATCATCCTATTTCTTCCTTTCAAAAGCACTATAGGTTGTAACAAAATAGAGTCACTCTTTGAAAGGTCTACACAGTGGAAAGTCACTGGAGTCAGACTGGAATGACTGCACAAGCCAACCAGGCTGAACTTGTTTTGTCTGAATGGTAATCAAACCTCTATCTTCATATAAACTTCTGTGCTTGCTTAGCCTTGTTTTAAAAACAACACCTTCTAGCAGTTTGGATCATATCCAACTTTACACAATTTAAAGATGAACTATACAAATATTACTTCACATGAAGATGAAAAGTAGAATTACACTTCTAACAGTGAATGTATTTAGCCCAAAATATTGCTCAATACATAACCACAACAGCCATTATTTTAATTAAAAATACCTTCTAATCACTATGTGTTTTGGAATAAGGAAAGAAAATCTCTGCCACAAATATATGTGGATGCACAACTGCTATCTTCAGGAAGAAGACAATAGTGCTGTTATTGCTTGTTATTCATCAGCTTTAACATGTAAAAAGCATTGTATGTTTGTATTGGAAAAAAAGGAGAAAAATTTCATCTTCAATGAGTATTTTTATAATTGCAGTATCTAATACTATTAAAAATAACATTCATTTCAACTAAGGGCTTGGATTATAGACCAGAGCCTTACAACAAATTAGTCTCAGTGTGACAGGTTAGGTATCTAAAACTTCCAACTGTTTCTCACCCTAAAAGCAAATAGCATTAGAGATGTTTTCATTGCATTTTGAAATGTTCAGGTGTTAAGGACTCAGCATAAGATTTACCTCAGCTATAACCTAGCCTATAACTAAGTCTTCTCAACACAGAACCTGATGAAAACCAGATTATTTCCCCTTATTTACACTGTATGATGGGATGTTCAAAAATGAAAGTGTGAAAACCACCTTTCTACAATAAACTTTATAGAAAATGGAAGTTAGTTTTTGGAACACTGTGTAGAGTGCATCAGAGGGAAGGCTGAGCTCTCAGTAACTGATATAGGAAAGAAAAGCAGCCTTTAAGTGTCTTGTCTTTCATGTTAATAATATCGAACTTAGTGAGTTCTTTCCAATGTTTTACTTGCAGAGCAAATATTTTCTCTTTCAGTTATTGAACTCATGGTGTGATGTAAGCTAACAGCACCTTCAATTTCTTTAACTAATGAATAAAGATCACCAGAAAAGTGATGAACTACTACAAAGTTTTAAAGAAAGGTGAAACAATTGGGTTTTTACACATAGTTCAGAGATTATTTTCTGGGCTCTTTTGAAGATGAGCAATATGGATTTGATTATGGTAGATGCCAGCACATAAAGACAGACATTTACAGGTCTAAGAAAGATTCTATGTTACTTTAGTGACACAATGTGGTAAAATTCAGTTGATCTGTCTGGAGAATACTTGCAGTATGGTACTACACAGAAAATTGAAGTATTCAGGGAACACGAATTCTGTTTTGTGGGGTTTTTTCTTACTTTAACAATTATTAATAACAATTCAGAGAGAAATTTAAAGTGTTACTGAATTTACCACTAATCCAGCATTTACAGTTTCAGCAGCACTCTGTTGTGTTTTCCTTCCTGGTAAGGATCTAAATACAGTTATCAATGGACTTGACAACTCTAACCATGATGAAGTTTCACAGAGATCCATCTACACTGATTTAGAAACCTAATAGCAGCTCATACCCCAGTAACCTAGCTACTACCTTACAGTCTCCTTGTGGAAGCCAAAAGAAGGATATGGGAAAAAATTAGAGTGAAATAATCATCTACGGAGAGTGAAACAAAGTGTTGCTAATTCAACTTGTTGCATTCTCCAGGGCTGGGGTGCTTTCCTCTTGATTTTCTCTTGGATAATTATTTGCCTGCAGATTAAAGTAATGATCGATGGGCTTAGTAAATTGTAAATCTGCATAATTGTTTGGGATGTATTTAGACGGATGTCATTATAAATTGGCATTTGTTGGGTCCTCACCTTTAAATTCATGGCTATTCTAGAATTGTATTTTAAGTGTCATTGCCTCTGTTAACATTGAAGAGCCGTAAATTTGTAGTGTTCCCAATGTTTACGTGTCTGCTTTGCAGTACTGCAGAAGCACTGCTGATGTCCTGGTCCCTGCAAAGTAGTTTTAGCTCTGCTTTGTGTGAAATATTGCCAAAGGTAGCAAAGGAAACACTGCCTTATTTAGCCTGCTGGATTCTATAAAGAACTCCTAAAACTGAGATTCACCAAGTCTGTGTGCATTTGAATGTATCTTGACGTTTTCTGTGATCTAGCAAATCTGTCTGGTTTAGGGTTGTTAAATTTAGGATGTGCTAACTATTAAGTACTTAAGTTAAAAAACAAAACAAAACAAAAAAAAAAACCCTACCGAATTTCTCTTTTCTTTTCTTTTCTTTTCTTTTCTTTTCTTTTCTTTTCTTTTCTTTTCTTTTCTTTTCTTTTCTTTTCTTTTCTTTTCTTTTCTTTTCTTTTCTTTTCTTTTCTTTTCTTTTCTTTTCTTTCTTTTCTTTCTTTTCTTTTCTTTTCTTTTCTTTTCTTTTCTTTTCTTTTCTTTTCTTTCTTTTCTTTTCTTTTCTTTTCTTTTCTTTTCTTTTCTTTTCTTTTCTTTTCTTTTCTTTTCTTTGCTTTTCTTTGCTTTTCTTTTCTTTGCTTTTCTTTTCTTTTCTTCCTTTTCCTTTTCCTTTTCCTTTTCCTTTTCCTTTTCTTTTCCTTTTCCTTTTCTTCTGAATATCCTAATCATTTATGTGACTATCTGAGTCAATATCAGTTCTTCTCCTTACTTTCCTGTTAATCACTGTTTCAAAAAAATTTTTGTGTGATGCACTGTCATTTAGCCTTGGTATAATTGAGAGGAACATATCCAATGTCAAAAGAGATCTATGTAAGTGATGATTAATCATTAATGCATGATATCAAATAACTTTGTTCAATGTTACATTTCCTAATATAATCTCTTCCAGATATACCCTAGTTTATTCTCTCATTGAGTCAAAAGGAATTTATCCAGTTCTATAAATCAGAGCTCATGCTCTGCTTATGCTGTTCAATCTAGAAATAACATAGCATAAAATCATCTACTTATTCCCAGTGATTAATTTTTCAACCATTTATCAAACTGTTTGTTGTAGGGGTTTTCCTGCCAAGGACACTTGTTGCTATTTTGGACTTTCTTGAGTAAAGCAGACATTTATTTTGAAAATACAGATAAGGTCCTTGGTTAATATCAGTTTCATCACAGAGGTTATGTATATTTGCAGAAAAGGAAGTTCTTCCAGATGGTTGCAGTAATGAGTATATGTCTAGGAAAAACAAAGAGTAAATTAACAAAACTAAAGACCAAGAAACAAGAGCCTACAACTGGAGAAAATAAGGATAAATATACTTTTTATCAAAACTCATATGAATCTAAACATTAGCATTAGACAATATTTTGATGGATTGATGGCACATTGCTGAAATTTTACATACTCCTTGTATAAAAGTAATGACGATATATTTAAAATATACCTTTTTGTGTTGAAATAGCCTGTCCAAAATCAACAGATTCAGGATTATATTTTTCAAAATAGCCATGTTTTAGCCTTCAGCTAACGCCCTCAAAATGTTTCTTGAAAACACAGACAGCTAGGTGAGATCTCAGGCTAGAAGAACAGAGTAACACTACTGGAAGAACTCAAAGAGAAGGGCCAAATTCTTCCAAGGCCAAAATTTTAATGGCAGAAAAATAAAGTGGAACTTGTTTGACTTTAAAGTCTGGCTCAAAAGTTCCAGCAAATTCTTCACTATTTTTCTTTTCAATAAAAATTCTGTGTTAAGCAGAAATAGTCCATAGAAATTCTAGCAACATTTCATTAAAACCAGTTCAGCTCCTGCGAGTATTATAGTGTACATATGTACTACATTGTGTGTAGTTAAAGGAATGGTTTGCTGTCAGGCTTTTTATCCATAATTAGAATAAGTTAAAATAATCCATAATTAAAAGTAAGTTAAAAAAGAAGAAGGAAGAACTTAAGCAAGTCACAGAATGAGAATCTTTATAAAGTTCAGTTATTACACAGCTGGAGACTGCATTACAGTGCAGATGTATACAGAGACAGTGGGCATGGAGCATGCAGTTTGATCTGCAGCATTTTACTGCTGAAGTATTAACCATGCAGTATCAAAGGTTTCTTCTTTTTTTTTTTTCCCCTTTCTCAGATGGACAAGCTATTTACTCTAAGAAACCTTACTTATCAAGGAGAGAAATGCGTTGTTTTCCGTCCTGTAACCTAGGGCTCCAGAAACATATTCTTCCTAGAACAAGAACCAAAATACAAATTTTGGCTAAACCTTATCTTTTGGTAAATCAAACACTCATCTTTTGCCCATAAAATCAGAAATAAAGGCACACAGAAATCAAAGACCTTCAGCAACAGAAAGGGTATGAGGACCTGGAGACCTTTAGGAGAAAATGGGAATATAGTGTCCTGCAGTATGAGCACACAAGAGTAAAACTATGTTAATTATGACACTGCTTAAGTTGCTTATTTGAGAGAGTGAATACTGAGCCAAAACTTGAAAATTTTCTTGTTTGACACTTTTAAAGTACTACCTGACATGACAGAAATGCAACTTTTGTATCCAGTGTTCAGCATTATCAACCTGACCCTGATGACTATTTGATTAAGCCACATCCAATTATTAACATTTTTCACTTCCATAAACTTCCTTTCTGTGTGACCTTTAATGGATTATATATTGTGTTGAGATACATTTAATCAGAAATTTAATGTACAAACAGCTTTATATTGCAGTATAAGTTAGAATAGACTTTTTTTTATTATAATTTTTTTTACTATAACACCACTCATAAATTGAGAGTGTTCCTGTATCACAACTACAGAGAAATATCTAATCTATTTTCTGCTGCATTAAATTGTTGCAGAAGAACTGCTTCTTGATAACAATGACAATACAGTTCCTATAAAAACTTCAATATCATAAACAGTATCCAGAAGTTTGAATTTAACTTTGCAAGCTAAATTTTGGGGGCATGATGAATCCAGCACCTGAATTAGAGGCCTCTAATGCATGAACCAATTAAAGCATACACATTATCAAATATTTGGCAATTTATTTACAGACTTTTTTTCTTATTTTCCCCTAACACTGAGGAGTAAGAATGATACTGCAAATACTTTTGGTTTAATTTATCAAATAACTTCAACTGATCTTATGTGACTATTGTCTGGTATAATATTACTCATTTAGAACCACAACATTTTCTCCACGGATGTCACACAGAGGCTGCTGTGCTTATGAAAAATGAATACTGGTTAGTGAAAACAACTGTCTTATTAAAGAAAAAGGAACTCCCATAGAAGAAGTTTTGAGGCTGCAATGAGACTTCGAAGTCAACTAAGCTAACCACAAAGTCTCAGGTTGGTTGTATCATATAATTTTGTGAGTTACAGGCAAAAGAATGTCTTAATAAGTGTAGTGCAGGTATTTCTTATGCACTTTTCTTGAATGGTTCTTCAATAATGATTTAAAACATGCTATAATAAAGGAGCTTGTACATGGATCTAATACATTTTATTTTATTGCATTCCACTTTATCTCAACCAATTGCCATCCTACTTTATCTCAAATGACGAAACATTTTCTGCCTGTAAGCATGATAAAATCATTTCAGTGTTTGAAAGTGATAGTTAAGGAGTTCCAAGAATATAGATATGCTTTCTTTGTCTATTTCTAGTCAATAAACAAATAATGGTCTCTCACTGGTTAGATTACAGTGCATTGCAGCAATATAACCAGATTGCAATGTCAGCTCTATGCAAAAGGGAGATGCCCTGCTGGAGGCTAACAACTTCATTTCAAACAGTTCTCCAAACATTATCCAGAAAATAAATTCTTCCTCTGAAGTGTTACCTTCTTTAGAATTTCCTTTTCTTCCCCTCCCTTTTTTTGCCTTCCCCTTTACATTTCTGTTTGGAAGATTTTTATTTCCTAAAATCTGAGGAGAGCTCTAGATGATTTTCAGACTCATTTAAATTCTTTCTACCTAACTGCAAATGAAAATTGCACTTTTCTTCTCTGCACAGTCTTCCCACAGAGGCATTTTTTATAAATGACATTGTGTTCTTTAGCCAAACTATCAATGTGACACTCCTTAACAATGTTCTTTGACATCAAATTTTGTTTTAAAACCAGTATGGTCATAACTGATGATATCACCTCATTTTCCTTCTCATATTTTATTTTTCTGAGTGGCTGTGGATCACTTCTTTCTATTCTTATTTGGAGGCCTTATTCCCCCCATGTTGTTCACACATAAACAGGTTTAATGGCAGAGCAGCAGATATCAAATAACAGAGGTGGGACTAGCATAGAGTTCAGCTGCCTCATACCAGCTACTCTGAGTACCAATTACTTCCATTTTCAGTCTTCATTAAATCCTGGGCTGTTATCATTTTCAAGTAAGTTTGTTTAGAATTAATTCAGATATTTCTACATTATATTTCTGTCACTTCTGAGGTTGCGTGAAAATATGATCTTGGTGCACGCAATGTGTATTTGCTTTAGTTTTACCATAGTTCATTTTATTTCAATGTTTCCTTAAATTACACAAGACATTTGTATACTTCTGCTTCTTTTGTTTTCACTAGCTAATAACTAATTTGCTTCTAGGTGGTAATGATTGCCAAGGAGCTCAGTGGAGATGCAGCTCTGCCCAAGTAAGATGAAAATTCAGAAATTATATTCTTCTTTCTTGTTTCTTGTGATAGGAAGGTAAGAGCATATTTATGGATTGACTGGAAGCAATTCCAATATACAGCTTGCATATGAAACTTGCCTTTGCTTAAAGTAAAACTGAAACAGCTTTCTTTTCAATTTCTTTAAATTAAAAAACTATGTCATATAATTTCCTTCCTGGTCACATCTTCGGCTCTCATTCAGGCATTTTCAGCAGTTTACTACTAGGCATATTCTAGTACTAAGCACAACAAACTGGAAGATCCCAAGTGCATTTTAATGGTGTGTTATAGGCATTAAATACAAAATCATTATATTAAGGGTTATGTTTTATTTCTGCATTATTGCCATATCCCAAAGTAGGGGAGAAGGGACATGGGACCAATAAAATTTTCCAAAATTAATATTCAACAATTGAAACATATGTGTATTTCATAACAGCTTAGCTGGTTTTTTTTTTCTTTTCTATGGGAATATTTAGAACCCACGAGGAAAGAAAACAGGAGTACCAGCATATCATAAGCACATCTGTCTCATCAGATTTTGGTCCAAATGGAATATAGATACTCCAAGCCTGAAAGACTGCTCTAACAAGACTTCCAGCTCAGTGTTTTTGGTCCCAATGTATTCTCACGAATATCCTGCAATTTGTCTGTCAGTGAGAACTGCTAAAGTGCTCAAACAGTTGAATTTAGTCACCACTATATTAACCCCAGTTCTCTGTGGTAGCATTTTTCAGTGTGTTTGCTTTCTCTTAGACAAGAGAAATACACTTACAAAAAAAAAAAAAAAAAAAAAAAAAGGGGTTGTATAACATTGAGTATGAGGTGAAGCCAGTGGATATCAAATATGACATTTACTAAGAATAATTTACTTCTTAGTAACAGCTTTTACAGTATAGGACAAGTTATATTTACAAATCATCTCACCTTAAACCTGGAAATAATTTAATGAGATCTCTTTCACATTGTGCATTTTAGATTACTTTTGATATCCAGGTTCTGAAAACAAATGTTTCTCTTTTTCCTTTGCAGTGTCAAGAAATTGTGCTGGCATGGGACATGCCAGATGAGTTCTCTGCAGTGAATCTGGCTCCAAATAAAATTGTATAAAGCTGTACATGCAGTTGTCAGTAATGCTGTGCAGGATCAATCAAATGAACAGATTCCCATTCTGGGCAACAGAAGGCAAGTAAAATTCTACAGGGTTCATGAAGGAATGTGGTAATTTTGACTGACATAAAATTTATGCTGTAGGTTTCTGATTTGTTATCTAATCACTCAAATATATTTACTTTTTCCCAATAGTTATATTTGCTTTGTGAGGTTTAATTCCATCAGAACAGGGCTGCCTTTTAATACAAGTAGACTCTTGCTTGTACCACGGGAAGCAAAAATACTACCTTTTGATAAAAATTTAGTCTTGTGCCAGTAGCTTTATTTCCAAACTCTGCCTGAACTGCACAAATGCAGGCTCCCTGTTCATGAGCTTTCATTTCCTCTGGGCTGCTGAAGGGGCAGAGCTAGTGCTGGCAGCTCAGGGCTCCATGGCTACTTGTGGGCAACCAGGACAGGTTGGACAAATAGTACCCAGGGAGCTCATCTCCTTGTGCACTCTTGCCTGTTGGCTAGCAGCAAGCTTGCTGGCTACTGTCTTGCAAATAAAATCAGTAATCAGTATTTGGAAAGGAAGAAAGATCTCTATTTCTTCCCCAAAGCCGGAGATTTCTTTCCCAAGAAAGGATGGCACACAAAGAGCTGGTTCTGTATAAATGAGTGGATAAAGCAGCAGGTACAGAAACAAACAGCTGTCAGCTGGATTGCTCTAAAGCTGACATGCTTTTGTCAAAACAGAGGGCTATTCTGCTAGGGGCTGATATGTTTGAGTGTGTTTGTACTTCACTGTGTCAGTCCTTTTGTTGCCTCAATTTTGCTTTGGATTACCAAATGTGAGAAATAGTGAATCAATTCCCTATTTGACTATGATCAAATCCGAGGAAAGAAAGGAAGCAGGTGGGGAAAGAGGGACAGGCTAAGACTGGGAAAGATATTCCATGATTGCTACTCTTTGAAGTAGCAATTCCTTCAGCCTTAAAGCATAGAGAGTTCTAGTTTCCCTCTGTTTGGACATAAGTGTTTGAACCTACTGCTCACTTTTCTAAAGGGAATAAATATTCCACAATAGAGAAGGGGAGTTCACATCTCACATTTCTCACTTTCTCACCTCCTATGCAAGAGTATGTAAAGCTTAGGAAGGAGGAGATTGATAAAACCACCTTAATAGTAGTAATCATCAAAATTTTGGGCTCTGCTTGCAGTACTATTCATGGATTTTACATGTGTCCAGAGTTTTAGCATGTCTCGTATTTTAAATTACAGTGTAATCACAGTACATTGTATTGTACAAAATTTTATGTTGGGACTAAATACTCAACTTTCCACCATTCAGAAAAATAGATTTTATTTTATTTTTATTTTGAATTTGCAAACATAGTCAACAACATTGAGAAAATTTTACACACTATAAAAATTCTTCACAATAAAATTTTATAGGAGCTGACAGAAATTTTAGAAATTTCTAAATTAGTGTTTCTTGCTATGTTAATTATCAAGAACACATTCATATCTTATACAGCAATTTATGCCATAACTGTGGTCATTAAAACATCACAGAAAAATTGGAGAAGAGCATTTCTTATAAGCAGAACTATTATATTGAAGCAGAAAGTATTCATCTCCTGGTTGTTATTAACAATTAATAGAGACGGAATAGAAAAATTTAAAAAAAAAACAGTGTATGGATAACTTTGAAATAGAACTCACCCTGTCCATCATACAGTCTGAATGCCAAGTCTTGCTGGAGAAGGCAAAGATATGCTGCAAAATTATCAAAAGACTAAAGGAAATATTTAAAAGGATTTCTTCTGCTCAAAATCTAGTGATGGACACAACTCCAACAATTTAGGGACTACAGATGAAAACACAGTATTGTGTCTCCAGCTCCTGCACATTTTGCTTAGAAAGTGGAGCTCATTTCGATGAGTTCCAGCAGCCCTGGGGCTCATCTGCCTTGGTGCAAACTGAAGCAGGGGCAACTCCACCTCTGTAAGTGGCATTTGCAGTAGTAGAGGCCAGGGTGCTCCTCTTTTTATCTACCATAGTTTTCCAGTCTCTCAATGATATCAATAATGGCATAAGAGCTTCCACGCTAATTCCACAATTATATATTTTTTAACTGAAGTGAATAATATTTTCAGAATAGGATATGCCAGATTTTGAGAATTGATCTCACTTATGAAGCTTATAAAACCCATTTAAGAGCAACCTTTCCAAATGTGTGAGGTGTTAACTCTCTAGTGTCCTTTTTCTTCCACTTTACTTGAGGAAAAAAAGATGTATTTAAGGCTGTTGTTCCAGTGAAAACCACAAGCTTTCTGAAATATTGTTTCTTAGTTTACTAGCACAGCATGTGATATTACAGAGGATCCCAAAGGGTTTTATCAGTGACACAGAATCTAACTGGGGGCCTGTCACTAGTGGTGTCCCCAAAGGTTCAATTATTGTTTGACTTGCTCAACAATGGCTTGGATGATGGGAGAGATGCTCCTCAGCAAGTTCACTGGTGGCACAAAGCTGGGAGGAGTGGCCCAGAGAGCTGTGCAGCCCCTCAGAGGATCTTGGCAGGCTGGAGAGATGGGCAGAGAGGAACTGTCTGAAATTAAACAAAGGCAAATGCAGGATCCTGCACCTGCAGAAGAATGACCCACCACTACAGACTGGGAGCTGACCTGATGGCAGCAGCTCTGCAGAGAAGGACATGGGGGTCCTGATGGACAACAAACTGTCCATGGGTCAGCAGAGTGACCTGGGGGCCAAGGTGGCCAAAGTTATCCTGGGTGCATTGGGAAGAGCATTGCCAGAGGTCAAGGGAGGTGATCCTGCCCCTGCACTCAGCCCTGGTGAGGCACATCTGGAGTGCTGTGTCCACATCTGGGCTCCTCAGGACAAGAGAGACAAGGAGCACCTGGAGGAGCAGGTCCAGCAGAGGGAACTGGAGCAGGTCCAGCAGAGGGAAACAGGGATTATTAAAAAATTGGAACATCTCTTTTTATGAGGAAAGGCTGGGGGAGCTGGGCCTGCTTGAGACATCTGAAAGGAGATCTCATCAATATTAATAACTATCTGAAAGGAGGGTGTCCAGAGGATGGAACCAGGCTCTTCTCAGTGGTGGGAGCAGTAGGACAATGGGAAGAAACAGGGAGTTCCCCCCGAATATGAAGAAGAACTCTACTGTGCAATTGACCATGCCCTAGGGCAGATTGTCCAGAGAGGTTGTGGAGTCTGTCTGACTGGAAATATCCAGCATGGATCTTACATCCACCTGGATGCAACCCTGGGCACTGTTGTCTAGGATGGCCCTGCTTGAGCAGACAGGTTGGACAAGATGAACCACTGTGGTCCTTTCTTACCCATTCTGTGATTCTGTGACTCCTGTGCTCTATCCATTCTCAATTGTAACCACTTAAATACACAAAATATTCCTCCTAAATAAGAAATGAAGATATTAAAAATCATTAAAACAAATCCTCCATGTGTGACTTCTAGTACTTTTCACATGAGAGTTTCACTTAGTTTTATAAAATAGGAATTTACTTGCAATTCTGTATTCTTATCTCTCTTTTATCAAGGATATTTACTTTTCATAGAATGAGGAACTGCTTGCTTTATTTTCACTTAGGTAATCTGCCATTCTCTGAAAACTGTAGTGTTTGCAGTTATCTGAGTTCTGCTTTGACTTTAATGCTCTTCCAGGTACAGTAGCTTCACCTTACCTTCTTTGAGGTAGGAGTCATCTCATTGATTGTCTTGAGTAAAAGGAAATGGCTCATGCATCTTTCGTACATTATAACAAATGTCCTTTTGCATTATAATTGAATGGTGATTGTTGTGTTCAATCAATGAGAAAGGTTAAGGGAGCTTCTCTGCCAGCATTTTTAATGGAGAAGTCGATTAAGATTCAGTTTAATCATTCTGGCTGCTTCAGAATTAAAGCAACAAAGACCATCAATGGCACTATAATTACCAGTCTTTCTGTAAGTTTACACTGCCATTTATGCAGCCATAAATTTTGTTATAATGCACAATGTGACCAGGTTAACTTGCTTTGTTTGTAATGCAAAATATTTCCCTTAATTGCACTGTGGATAAGAAATAGATGTGATGAAGTATATATAATGTAGCCTAATAGAAAAGAGAAAAAAAAGAAAAAAGAAAAACGAAAACCAACCACTCTGTAGAGTCTGACTGAGGTGAATCAGCCTGATAGCTTGTGTTAAATAGTTTAAAGTCATGGCCTTAACCTTGGGACATTAGAGACATATTTTACTTCATTGAACATGGAGACTAGCATCACTCCCAGGTGAGTAAAAAGGGTCAAATATATTATTCTAATCCCAGTTCCAAACAGAGAAAAGGTCATTATACACTACCTATTGCATGCTGCCAAAGAGTGAAAAATTCACACTAGGGACATGGGTGCAAATCTATTTTAGACATGGCCTTTAAAATGTTGCTGAAATGAATGATTATGTGGTTTTCAACAAGGAAAAAAAAATCTTGAAATTGATCTCGTTTATTAATTAGTTTGAGCTTATAAAGGTCTTACTATAAATAGCTGGAAGACTAGAAGAAATTGCTCATTTCAAAAGAGAGTGAAGCTATAAAAAAAATTGTTTTCTCAACAAATTATTACCTGTAAGTATGGTTATCCATTTAATAAATAATTCTGACTATAAGATTATAGGATATTTTGATTTGCCAACTCTTCCAGTAAATTACAGACACAGGATACTTTTGTTACTTTTCTTTCTTTTTTTTCTCCTTTTCATTATAGAATTTCATTCAGAAGGCATCAAGGACTTTTTTTCTCCACAGAGAGGGGTAAACTTTGAACAAACTTGTCACTAACTCAGAAACATGCTTTCTCCATACAGAAGCACAATTTCCAGTGCTCATGGAATCATAGAATGGTTTGGGCTTAAAGACCATCTAGCTCCAATTCTTTACCATTGGCAGGGACAACTTCCACTAGACCAGGTTGCTCAAAGTCTTATCCAACCTGGCCTTGATGGGTTCATGTAATAGAGAAAAATAAATATTCCTACTATGGGTATAGGTGGGTAGCGGCTTTTTTCCCCTGAAAACTCACATTTTATTGAAAGGTCTACTTCCAGAGAGAGGTAATTAAATTTTTTTTTATATATTATCTAACAAAGCTATTTGTAAAGTTTCAGGAAGACCAGAAACAGTTAAATTAGTTCCATATTGAAATCGCCTGGATTCAGCCTCACATGTCAGTTTCAGAAAAAATAAATTGTGGCTCACCTGAAAGGAAAAATTCCTTCATGGTGACTCAAAAAATACTTTCGTAATGTTTTAATGTTTTCCTATCCCCTTTTATAAGTCTTTATTTCTATTTACAGCATATTTTATATTTTGTAGTTGTGCATTTTAACTAAAGATTTGCCCATGGCTTTAGGTTGCTGTTGTCCTACAAGAGCTTTTTCTTCCTTTTCAGCAGATTATGAACTAGCTAGAGAGGATCATCTGACTAACAGCAGTTACTGAATGATAATTAAAACAAGTTAAAATACGATATCACACAAAAATTATTCAGTGCACAACTCTCGAGCTTGCTATTTCCTGCATAATTTAGTCTTCTTAGAAAGCTGGGCTTGAAGGTGTAATCAAAGATATTGATATACACAAATCTGGACCGCCTACTGGCTGTAAAACCTCATGTACACATGGTAGTAAGGTACTGTTCTTTAATGTATTTGTGTATCAAGCCAGCTCTTTCTGTTGCAGGAAATTATGAAAACCACTAAAGAAGACAATTTAAAAACCTAATTCCTTAAATCTGTCTCCAAAGAGGTAAAGGCAAACATGTAAATCAGCTGTTTATGAAACATTCATGTTTGAATTTAAAAGGCATATCAGTATACAGTGAGCATCACTGATACTAAGTCAGAAGCTTAATCCTCTAAAGAAAACAAAACTCATGCAGTGCGTAGGCAGCCTGGCAAAGTTCCTCCAGATTTCATACATGTGAATTAGGGTGCGGAGGCTACACTTAATTTAAAAATAAGATTGACTAATCTATTTGAGTGCTTACTGCCTTGTAAGCAGAGAAAAAAGTTGCGTGCCAGAATGGAAATCATATGGGCCGGGAATTCCCCTTCTGTTGACCACAGAAGGTATAGGCATAATCCATCAAGAACAGAATGCATGCCATACTTTGTTCATTAGCATTTAAAGAGGCTGTTTGGCATCAGACAACAAATACAATTCCTGCAAGAACTTGGCAGTGGACTGTTTGTCAGTTAATGACAATCCACAGCTTTTTCAAGGAAATACTAAATGTTCCCAGGGTTATTTCTGAATTCTTTTCAGCATTAAGCTTGAAGTGGGGCTAACACATTTGTATAGCAGTGACCAACTTCCAAGAGAAAACATCGGTTCTGAACTTGAAATTGAAACAGATTTGTTGGCAACACATCAACAAATTGTGATGGAATTACAGGATGTGTGATATCACATATCTTATCTTTGCATTTATGCATTTCCTAAAATACACCAGTGTGTTTAGCATCTCCATACACTACAGTCTTGAAAATGATGCGTGCAATTTAGGACTTGGATATCAATACAGAGGGTGGGACAAAATACAAAGAGAAAGAAAAATTAAAAAAAAAAATCCCCAAAGCTTTTTTAGCATTAAGTTAATTGTCAGTGTGGGTGAGGGGGTGTTGTGAATTGCTCTATCTATCTTTTGTCTCTCTCTCTTTCAGTATTTTTTTGGTCATAGGTGGGAACAAATTACTAAGCCCGAATGTAGGTCTGATGGACAGCTGTGATGCTACAAGTTACACTGTCTTGTATGTGCTGCAGATTTTATTCTGTCCTTCTATTGTAAAGGCAGAAGCTATTTGCGGTTTCAGGAGCAAGATTTTAATTTTAACATTCCATAAAACAAAGCTCCAGGTTATTGTTACCTTTCCTCTTTTTTCTTTTATTTTAAATACCCAGTCAGAGAATACTCCCAATTAAAGCAGTGTATTAGGCAATGAAGTAATCTAGAAGCTGACAGAGTTGATCTTATTCAGTTTGAATTTCAAGCTTCACTGCTAAAGTTGCATATAGATTTTAAACTGAAAATGTACTGCTCTCAGTCTTGAAGCTATCTCAGATGGAAATCTTTCAGGAAGGCTATTAATAAATTATATTTACATACACTTGAAGATACTTTCACATTGAAAAAGCCCTGGAAAAAAGTCTGAGGGTAAATGAGGTCCTGCTCTAGCATCAGCAAACTTTTCTTTCACAAGTTTCATTTGCCATGAAAAATAGTTATTAAGGGCACAACTGGATCCTATATCCCATGCACTTCATTGCTAAAGAGGAGTGATAGCAGATAATTCCTGAATTAAATTACTCTGATTTTCTACAAAGGGTTACTTACAGTTACTTTCTACATGGGTTACTTACAGTTCAGGAAGCATGTTGACAGTGAGAAAATAAAATATATCAGATATAACCTTGTAGCTGATCTGCTTCATGGAGAGAACAGCAGAAAAGTCAAGGTAGTATTTTTACATGCTGGAAGTAGGAATACAACTGACTAAGGATCATTATGATATACACCAATATAAGATTGCTGGCATACCATAGATTACTCTTTTTTGCTGATGGTGTAATTGTGTTACTCACATTTAGTTAGCACATGCTACAATCACTCTTTAATCTGCTATGAGAGAGGTATGCTTTAGCCAGGGCTGTAACATTGCAAGGGTTATAGGACAGGATGATCCAACTGAGAAGCCAGAATCCCCATCAGCTCACAAGATAAGACAACTGTGCTACTGCTTGCATGAAAAAACACAGCAGTGCAGCAACAAAGCAGAAAGGAATCACACTCGGGGAAATATGAAGTATGGGTCACTGCTGGTACCTGGAGCTTAGATGGTGGATTTGTTCCTGGTTCTGCTGCAGACTTCCTGTGCTGTCTTGGTAATCTAGGAGTTTTCCCATTATCCTGCAGAAATAACAGGTCTTCCCTTCTTCACACATACGGAGGATAAGGACTCTAAAGACAGAGACACATAGAATTTATGATTCTGCAGAGCATGGATATTCATAAAAAATATAGGAAAAATAAGTCATTAGACATAACACAGAACCAAACAAAAAGATTAGAGATAAAGCAGAGGAAGTTATACAGTCAGAAAGGGTGGAATTCAGCTAGCTGAACCTTAAATCTCTGGCCTTGTCCTAGCTTTTCTTTATAATAAATGGAGAACTGGAGCCACCTCTAGAGCACAGCTCTTCTAACCAAACACAGAACCTCCTTTGGAATAGATGTTCTACTCTATTGCTCTCCACTGACTATAAAGGGCCTACAATCACTAGCTCAGCTCTAGGCATCCACTCTTAGATGGATCCAGTCGTCAGACTGTAAGAGAACACAGAACACTCTCCACAGGCAAGAGCTGCTTTTCGGCAGATTTTGTTACTACAATGTGTTTTGTAAATCAGATTGGTGAGCAATGTGACACTGGACAAGGCCTCAGCCTTGAGCAGCACTTCAGGCTCTAGGATGTGGAACTCTTGCAGTGTTGAACTTGAGGATCAAAAGGGAAAGGTTTAGAAGAGGTATAAATCCTTCATATGATGGCTGCCAGAAAAAGCAACACTGTGAATTTATAGTGTTATGGAATTAATAAAGTTCTACATTTTTGTATGCATCCTTTCTGACCCCTGCAATTCACAATAAAATAATGATTTCATGTTAATAAGAGTCTGATCCTGCACACGTCAAGGTAAGAAAGAGTAGAAGTATATTATGCAGAATGATTGGCAATCATAGGCTGAGGTAGACTGATCATCCAATTAAATCATAGAATATTAAAAAGGTCAAAGTAATATAGATCTAGCCTAATTAATAGACAATGAAATAAAATTCTGATTCTCACTTTTCAGTATAGTCCAGTCCTGAAAACAAAGTACCTACTTTATTTATGGAAGTAGTTCCTTTGACATCAGGGTACTTCATAAAGACATGTGGCTCCTTGTCTATGGATTACCTTGCATGATATGTGTCTAAGATTTTAGTTCTTCTATGTTGTTCAGGGAGTTTTACTAGAATACCTAATTTTTTTCGTTCCTTATCTGCATTTTATAAGGCAGCTTATATAATCCTTTTTGTCTTCATGAACAGTAGATAAAGATTCAACCCTTTAAAACTTCATTAATATGTTGTCCTAATGATATCAAAGGTATAGTATAATTCAAACGTCAGTTCTGTGTCTGTCTTCTGTGGTTTATGTGGATTTCTATTAATATTTAATTTGGTTCATTACCTTATTTATTGTGTGTTGGTTAAAGGAATTCGAAGATGGAGGTGCTGTGTTAACATAAAAGTCTCCTCACACTGAAGCAGGAACCAAATATGATGCATGCACAATAATGTTGGGACTTTGTTTATAATAAACATTTTAAATGACTGACTTTTTCTCTACTAATACTCTAAGTAGGATGATCTATGAGATTTCTAATTTATTCTTGTTTAAAATTTAACCATGCTTTTTTAAAGCATATCAATTTTGTTAATACCATGTAATTAAAACATGTCAGTGCACAGCAAGTTTTAGTCTAAATTAATGATTATGAGAATTATTTTAATTAAATAACCAATTATAGAAAAATCGCAAGCATGAGAGCTGACATTTAAATGAATTTCATTTAAATTGCTTCTTAACATTGTCCCATCTAGGACACTAATGCAAAATGAACTATTGTATCAACATAGATTATCACTATTTTTGTATGCACATAATGTATTCATATTCAATCACTGGAACAGAGCTGAATATTTTGTATTGATCTGAAATGTCTATGAACAAAATACGACAGAATAAGCTGAAGTAAAAACAAAAATCCCCTGTAGTACTGTGACACAGTGCAGCTGCTTTTCTCATTTGCACACATATATTTTCATATTTCAGTTCTTCATTCACTCATAAATTCTGTTTTCCATTTAATGCAGGGTGAACTTCTAAAATTGCTGAGTTTTCAAGTGACTTTTATAATTTTGTCTCTCTTGTAAATACACATGAAAAATCATGATGGGCTGAATATTCAGGTTTCATTTTGGATTTTAAAGGGATCTGTAAAAAACAATTGCTGGAATACATTCTGCTCACTTTTAACTGGAAAGGATAGCCTACATACTTAAATAAATTACTCTTCTGCACTGCACAAATTGTTACTGCATTTATCTAACAATCACATTTGATTTAATCAGATGCATGGTGCAAAATGCGCCAGGAAACTCCTGAAACTATATTTAAAAGTGAGTAACAATGTAATACATTGAAAAATTATTCTTCTCTACTGTAGCTTTAAAGATGTCACAGGAAAAGAGGAAAAAAGAATCTTGCATTTTTGTTCATTGATTAACCAGTAATGTTATGTATAAATAATGTATCTGACAGTATGGCAGCCCACTTGGGACATTGTGCCATTTACTACAAAATAGGATGCAACATGCAACTGAGCAGCAAGAACAAATTAAACATCTTTTCTCGATAACTTCAGCATTTTTATTAGGTGGTAAACATCACAGTGAGAAGAAAAGCAGATGCAGATATTTCAAAAATATTAACCTTAATCTAAGTAGAGACACAAAATAATATTTATACATTCTGAAAAATGCTTAACCTGTGTAAGAAATATGCTTTCCTGATCTATTCATGTTTTGTGGAAATCCTGTGGAAACCAGCTGATATAGCCATCATATAAAACCAGATTTTTGTTCCAGAGTATTGCAACTGAATTCACTGAAGTATTATGTATCAAATATTATGTATCATCTCTTAACTTGTAAAATAGAGATATCACTGCAGCATGTACTAAAGAATTTGCAAATTATGTTTTTAAAACTACTGCCCTTGTGATGTGCTGGTATTCTATATCAAATTAAATTAATATATTAGAACTTGTTATTGTTATTATTTTTTGTAATGGAAGAAAAAAGAAATTTATTTTGCCTGGAAAATGTTGACTTCATAATTAGATACTTATCTCCATGTTCATACATGATCATTTTTCAATTAATTATTTTCCCCCAAACAAGTATATAACCAAAAAATAAGACCTCAACAAATAAAAAATCTTGATCAAAATGAAAATATTGAACAGCAATTTTATGTAGTTATGACTGAAAACAATGGTATCTGTACTCTTAAATTATTCCAGAGGAGTTAGGTAGGCAAATCTTAATAGAAAACACTGTGAGATGTCAGCCCAGCTCCCTTTGACCACTGTGGAATTTCCAATCACTGCATTAAATATTGTTAAATGGAACAAGTGATTATTATTCAACATGATTCAATACCCTAGACCTTGAATTTGTAACTGTTATCACTAAATCACATGATCACTAAATCAAAGTATCTTTCTGTGTATTGAGCTAAATACCCAATTTAGACCCTCAACTCGTTGTCCTTTTTACATACTGCAAAAGCTGCAGCACTTTATTTCACATCTACAGAATAATTAATCTAATATCCCCTCATACTTAATAGTTACAATGGTTAATGTTTATACCTGAGGTAATTCCCATTGCATAGTGAAGAGGATTATCCACTTGATTAAAAATAAATCTTTTCACCCCTGCACTTGAATCTGTACCTCCCTGGGGAAGCTGACCATAATTCCTCTCTTGCTGTACCTCATTCTACAAGTGATGAGCCCATTTTGCATGGCCAATATTGCATATAACATTGGGCTTTAAACAGGACAGTAATTCAATAATTTTTTTTTTTTTTTTCCCCAGGTCCATCTTGAAGCAAATTCCTGTTACTCAGTTGCTGTTCCTAAAACCTGAAATTCATCACTTATTTCCCAAATTTTCAGCTCATAAGATACTGCAGTTGTTTTTATCTCAGAACATGAAATAAGCTCAGCTGGAATGGTAGTAACTGGAGATGTAACAAATGGAAAATAGTTGCTGACAGACAAACATCCAGTTAAAAGAATAAAGAATAGGAAAGACAAAAAGGCAGGGACTGAAGAGAAAAAGGGCGAAGTTTATCAGGCTGATTTCAGCATCCAAAGGAGATTGGTACCTGAACTGGAATTCACAACAGTTGACATCCTTACCCACTGAAGAGCCATGCCAGATGCCTGTGAATCCAGGCCCAAAAGCTGCACAGGTGCCTAAGCAGGTTGGGAAAGTCATCTATGTGCAACCTAACTGTGACTCACCAGCCCTGTAAATTTTCAACTGATTTGTTATACCTGGCCATATACATTTATTTATTTTTTATATTCTCTTGGGTTGTAAATGCTAGACAATGTCAAATGGACACATGCTTAAGGTGACTCAAAGGAAAAGCAGCTTCATGCTCAACTGATAGGTTGCCTGTGAGTCATATATGTCTGCTTCAGAAACAATTGTATGCTCTGACTTTGATTTGTAACTCTTTTCTTTTTTTCATTACCAGATCCAACAGCTCTGGAGGAGTAAACTGGATGTTAGTCAATCTCATATGTCATCAGCAAAGCTGTTCTATCTCCAAGTTTCCCTCTGGAATGCCAAATGCCTCCCTTATTTGTACTTTCACAAACCTGCTGGAGACAAGGTGTCTACTCAATTGTAACAATTTAGCCTGAGAAAACTTTATTGTTGACAGTGATTTTCAGATCCCAGTACAAGGTTTTCATTACTGGCAGTTAAAAAGAAAAACATTTTTGTGCCCAGTCTGAATAAAACTAATGCAAATTCAGAGACAGAGCAAACAGGGAACTCTACTGTGCATTTTTGCAATACTTTGTTCATAACTAGTTTCCTCCTCATCAACAAAAGTCACTCTATAAATCAGTCCAGGATGATCATTTGCCACATGATGGTTCATAAATCTTTGAGGAAGGCTCTGCAGAGGGATCTGGACAGGCTGGATCAATGGGCCAGACTAACTATATGAGGTCACAATTCCCATGCAGTGCTACAGTCTGGGGGCAAAGTGACTGGAGAGTTACCCAGTAGAAAAGGATCTGGGAGTGCTGGTGGACAGTGAACATGAGATAGCCAGTGCCCAGGTGGCCAAGGCCAGTGGCATCCTGGCCTGTATCAGCAGCAGTGTGGCCAGCAGGGCCAGGACAGGGATTGTGCCCCTGTACTTGGCACTGGTGAGGCCACATTTTGAGTGCTGTGTCCAGTTCTGGGCCCCCCACTGCAAGGACATTGAGGGGCTGGGGTGTGTCCAGGGAAGGGCAATGGAGCAGGGAAGGGTCTGGAGCACAAGTCCTGTGAGTAATGGTTGAGTGAGCTGGGGTTGTTTAGCCTGGAGAAAAGGTGTCTTAGGAGTGACTTTATCACTCTACGACTGCCTGAAAGGAGGTCAGGGGTCAGTCTCTACTCCCAGGAAAGCAGCTACAGGACAAGAGGAAATTGCCTGTAGCTGCATCACTGGAGGTTCAGGCTGGACACCAGGAGGAATTTCTTCACAGAAAAGGTTATTAAACATTTTACTGGACTGCATAGGGAGATGGTGGAGTCCCCATCCCCAGAGGTATTCAAGAAATGACCGGACATGGCACTTAGTCCAATGGTCTATTTGAAAATGTGGTGTCATTTAAAAGTTGGACTTGATGATCTCAGCTTTTCCAACATAAATGATTCTGCAATTCCGTGATTTGTTATAAACTTAAGCAAACCTTCTGAAGAGTCTGGTAAACTTCCTAGGAAGTCTGAAGACAGCTAGGAAATTGCCGCTGTATTTGTATCAAGGAAAATGTCTCTGCCCACTGAAAGAACAAATCTGGGTATAACAATAGATGAGAAAACATTCATAATATTCTATTCCAGTAGACAATTATGGTAAGCAATCAGGGCAGATTTTCTCTTGAATAAAGATCACTTCCTCAGTTTTATTGCCCAGCTCTGCTAGAAGTCCATACATAATGCAGTGATGGATGCTATGTAAAAGTTCAAGAGAGAGCACCAACAGCATTAACTTCTGCATGGCATTCTTCTACCTAACAGTTTAGACCACATTGAACAAAATGTCTTGTACATATGCCATTTTGCATAAGTGCCAGAGGGTGCAACCTTGGCAACCTTGATAAATTCTAAAGACGTCCCACCTAAACGGTGATCACCACTGTTTCATCAGAGAATGAAGAGTGATATGGACAGTTTTACAACAGTATTTGAACTGAATTTGAGTTTGTGAGGGGAAGGAAAATCATGCCATCTCCTGGTTTATGTGCTATTCAGTCAGTTACCTACGTGCTCATTACTAATAAATGCACAACTCAACTGTTGTAACAGTTTAGTTCTAGATTACTCCAAATACAGAATCTCAGTCAAATATTCAGGGAGTAAATTCATAATTTCTAAATAATCTGACAGATAGACTTCAGTAAGGATACCCAAAACTAATACAGAGAACTGAAGAGATAATGGAAATACAAAAGATCCTTGTGAAATTCTCCCTTAGCAAAGGACACTGTGTTTCTCAGCTGAATTTGTCTACCTTCAGGTTTCTGCTATTGGATCTTATTTCTCTCTCTCTTCTCTTTCCTGCTGCATTAAGAATCTTTTCTACTTACAAAAGCCTTCTCTCCAAATGAGATACATGTACATTACAGCCATGTTGAGTATTTATCTTCTAGGAAAATGAAACAACTTGAGCTCTTTAAGTTTACCACTCTTAAACTTAATCTCTTTAGCTCCTTTCAGAAGTTCTCTCAGATTTTTCTCACAACTATCAAGTATGACAGAAAAACTGGGCACAGCATCCCTCTATTACAATTTTTTCAATGTAGCTGAAAGATTCACACTTGCTTCTCAGCACCTTGCTTCTGAAATGTTTGGGCGTTTCATGCTCAGACGAACCTCATGACATCCTCTATCCCTCAGCTGGAAGCTTCTGCCTCCTGCTCTTGAAACACAGCTGCTCATCATGCACACAACACTGCTTTGTAAGTGGAGTAAAATAAGACTGCCAATTACTGTCTTCTGGCCCAGGCACAACAACACATCAGCTGTTCCACCAGTGTCATGAAAATTACATGAGAACTCTCCAGATTAGCTCTCAAATTATCACAATGGAAGGCAGCAATTCACAGAACCATGGAATAACTCAGCCTGGAAGAGACTCATAAGGATCATCAAGTCAACTCCCTGCTCTAACGTCTCTTTTTCAGTCACAGGACAACAATTTGTTTTCATTTAAGTGTGACCTTTCTGTTCTGTTTCTATATGGAATAAGTTTGCATTTTACTCTACTAAGTAGTGTTTGCTCTGTATGAAATTACTATATACTAGACAACATTAGGGGAGAGCTTGTATTACTGCTGTCACTGGTATAGCCTATAGGAAGAGCATATGGTAGTAGTTTGAGTTTGTCTAAATGTAGAAGAAAATATATTCTTTTTATTACTTCCATCTCAGTTAATAGTAAATTATTATCTGTTTATTCATTACTCTTTTATTACTTCATCTTATTTTTGTTGCAAGGAATAAGAATCCTGCCAAAAAGAGTTTAAACAGAGAGACAGACTCTTATCTACATATTTATTCACCCTAAACAAAAGTATTTGCCTAGAAACTTGAACATGTATTTTGGTCTTAAATTAAGACCTTGTTAGAAAATAGGAAATAATGATATTTCAGGAATACTGTAGGTTATAAAAGCAATCCTGTTGCCTAAATTTTCTACGTTACTTGATACCAAACACATAGACAAAGAAATATTCACGTCTACATGCAATTCTAACTTTAGATAAACTGAACTGTTGTATTTGCAGAAGCAGAAGAGGAACGTTCTTATAGTTTCTTCTGCTGGTTGAGCTGAAGAATTAATGGCAATTGGCAAAAAATAAGTGGCAACAGAAGTAAGAAGGACGCAGAAAGCATTAAGATGAAAGCAAGGTCATTAAGCTTTCCACATTTGCAAACCATTGGAGCAGGCAATTACAGAGACAGTAAAGGGGATTTCAACTTCCAGTCAAAGTTTTTGTCAAACTAAAAAGCAGGATTTGAACAGAAAATGAGTAGGCGAGAAGTTAGTCATATTTTAGGTATAAGTCCATCTGCTGGAAAGTCCAAAGTCAGCCCAAAGAAAATCATGCTTTAGAATCATCATGATAATGATGCATCATCTTAAACAGTAACAAAAATAAATTAGGCCAAAGATTTGTTGAAATCCAGTAGCAAAAACTGAAATCCATAGCCTCGGATCATAGGAGATTCAGCAGATGCATTGAGAAATAGCTTTCATGTCTGCTTCCTGTGCACAGCTTCTTAGCTCTGCATTGATTGTTCCAATCTATTGTCATAATTTAAAAATTAAGATTATTTAAAATCAAATTGAAATCTTTTGCAGTTCTATAATGTTATGTGCAGTTATGCTCCTGTGGGCAGCAGGGAGTTGGACTCAGTGATCCCTATTGGTCCCTTTCAACCTGAGATATTCCACAATCCTATTGTTCTATTAATTGCCCTTGTATTTATTCCTACCTTTTTCTATTTAGACTGCTGCTAGGCAGAAGTTAGGTATGAGAGTTCTACAGGATGAGACTTACATGCTTACTCTTCTAAAGTTTTCCCACATTGTTGCTAAAAATCCTTTTGTATGTATTGTTTTTAATGTTTATATTAACAAAAAATTTGACTCTTAAAACAAATTTTATTAATAATCCTATTATAATTCTGTATGGTTGAGGTAGTGAAGTCTATGGCAACAATAAATAAGGTGCCCACAATTTCCATAGGAAGTGATTAGCTTCCCCTAGCAATGATTTTTGGCATTCAAAATACTTTCTAAGGATGCAGAAAAATAGAGCAGGGTTGCAGCTCTTCCCATTGGTAATAAACTATTCCACAAATAAACATTTGCTCAGTTTCCTTCTTAGGCAAATTACCTTTACTGCTTGCATAGATTTTCCAATATATAGGTCAATCTGTCCTAACCTTTTCTGAAGGAAAATGAGAAATGTTCCCTATGAACAATGTAAGACATATGTAATGGCACTGTTTGCAAACACCAAAGAGCAGCAGACTCAAGAACTGCAATATAAAGCTATCAATTAATTTTGTTGTAACTGTATGCACCTGTGAACAACTGCTTAATTAAAGAGGCAAACAGAAATCTCTCACAGTAATGTTTCAAATTACTTACATTTATGTGACTCAATTAGTCAGAGTGGATAAATACAATTGGAAAGCTGCCATGTGGACTTCTGGAAATAAAGAAAAGATAGAACTGAAGAGATACAAAACCAAATGGGAGGATTCAGGCAGATAAATACAGGTAATTCTCAGAGGTTCATGAAACTGTACAAACAGAGAAGATAAAAGAGAAGATTCTGTGCAAATATATATAAATACCTCATTTACTGTCGCAGAGGTCTGTGCTCACAAATGGGAATATTAAGGGGATTGTTTGCTTTGGTCAGAATATGCACAGGGCTCAGATTTGCTTTCATTTTGCCCCCAGATGTATTCATCCAATTCCCTTTCCCCTTAGGGAGTGGCAGAGGTATTACTGCTGTTTTCTATATATCAGAGTGTCTTGCCTACCTTCTAAATATTCCTCCAAAAAAGGCACAGGTCTTCCACAATCTCTGGCCTATCTGACTGCCTAAATGCCTCAGATACCTTGCAGATATTTGCATCAGGAGTGTATTTCTGAAACAATCTCCCACAGGCTCCTTTCTCTAAGCTGCAGTTCCCATTACAAGGCAGCTCCAAAGCCCAGTGAACCAGGTTTGGGGGAGTGTAAACTAAACTGGAGAATGTTTTCTACGTGAGCACATCAAGTTCACCCTCTTGGACCAGACTACACATAGACCAAAGTGAAAAAAATGTGAGATGAGGGTGGTGTGGACATGGAGTCATGAGCACTGCAAGAGTGGTTCTCTTGGATTTCAGGAGCTCCTAATGCCTAAAGCATTTAAACTACACCAGACATATCAGGCAGCTGAATTCCTTCTTCATTTTCATCTGCCTGCTTCAGACTAGGGTTTAACCCCGTATACATGCAAGCCCATTGCTGAAAATGCCTTTTCCTCACCTCCACGTGCAGCTCAGTATTGCTCAGTAGCATTTCAGGAAAGCCTGCTGCTGACACTGTCTGCAATGGGATGTTTTACTAACACTGAATGATTGACACTGGGGGACAGTTAAACAAATCAGGCTTTCCCTTCCTGAGAAGGCTCATTTAGAAATGGTATAGAGGATAAGAGGCAGGATGGATTACACTTCAAAGTCGTCTCAAGTGTAGGGTCCTAAATTTTTTCTAGATATTGCTGGTTAACTTTGTCTTCTGAACACAACCCCTTCTATTTTTTAAAAATAATTTTATAAATACCTATCTTACCTTATCTTACAGTCCCAGGCACTCTGTTCCTTAAAGAGTGGCCAAGTATACCTGACTTGGTACTCAGGTCAATGATTTGTACAAGTACATTGCAACTGAGCAGTGGGATATTCTTCCTGCTGGGGAGGGCAGCAAATATCCAGGGCAGAAGAGCGAGCAAGACCTCCTGAAAGCCAAGAGGCAAGAGGATCATTTTCTGTGGAAAAAGAAAATCATTAAGCCATGTACTATCTTAGACTTATATTCAACAAAAGCAGTTGTTTGGGTCTTTTCCTCTGTCACTCTGGAATACTTACTAGCATATTGGTTTATAAAAGATAGGCTTTCAATATTCAAATGCATACAAAAGTAGCTCCCTTAATATTTTTTTAATTCACACTGAAGTTAGTTTTATTAAGACACAATTATTCCTAGATTTTAAAAGAGTATCTGTCCATTTGAGAAAGAAGGCTAACATATTTTCTGTTTCATGACACCATTTTCACTACTACTATGCTATATATCAAAATCACTATATATTTAGCTTTCTGTATTTTCTTTCCTTCTTTACTTTTGATTTTCCTCACCTTGTCTATCATTTTTTGTAACTGCAGCTTGAAAATCTTTATTTTCCTCATAATAATTACTTAGGTTTTTACTTTAATTCTATTTTTTTACATGTAGATCAAGGTCATAAGATATGTATTGCTAACCCTACTGTTATTTCTCTTCTACAAAAAATTAAGTCATGCAGGTAAAGGCAAAGGACCTGAATAGATTTGTTAATCAACCCAATCTGGCTAGGAAAATCTACCTGTGACCTATAGGACAAAACTCCTCACACTTCTAATTGAAGTCAACTACCCAGCTGACAGGCAAATATGCTTTTGAGGGCTCTTTTGCTGCTGTGATGATAACATCTTGAGTTTGTTCCCAGATGGAGGGGAGGGAAGTAGAACTGAGAGTCAGAGAGTGTGACAGCCGCTCATCTATCTTGGAAACACTGAGAACTTAGAAATGTGAATTAAATTAGGTGCTGTGCTTTCGTGAACACTTTAAGTACAAAATGCTGCTAAAGAAGATGATCCCTCCAACTTCCCCTCTCTATCTCTCTGTTCCCACCTTTTCCCTTGTGCCAGCACGTGAGATCTTATGGCCACCTTGTAAGAGAGATCTGGGAATTGGTCCAACACCCAGCTTCCCAAGTACTAAAACTTTTGAGTTGGATCGGTTCCTTTTGCACAAATGCTAATGGAAGGTGTGGGAGTGGAGTATGTGGGCAGAGGAAGAATCCAGGAAATTAGCACTTTCATTAGTAGCTTGGGTTTAAGTAACCTCAGAGCCATTGTAAGCCACAGTCTGAGCTGCCCACAGGGCTGTGAGTTCAGCCCTGAGCCAACAGGACTGAGAGCCAGCACTGCTCTTCACAGACAGCAAATATGCAGTCCTAGGATAACATGGAGGAAAGCTTCCACTTTTAGCACTTGCTGCAATTATTTTAAGACTAGTCAGAGTGATGTAAACTACACTGCAATCTCAAAGATGAATTATGATAGCAAAATCATAGCTTTTTAAAACAAGTGAGAACAACTATTTAAAATTATTAAAATTAGAAAAATCACATGCTTTTTAAAATTTTTTCTTACTATTTTATGTTTTTTTTGTGTGTGTCTTTTGGAGGGCAAAAGACTCAGGTTTCATTAAGTGAACTGAAAGTTGCTTCTGTCGAATACTATTTTAATCATTATTGATCTAACCAAACTATACTTGTTTAAAAAGAGAATGTAGGGATAAGGAAACTAATGTTGTCAAAAGAAATATACAGGAATACAGTTTCCTACCCACTTTTCAGTGATAGATAATTGGTTTTTTTCTTCTTCATGCTCGATATCTATGTGCTACACATCAGTAATAAACCAAGCAAAGATCCCATGTCAAAAACCTTGGCATTTTTGAAAGCTCCTCTCTGTTTTCCAGCACAGCAAAAAATATCTTCAGTCATCTCCTCCTGTTCAATGCAACTGTGAAGACAGAATTTGCATTCCATTTGTACAATTGGTATCCAAAGTGGTGAGAGGCAGGACAAGGCTGCACAGTCTTGGCACAGTAGCCCAACAGAGCCCCCTTACATGTCATCGAGCACAGTGCAGAGTGCAGGGCTGAACCTGTTCCACATGTGGGACCCTGGGTGATGTCTGCTGTGCACTCCAGAGTAAAGGCTGAGGACCAGAACCATACTGTATTACATTCTTTCTTTTCTTCCAACATGTCCTCAGACTAATTTCAGTGGCTGGACAGCTGTAGAAATACTGATGAGTTAAATGAGGAATGTGTCTTTAGGGTGAATATTGTGCACAGTTCAGAAAAGTTAATGTTAATTCCTTCCTTCCTTCCTTGCTCTTCCCTTCCTTCCTTCCTTCCTTCCTTTCCTTCCTCCTTTCCTTTCCTTCCTTCCTTCCTTCCTTCCTTCCTTCCTTCCTTCCTTCCTTCCTTCCTTCCTTCCTTCCTTCCTTCTTCCTCCTTCCTTCCTTCCTTCCTTCCTTCCTCCTTCCTTCCTTCCTTCCTTCTTCCTTCCCCTTCTTCCTTCCCCTTTTCCTTCCTTCCTTCCTTCCTTCCTTCCTTCCTTCCTTCCTTCTTCTTCCTTCCTTCCTTCCTTCCTTCCTTCCTTTCCTTCCTTCCTCCTTCCTTCCTTCTTCCTTCCTTCCTTCCTTCTTCTTCTTCCTTCCGTCCTTCCTTCCTTCCTCCTTCCTTCCTCCTTCCTCCTTCCTTCCTTCCTTCCTTCCTTCCTTCCTCCTTCCTTCTTCCTTCCTTTTCTTCCTTCCTTCCTCCTTCCTTCCTTCCTTCCTTCCTTCCTCTCTCCTTCCTTCTTCCTTTTCCTTCCTTCCTTCCTTCCTCTTCTTCCTTCCTTCCTTCCTTCCTTCCTTCTTCCTTCCTTCCTTCTTCCTTCCTTCCTTCCTTCCTTCCTTCCTTCCTTCCTTCCTTCCTTCCTTCCTTCCTTTCTTTCTTTCTTTCTTTCTTTCTTTCTTTCTTTCTTTCTTTCTCTTCCTTCCTTCCTTCCTTCCTTCCTTCCTTCCTTCCTTCCTTCCTTCCTTCCTTCCTTCCTTCCTTCCTTTTCTACAGTTCATATGTGGGACCACCAAGGACTTGTCACAAACTGAAAGAAATGCACATACCTAGTATGAAACCCTTTTGACCAAATACAGATATATATCTTCATTTATATTTATATAATGTAGATGTCAGCTACCATGAATTGGTCATTGAAGCTCCTGTTATTAGATGTTTCTGGGCTGCAATTCACTTCATTTTGAAGCAGAAGTCTACCATAGGTCAAGTGAGCAAGAGACTAGCCAAATGTGTTTCTCTGCATTGACTGTAAAGGATGATTAATAAGTAGGCAATTACAGCACAGGGGTCTAAATCTGGGCAGCAGGAATCCTATCACTGACTACAGAATTTGTTCTTAACTATCATTCTCATCATGCTAATCTCTAATGAAACAAAAGATAATACGCAAATCTTTAAAGATCAAGTTTGACTTCAAGTTTGTGTGGGCTTTTTACCTATGGCATTCAAATCTGCCACAAATTAATTAGTTTTTGGAAAAAACATTTCCCATATTCCTGCTATTCTTGACTAAATCTGATAATTCTTCTGCCCAAAGATTATTCCAAGTGACATGATCATAGTGGCGGGGTATCTAGAAGTAATAAATGAATGAAAAATACTTAGAAAACTTTCCAGATTTTCAAGAAAGACCTCTGTTAGTTTTCCCCTCAAGTGCTAAGTAAAGCTGTAATTTGAATAGATTTGTCAGAAAAAAATCTTACTTAAAACAGTTCAACTGCAATGCCAGTTTCTTTACAGGAATATATTGATTTCTTCTTGCAAAATATTGCTTCAATCTAAGTTTTGAAATTGAAAATCAGTTTTGAATGGCAAAATACTGTTTGTTCAATGTTCTGTTTTCAGAATGCTTTTGTGCAACAAAGGCATTTCACCATTATTCTCCCTGGTTTCTTTATCTGAATAAAAAAATGAGAAGAAAAAAACTTTGATGCATTGTCATGCTGTGATGGGATATGTTTTTTGATGTCTTTGCATTGCCTTATTGGTCTTTATTATTTAAATGCCTGGTTTAAATTTATATGATGAATTGAAGTCTAGGGGGGGTATACCCATATTAACTGTAATCCAGCCAGCACTTTGGAGTTTGCTGCTACCCATATTACTTTTGATTTCTGTGGCAAATCTCCAGGTTTGAAGTTTCATTGCAAGTGCCTGAAATCGGAGTATGATGAGCGTTGTTATTTTCATTGTTTGGAAAACAAAAATGTACCTCTGATAATTTCTGTCTTTGATTACTGCTTCTTCAAAGGATTTAAAACAGAATGAAAGCCTTTGAAAATTTAAGAGATGAAGAGACATGAGAGTTATTCTGTATGCACCAGATAAACAGATGTCTTAGCTTTCAAACTAAACCCAGAAAATATAATCACAAGCTTCATCAGAAACAGATAACAATCTAGGTGCACAGTACTTTACATTTTACTAATGTGCAGTGGGAGAAATAATAATACTACTTCCTTCACTTGTCTAAATATTTGTTTCAGACTAACAGCTCAAAAAACATGTTAGTAATAGCAAACAAAATATGATAAATTCCTTTGAGGGGGAAATATTCTCAGCATAATGTCATTATAAGCACAAGTAAACACACTTTGAAATGTATTTGCAAATAAGTAAGACACTCACAACACTGAAGGTATTAAATTGTGAATTCCCAAATTAATAGGTATCAGATGTCATGAGTGCTTTTCATCCTGTATTAGAGTCATACTCAAAAGTCCCAATAAACTTAAATTGAAGTTGTAATCATCCAAAGGATGACTATTTGACAGGGCTCATTCTTAATATGTGGAGAAACAGCCTGTGTGGAAATATGTAAAACTGTTCAGAAATAGCTGATAGTGTGCATTACTAAGCCAGCCTCTACAAAATAACTTCCAAGAAATTCTGGAATATGGACAGATTTAAATTAGTCTCAGAAGAATCATGTAAGACCCTGGTCTTCTCATGCCAATGACTGCTTCACTGGCAATTGCACTTCCATTTAGAACTCAAAGCAGAACTTTGTCTTCTTGGTGGCCCCCTTATCTACATGGCAAGGATCTACAGAGTGATCCTTGACAACCAGCCCAAGAAGTACATACTGATTCATCACCACATTGGTTTGGGCCAGTTCTTCTGATGGTACCCAATTGGCTGGCCACATTTCTTTCCTAGTTCTCCCTGCGGCTCCTATACTATGTTTTAATTTTTGCGTGTGTGCATTTTCAGTTCTAAGGGTCTGAATCAATGTGAGGGCTTGTGTTTGCAGCTACAAGATTAAAGATGTATAACATAAAGATGAGGGGAATTGTGTGGCTGAAGATAGTGAGGTAGTGAGGGTGCTCAGGAATGGAAAGTCTCTTGGGACAAAATAGGAGGCTGTTGAGGGAGAAGGGAAGATATCTTGGGTGGTTTGGACATTGAGGTAAGGTCCACAGATGTGTGCCCTGCCTTTGACAGAGACAGTTGTAGTGCAAAATGATAAAGTAAGAAACAATTAGCAGGAATTATTAGGTGTCCAGATCATTGCTTGCCTCATTTCACAGTAAACATATACTTTTAGACCTGATTCTGATCTTGATTTACACTGATGTAAAGTAAGCAAAATTCTAGTAGTATTCATATTAATGGAAGAAAAGAGCTACTTTAAGTCAGAACCCTTGTGGATGCTACATTTTGTCTGCTGTCTTGTCTTAGTGTATTTAAGAACAACATCATTCTTAAAACACATAAATAAGCTATTTAATAATTCAAATACTTGGTGTATATAACAAACTGGAGTTGAGTTTATGCTACTCCCCATGCTCTGTTTTCTGTTTATGCTACTTTCATGTTGTCCCTAATTTTTTTTCTGCCTCTCTCTAGGTCCCACCGTCTGGTTCCCTTTGACACCAGCTTGGTCTTATGTTCTTATGTCAGTGGAATATAAAACAAATCTTAAAGGAAATCTTTTCCTGTTCTGGCGGTTCTCAAGTGGCTAAACTTCATTTCAAGACTGTTTGGTTTGGTTTGGTAGCTTGTGTATGGAGAGAGGAATGATAGCAAATAACTATGCATATAAATTCCTATTTATCGAAAATGAAACTATTATAGCAACATAAAAATCAATGTTTGTCCTATTATTTTCCACAGGCAGTACAGTACATGGCAACTTAGTTTCTCATTAGATTAAATCAAAGCTCTTCTTAAATACCATTTTACCAGCTGTTACTGAATAAAGTGTGAAACAAACTGTTTGTAGTATCAGATATGTAGCTCTCTGGCATGCATCTTTGCCAACTTTACAACAGCTGTGTATAATGTTTAAAAGAAACAAACACATTCACTGGTTATTCTTCAGTTTTATTAAAATTTACCTTTCTTTTTCATTCTGAAGCATTCTATACTTGTGCTGGTATAATGCAAATCCATTGCTAGTAAGAATACTTAAGCCCTCGTTTCAAGAATTAACAGAACAGGGTGAAAATATTCCTATAAGCAATCACATATTAAGAAATTAATTAGGAGAATGGTTTCATTTTTGTTATTTATTTTTGCTTGGGATTTTAGTTGGTTTTATTCTCTCAAAGAAAGACACAATATAGTCTGTGCAGGGAATTCCAGAGCACATTGAGTCTTAAATCTGTGTATCAAAGACACACTCATATGTCCATAAAACTTGGGCTCTCTTGAGTTTCTGGATGCTGTGAGTCCCAAAACTAATCTCAGCATATTCAGTATAATTTATACTTAATCTCTGATTTCCTAGGGGCTCTTCTGTGAGATGCAAAGAGTGGAAGCAGCCCAAGTTTCTGCAAAATGACGGTGTGGCTGTTGCTTGCTTCAGTTTAGCAGAATCCCACGGCCACCAGATGAATATCCCAATAGTGGGAGAAAATCTCATCCATGGGACAAATTGCAGATTGCCTCCTGTGTGCTAATCCCAGATCTAAGCACTGATTCCTTCTCTTGTTTTGTCTATTTACCTTTCTGTTTTACTTTCCTGTTTGGAAAGTAAGGGTAATAATAATACTATTTTGCTTCTTCAGGTGATGAGATTTTGCTTTGCACTAGTGAACGTAAAGAAAGAGAATGCTATTATTAGACAATGTAGGGCTAGGAGAGTAGATGTGAAAGAAAAATTTTGGGAAAGGCAGAGCTCAATGAAGGGGGTGGGAGAGGGAACACAACCCAAAGAAAATAGAGGGTAAAGAAGGCATAAGAAAAATGGAGCTCAGAGTATCAACAGATGCTCCTTTGCTCAAGGGTGAACATGATGCAAAAACAACCTTTTCACTACAGAGTGAGCACAACTAAAGTCAAAGGAGGGTACCATAAAGAAAAATAAAGTAAAAGAAAATGATACTGAGTATCACTTGGAAAGTGTTTTACACACTGAAATTAATGAAAGAGGAAATAATTTGTAGCTCCTCCCTCTTTCAGTGGCAGCTGGAATCAGAATTTACCTTGTAGTCACTTTTACAGCAGTTCAAGGCACATGGACCACTGCTAACTGAGGTTTAGTTGAAATCTTATCCCTGATGAAATAAATGGTAAAGTTCTTAATACCTCCAGTGGGTCTATGAATTTGCCCCCTGAAATTGGGACTTTTCATACGAAAATCAGCTGCTAAAGTAAAGTAAATTAATTTAGTCACTCAGTAAGGAAAGGTAAGTATATAAATACGCATGAGAAAAATACTTAACTTGGCAACAACATAAGAAGTATACTAGGGAAAAACTGAGCACAGTCCTTAAAATGAGACTTGATAGGAAGTTATTATTACTTTTAAATTAAAATCATTTACATAATACCATATTTTTTTCTGAATTCTATGAAAATAAATAAGACAAGTTCCCTGCTCTGGAGAGATTTCATTCTTAATAAGATATGACAAACAAATGCAAGGCAAGTTAAAACATGTAAAAGAAAAGAAAACAGAAAAACTGAGGTATTTAAAACCAAAAACTGTAAAGATAGGGGAAAAAGATGGAATAGCAAGTTGAGGATATAATCTAGGAATCATATTCAGTCACAAGATTGCTTGCTTGTGCAGAACTGTACAGAAACCCCCTGCACCTTGCCCAAATTCCAAGTGCACTTATGTCCTTTGAACTACATAATTGCTAAGAAATTTAATTTTTAACAACCCATTTAAGTGTACAAATTATTTTGAGATCACATATTTTCCACCTGGCAGAATCAGTTTTCTAAAAAGTTGATTGAAAGCTCACATGAACAGCTGATCCTCATCCAAATAAAATATCAAATACTTGAGCACTCATTGTCTGTGTACATACTAAATATTTATATGTGGTTTTAAATTCCAAGTTGTTTTTTCTATTGAGCATTGAGTTCTTTCAAAGAAGAGGTCAGTGAATGGATTCAAAACAGAAACATGCCTCTTTGCTAGAATAATGTCAAGATAGGTCTCCTATCAGCTGCCCATCAAATTCACTGCTTATTATAAGTGATGTTAATTAATGTTAGTTAATGACCAACCCTTTTTAAAATCCCCAAGTAGCAGTCCTCTACATTGTAATTTCAATATTTCTAAATCAGTTCATTTAACAGGATTGCTCAGGAGAGACTTGAAAAGGTAGAACTCAGAGTGAGACCTTCCTTGACTGAACTGCTTCTGGAGAACCTTCAGGCAGATTGTTCTGTGATGGGCTATCTCAGGAGAAATTTTGCCTGAGTTCCTTCAAAATTTCTTTCTTGCTCATAATTATCCATCTTGAAATTTGGAAAATGGCCACCACATAATCACAGGCATCTGTCTAACTGCTAGGAAGGTTATTTGCATATCATGTCTCTCAACAGGGAAGATGACCAGGCATCAGAGAGGGGAATTGAAAAAGCAAGTTTAACAGCTTAAACATTGCAGATAAAATGGAAAAGGAAAGTAACAGGCTCTCACATCCTTGGATTCTAGAGGACATTCTCCAAACTTAAATCTTTGTCATGTGGCTGCAATCCAGGTGAAAGGATAGGCTGAAAACTCAGAAGGAAGATAGTTTTTAATTTAATGAATGGCTGAACCGATGAAAGGATGAAAATACTACATACCGTTAAGGTATTTTTTAAAAAATAGCTTCAATTCATTTAGTAAAATGAACCCCACACGTTTCTTTTATGGTAGCAATTTTAAGTTTTATTAATATAATGTAAAAAGAGGTTCTCTTTGAAAGATTAACACCAATATCTTCAATATTGGCTTAATATTCAGCATACACATAGCATTCTTAAAAAGTCAGTGCACATTAAAACAATTTCACTGCACAGTCATGCTTCATGTAATTTTTTATACCATTCTTGATGCCTCAAGATCCTTTCTTTTCACTAAATCCTCAGAAAATTTAAACTTCACCTTGTCTGCTACTGGATTCTGGCTCATAGTATTAGCATTTCAGTGGATGGCACCCTAGAACCAAATCATACTGGGGAAATAGTTTTATTACTGCAGCTTAAACATGACCATTATATTGACATAAAATATGTATTTATAGTAGATAAAGTAATAACAGTAGGTAATAGTAATGACAACAGTGAAGAGATTTTGAAGTTGTAAGGAGCATGAGGAGTGATGCAACACATTGGAAAAAAGAAAGGTAAGGAAAATTCTGTTTCAGAGAATTGTGAGGACAATCTCAGGCATGTTTTTAAATTGGCAGGGAAAAGGGTCTCAAATTCTTGCAGCTTTCACACTGAGTCTAATGACAATTATCCAAAAATAGAAGAGTGATTACATAGGTCATCTCTTCCAGAAAATCTCTTTATCTTCACATTTATCTTCTTGGAAATCTTAAAGCTGCTACATGCATATGGTCAGAAGTAATGCTACACTTATCCCACAGTTAGTGTATCCTTATCTGTGCTATTTCAAATCCAGTCTCCTTTATCCTCTCCTGCCTGTTTCTGCCAGTCTGATCCCCATGCTTGCAATAACCTTCTTATTCCTTTGTGTGTTAAAGTTAACAATATCAAAGCAGTAGAGCCATGAAAATGAAGAAATGCAAAGTAGGGATTGCAATTCTGCAACAAAACAAACATGCTTTGCTGCATCTCCTGAGGTGGCCCTGGCCAGAGGTGCCTGGCCTATGGTCTGAAGCACAATTTGCCATTATGTCCTCAACAGTGCAGTACCTCCCTGATTGGCTTGTTCAAGCAGGGTGATTAACACTGCAGGCTTCCAAATTATCTATTTAATGTTTTAAACATTGGAGTAAAAGCACAACAGGTAAGTTGCAAAACAAAAGCTGTTCATAAGTACATTATGGAATTATGCTTGGGCAGGTCAAAGCCCTTATTTAAGCATGATTACATGATTACCATAACCCTGCAGTAGTAATGCTTATCTTTTGCTTGGTTATTCAGCCTTCCAAAATCCTGCATTGTCACAGCAGAAAAACCTGATTTTGAAAGGAAGCTTTCTTTTCATTTTTATTTTAATACTGTCATAGAGAAAAACTTTTTAGTTTGTTTTCTAATTAGACACTCCCAAAGATCAAGAATTAGAGTGCTTGCTTCATCTTTAAACAGCTGGGTTCCCAGCTGGGTTTGTGTAATGACTTCACTAATTTCCTTTCTTTTAATGTGTTTGTTTTCTATTGGTTAGATGCATTGTTTGGAGTTGTAGTTCCTTTGCAAATAGTACTGCTTCCGCTGTTTTAGTTATACTGGAGTCAATTCTATAATTCTGATTTACAAGCTAACCTATTTTATCCAAGTCTGCTTTATGATCAACTGTAATACTTTTTAGGCTTTCTAGTTTTTCAGCTGCTGTTTTGTTTTGTTTTCAGGTATCTAAAATACGCTCTTCCAAGATATCATTACATGTTAACAGAATGCTTCCATGTATAATAAAATATCTTTAGGATAATTTGCTGGAAACTTTAACACCCTCATTAGTAGCTTTCTGTATGTGCCTTATCAAGCTTATGTGCTTGTTGTTCACAAGACTAAACTTTAAATTAACAGGATTTTGTTGGAGATTAGAGCTGCAAAACTATGATGGTTTAAATTCCTGGGGAAAGTAGCACTTTAAAATTGTAAGGTTTTGAGACTATCATTAAAATTTCCCTTTTTATGAAACTGTATTTTCTATTGTAAGAGACACAATGCACTCTGTACCTTGTATGTTTTGGTATTTATTAATCATAAGCAATGCCGTGAGTTTCAATGTTTTTAAGAGCCTGTATTCATTTTTAATGTGAGATTTTGATTTTTGTTTTGCAAAAGTCTTTCAAGGCAGGCAAAATCTCCTTCTGAAAGAAGTTTCCATTCTCCTTTTTGCAGTACAGAGAACTACAGCTTGAATGTACACCTGCAAAATTTTTAGCTCTCTTTACTTCTTTATCCATGTTAATTAAATTAACTTTTTTTATTTCACAGAAGGGGAGACAGGGTAAAACCAATGCTTTGCTAAATAAGTAACAATACTCCATTCATCTTTATTTGTAGTTTCTTCTTTTGTGCTTTTTTCAATATACCCCCCTTTTTCGCCTCTCACACCTTATGGCAGGATTCACATAATTGCATATTTTCTTTTTAAGGGATTCTGTCATTTTTGGTCTCCAGCAAGCTTGATCTTTTTCCCTGAAGTCGAGTCAGACAATCAGTGGGAAACAAGGAATTTCAGGGACCTGCTGACATTTTTAAAGCCCTAGCCAACAAGCAGGTCTGATGTGCCTTACTGAAAGAATTACTGTGCAACAGAAAGCACACGGAGGCAGGATTACAGCTTATTGCTGAGGAGCATCCGCCCTCTCTGTGCAGAGCACACTGACATGTACTCACTGCTTAACACTGCAGCCAGAGCTAGCTGGTGGAAAAAGGTTTACTTGGGCACTGTCAAGGTTTGTGCTGAGCTTTGGAGGCATTTTCAGGCACTTTTCCTTTTTCATCCCTGTCAACTTGTTGCTGCCAGTTCCAAACTGGCCTTCAGCTGCCCTTGCTCCTTTTCTTGCTTGTTCCTGCATATGCCAACACTCTGTTTTCTAAAGGTAGACTTTACCTGAAAAAGGTTTTTTTGTGACTGGACACAAGGCAAAGCTGGGGAAAGTCCCAAGACAAATAAAAATCCCTGTCATCCTTTTGTGGAACTAGCAGAAAGGCCAGAATTTGAATTGCCTTAATTTAAATTCTGTGGACCATAAGCCTGCTGAATCTCATGTGTCACTCTGAAAACTTGACTGATTTCTCATAGCTACTATTTATATAATAACTATTGTGAAATTTTTAGAGGTCCCTCATGGCAATATACTCTGCCACTTTATAAAATAAGTTTATCTTGAGACTATCAAACTCAAGAGTGCAATCATATAGCTCCTTAATGCAGTGTACAGCCTACTCTATTAAGTATAGAAACATTTTTTTCTTTCACACTTTGTGAACTATGTTTTAAAATACCTGGAGTGTATACAATCATCATTCATACTGTAAAAGATAGAATTCTCCTGTGAGATACTAACGTTCTATTTTTAATTTACTGTTGTCTAAAAGACACAGCAGTAATTATGTTTATTCTCAGAAACCAAGTGTTCTCATCTCAGGGTGGGGCTCTTTTGTTTTATTCTTTGCAAGCAAAATAGTCACAGCCTGTAAAGTAATAATGCAACGTAAGGCCAGAAGACACAAACATTTTTTCTTAGAGTCACAACCATTTTTCAGATATCTGCTTTATGGACTAGCCATGCTGTGAACTGCCACAACTCTGGCTGACTCTGTTCAGAGACAGCATGGATCTACCTGGATTTATTAGCTCAGGCACAAATGCAAATATGATTATGCTGCTGCCAAAGCCAGCTTAGATCCAAAAAGTCAAGTATCCTTCATATGGCAGAGAAATGAAACAAACTCCTGTAATTTAAGCTGATCCTCTGCTAGCCAGAATGGATGTTTCAGCACTGTGTTCCCAAAATTAGAGGAAGAAAAGACAGTGATGCACTGCTAATAGTTTATTAATGTTGATGAGAGCTTACTTGGTATGTCTACACTGATCAGAAGACTGGAGAGACTGCTGAAGCACTGGTCCCTGTTTATTCACATTGTTAAATTGTTAGTTTGTTCCCTGGATTTTTTCCCAGAGGGCTTCATCTTGTCCTTTTCAAAAAAAGTGGTTTTTAGTGTCTAGGGTGGAGTCAGCCTTCAGCAAGATTACTGCAGCAGGTCCCTTCAACCTGGTCGTTGGGTCATTCCCAGGCTGATTTCTATTTAGCAGCAGACTCTGCCTCATTGCTCCCTTTAGCTCAAGTTCAGCACAACTGTGACAACCTGAGCTGGCTCCTGTAAAAGGAATTCAAGCTTCATTTTTCAGAGCAGGCTCCCTTTATCACTCCTGCTAAAGTGTGTTAGTGTCTAAAACAGTGCACTGGGATAGTATGTGAGTCAGTAAAACCAGGTAACCAAGCTGTTGGGACTCTGCCCTCAGGGAAACAATTGGAAACACTGAGACAATACTCAGGAAAAATAAAAGATATTCTATTGTCTATTATATCTTAAGCTTGTAAACTAAATGACCTCTGAAAAGGGGAGGACATATTTAGGAGATTTAACAAAATAGTACCTAATTTAAAGTGTTCTTTGGCTTTAGAAACAATCTGTTTGATAATGGTTCCTGCCAAGTTTCATATTAAGTACAGTTGCTGCTTATGGAGGCCATTTGCATAATTTTTTTCTCCCCCCAATTTAATTTTTATTTGTTGCTGCCCAACAAATAAATGTATTTCTACAACTTTTAGACCTCAGAGAGTATTATATCAGCTGCAGGTCTCCATAGTTACTGTTTACAGAATATGTTTCCTCTGCTCAGTCTTGTGTCAATAAGCTTCTGCATTTGAAAGTAACACGTCTTTATTTTCCAGCTAAAGAGATTACTCCCCTCACTAACTTGCTGACTAAATGAACTTTCAGGTACATATTCTTTTCATTTATCTTTGGCCATTTAAAACTAAGCATCTAGCCTGACATATCCTTTCCACTGTCTAAATGTAGCATAAGCCAGTTTCCTAGGCTCCCTGTATAAACAATGGAGAGAGATCATTGCAAAAATCTCATGATTCATTCCAATTATTTTAGATGGTTACCTTAAGAAGTCTGAAATAAGATCCAAGAAGATATGAACACCTACACCTCCTCTCATATGGTATCTAATTTTTTCAGATCAAGAAACCAAGGCTATGAAGAGTTTAATTGCATAGGCCTAAGATACTGTTGCTCAAGTACATAAAAAAAAAAAAACTCTCACAGACCTCCAAGCTGGAGCAGCATTCAGATTTTCTTTATAAAATATTCTGGATTGAAGATGACTATTTACCTTTCATTCTTATTACCTAGGTTAAAATTAAGTCCAAAAAACGACAAAGAAGATCAATCTTTCTTTTGATTTTTAAATATCTTTTTTTTTCTTGTAGGCTAGGAGCTCCTTGAAATACCTCAATTTATATCTCATGTAATACTTCTAAAGAACTTCTGAGAAGCAAAACTAACATCAGAACTGCATCTACGTCCTTCATACTTTACCTTTGAACTTGCCCCATGACATGTCCTGTATGTGGCATATTGCATAGGTTGCATAAATTGCAGTTGTCATCATGGCTTTGTCTTCATGAGACTAAACAGACTTAATAATTTTTATTGCTATTCCTTGATGCCCTGTTCATTTTGTTGCTATCCTCTTGGACTCCTCATTAGCTTAAATTACACTGACTCAGAGACTTGTGAGTCTACTAAACAAAAAAAAGTTTAAAGTCAGGAAAAGATTGCTTATCATGTTGAGTCGTCTCCACTTCCCCTAGGCCCAATGACATAATCTCTTAAATATTTTGAAATTCAGAACATGAAGTACTTCATTTTTTCACAAAGCATGTGACTCTTCTGAGACAACCACATCTCAGAGGCCATCTTATGAGACAACTGAAAAAGCTATTCAGATGAAAAAGCAGCAGAAATAAGTAGGAGGGAAGGGAATAGCATCTAAACTCAGCTCTGTGAATCATACAGAATAATCTTTAATATATTCAGTACCTAATAACAGCCCTTCCTCATGGGTCTGTTTTTGCTGTACTGGAAACATTTTATTAGTGTGGTCCCACCATCAAAACCTACTTGCAAGTCTCCAACACTCAATATCACCATCTACCTGATCTTCACCTATGATGCATAGCTGAAGTCCTTAGTGACACACATTTTATACAGGGAAACCTTAACAAATATTTGAGACAAAGCATTTATGATTACTTTGCTGTATGTACACAGTTGCCAGGAGGTACCAGTGTAAAACACATCCTTTTGGGGCACTATGAAAAACTCTTATTTGGAGGAGAGATTTTACAAGCACTGTTGTTCTTATTAACAGAAAGAAAAGAGTCAGAACCAGAAACACTTTAGATGTCATGGTTTAACCCTGGCCAGCAACATAGCCACTCACTCTCCTCTGGCAGCACAGGGGAGAGAACTGAAAGAGAAGCAAAGCAGAACAAGGAATTCATTCAACACTCCCATGGGCAGGCAGGTGTTCTGCCTTCTCCAGGAAAACAGGGCTCTATCACACCTAATGGTGACATGGGAAGGCAAATGCCATCACTCCAAACATTCTCCATTTCTTCCTGCCTCCCCCAGCTTTGTATGATAAGCATGACACCATATGGTGTGGGGTATACCCTAGGTCAGCTGGGGTCAGCTGTCCTGATTGTGTTCCCTGTCAACTTCTTGTGCATCCCCAGCCTCCTCTCGGGTGGGCTGGGATGTGAGAAAAGATCTTGTCTAAATATAAACGTGACTCAGCAACATCTAAACCATTAGTTTCTTATCATTTTCTCATTTACCAAATCCAAAGCAGAGCACAGTACCCCCTACTATGAAGAAAATTAACTCTATTGCAGCAGAAGCCAGGACAAGAACCTAAAATGGCCTGAGCCTGAAATGAGAAATACCTACTAAGGACACTATTTATTAGATAATAATGAATTGAAATAGAGACATAGCTACAGATTTGGGGAGGCCAAGCACTTCCGAATGAGTGCTTTATTGAGCTCTCTATAGAGTCAGACTTCATTACATCCTCTATCTCTGGCCCAGAAAACCTTAAATTCATAATTGGACAGTGACTTACCTTCAGCAGGAGGGTTGTAGGTCACAGTGCCCATGCATTGTACCAGTGTGAGAACATAGCTTTAACTCTTCCATCCTTTCTTCTTCAACATGAGAAAATAACTGGATTAGATCTCCCTTATCCTACCCAGGCACTACCAAATCTTCTATCTCTCCATTGCTCTTTTTAAGTTAAACACTGCTTAAACCAAGTGCTTGCAGTATGTATTTCACCTGTTATTTGTAACATGTATGCATCTTTATGAAATATTACAGAGAGTGTATATAGCTAGATGTCTTAAAGACTTGTTGTCAGGAAATTTGTAATTTTCAGGGATTTTTGATTGCAGCTAGAATCCAGTCTAGAAAATTTAAATCAACTCCAAATCCTATGCAATCTTCTCCTTGCCAGGACATCTGGTCCATTAAACAATTAGGCCAAATTTGCACAGTGTTTTTTAAGAGTGACAGGACTAGAATTCTTTGACCAAGGTCCAAGACGTAAAATCACAAGACTTAATTGTTAAAAATGCAAAAAAAAAAAAAAAAAAAAAAAAAGTAATTTAATTTTAAATGGAGTCTGTCTTGAAGCAAAGGAGTTCTTTTTTCTGGTTTTCTAACTAAAAGTTGACTGAAAACATTGCAGAATACAGCCACATAGTATCTTTGAACACATGCTTTATGTTACAGCATAGAGGCTGCAACGTTTTTCACTGTTCTCTGTTAAATCATGCATTCAGTTGTTTCCATTTATACAGCATCAAAGCAGTTGAAATCCAATTGAAAAGTTTCTTTAGACAACCATTGTGCAGGAACATGATGTCAATATTAATAAAGGCTGAATTTCCCCTTGGCTCACTTCTTACAGATAAGCTTTTCAATAATACACTGCTTGCACCAAAGGTCTGATGGGACTGGGAATAGTAAAAAACACTAATAAAAGAATGTTGAATGTTTTTATATTAAATTTCCCCACAGGCAAACTGAAAAGCCTACTTAGAGTATGCCAATCAACATGGCACTTATTAAATGTAACAAGAGTCCTGTTACAACAGATCTTTAAAGCCCCTAAATATGAATTAGAAAGTAAAGACAAAAGACAATTACAGATGTATTTCTAAATTGAAGCCCTGGACACCTCACCTGATACTCACGAATATGACACTGTTTGATCTTCAAAAAGACTCCATTTTTATCAGCCTACAGCTATAATTTTATTGCTGCTACTTACTGTGGTTAAGAATGTTATCCTTTCCATATCCAGTCTTTTAAAGTGCATTTTTATGTTTGAGAAAAATACTGTAATTATTTAGAAATACATGAAGTCAGTAAATAGGGTACAATATCCACAGAAGTTTGGGCTGGTTAATGTAAGGAAAGTGGAAGTATCTGAATAAAAGTAGGCCAATTAGAACAAAGGTTCATGTCTTCTAATCAGAACGTGGATGACCAAGTGCCTGAAAAACATTTCATTGTGAGGATTACATCTGTTACACAAAGGCTCATCTCTCACACCTGAATTTAAACATTTTTTCCCCCTGTCAAGGTAGTGACAAATATATTAAATCTGTCTGTCTTCTGAGATTGCAAACCCCAATCTGAGATTTTGCCTTGGGCACAGCAATAAAAAATAAACTCAATTATTAAGCATAAGGTTTATTTTCTGGAGATGGAAAGAGAAAGTAAAAAGAATGCAGGATATTTTGCAGGATTGTAGTTTGACTGTAAACAACCAGATTAAATTTATCTAAATTGCTGTGATAAATTCAAGCTCCTAAGAAACTAGGACAATTGCTAAAACAGTATTGGCATTTGTCTTAATTGGTATGTATTTATTTGGAAAAGAGGTGCATCTTATTAAACATCTTATTAAACAAAAAGAAAACAACAATAAAGCTTTTGTGAAATCCATACTAACATTGAGTATTTTGTTTGAAGTTGCAAGCAAAAGGACAAGGCAATGGTTATCAAATTGCGTTCTGTGGACTCAGTAGTTTTTTAAGTTTGTCACATGGAAACTTAAATGTCATTTGAAAATGCTGACAACTCACTAAGTATGTTCCTATCACATTTGATGAGACTGCACCAGGGATCTTTCAGGTGATTTTCTATTTATATTGGATCATATGTTACATTTTTCACAAAGAAGCTATACTTTTATTAACAGAAAAAGCAGCAGTGACTGTCTTAAAATATTACCCAGGCTACTTTGAAACCTTAGCTTAGGACAGTTTTCTCTTTCCCATGACTCACAACTCTGAAATATGTAAAATGTATCTTGCATGTATGGATAAATTCTGAAATGAACAGATTAAGTGTCATAGTTTCCAAGATTAATTAGCACCTGATAAATATTTTAACTAGTGTTTCAATATAATTCAATTTTATTTATTCAAGTTTACTTAAGCAAAAGTTGAAAAGATATTCTATTTGTTGGGGTTTTGCTGTAGGCTTACATTAACAGATTTAACTGTATTCAAACTTAAGTGTATGATCTTTGTAATACTGCTGGAGATATAAATATTACCAATAGCTATATTGCAAGAAAAATGTATTTCCCATATCCAAACTGTAAAATATCACTAGATATCAGCCATTTTTTAATGTGATAACTAGCAAATTTATTCACCAAGTAGCAACTGTATCAGCAAGAGGTCTTTCTATTTTACATGCAAAATTGAAACTAATTAGTATGTGAAAGAATAGCAGGTCTAGAATGTGTGTGAAGTAATCATAAATTAATTGTGTCTATTAAGTTGAAAGATAAATAAAACAGACTGGTAAAAACAAGTTATGGATTTCAATAGAAGATATTCCCCCCATAAAGCTCAGAAAAATGTTAGTAAGATCAATAGGTCTGAACACTTAGGGGATGAAAACAGAGAAAAGACTTGGTATGACTTTGGGAGGGCTCATGAATTTGGAGTAAAATGAGCTTGGCCTACTGACACTGCTGCATATTTTAAGAGAGATATCAAGAAAATGCAGAAAGCAAAGACCAAAATATACAAGAATTGTAAAATATTCCTAGCAGGTCAATAATTTAAAATCAAGAAATACAAAATCAGACTGAATAAGAGATGCAAAATTTACTGAAACAAGCAGCAAAGTCTTCAAAACCAGAAACAACAGTGAAAGGAAGCTGTATCCTATAGACAGTTACTGCTTTAGTGTCATTAACTAGAAGAATACCTCGGGTTTTAATAAGAATGTGGCAGCTCTACTATAGTGTCAAAAGCCAGATGAATAACAAGAATGACATAGTAAACTCATAATTATTAGAATCAAGATGGAAACAGAACACATAAGTCCTAATGCTCTCAAACTGCCTGTCTGTTGTCTGTTTTCACTCTGTCTCTGAACACAAAAAGAACCAACATCCAGAATTACAAGTCCAGCAGCCACTCTCTGTCAATTCAACAGTGAATAATAGTACAGCTGGAGAAAAACAAATACAATACATCAAGGGAGGGTGTGGGAAAGAAATCTATCAGTTCAACCTTTAAGTCTGCTCATAGTTACTTTCCTTTATTTCTGTGGCATAAATTCAGTTCAGAGCAGATATACAATAACTGACCTAAAGGATTTTTAATTTAAGTCATTCTAATTCGCTTAATATGAGCTAGGCATGAGTATGTCTCATCTGATTAAGAGTAATTTGTTGGGTTTTCTAGACCATCTATGACTGCATGAATTCCTGAATCAATACATTTTAAGGTCATAAGAAACCACCATGGTAATCTAAACTGACCGACACCCACTGAACTGGTGGTTTCTCTTTGACCAATGATGTAGGTTTTTAAACACATTCTCTTTATTGGAAAATTCTTACTGATAAAATATATATGTCATCATGTACCAAATATAATTTTTATGTTGCATATCTGTAACCCTAGCTTTTCACTAATCAAATTGTCCCATTTTATTGTGAAGATCCACTCATATTAGGAAGCTGCAAATGAAACAGCGATACAACCTGGTGAATCACAGAAGGTTTCATGTAAGAACTAGGTGAAAGCAAAACTATCTACAGATAGCATGGAAACAGCACTGAAATCAGTTTTTATCCATGTGCAAATGCAGCATGAAGCAGTTACTGTCTTGTCCTTCCCTGAATGTTTCAAACCCTTTACTCTTTCAAATGTGAATTCTGTGAAGCCAAAAGCTGTGAAACTTTTCAGAAATGCAAGCTAATGTTTAGATTGAATAAACACTTTAAAGATGTTTTCTTTTTTGCTTTGTCCAAGCAGGGAAAAAAAAAAAAGGTTAAAAGTTAAGATCAGTTTCCTGTGGGGAAGCTGATGAAATGTTTCATTATCTGTGCAGGGAGGCAGTCAGCTTCAAGGAAATGTCACTAACTTAGCATGAGACTCTTAAAATAAGTATCATCTCACCCAACAAAACCACAGGAACGCATTATAAGAGAGATCTGTAAAGTCAAATTAAAAAATCTGAAGCAAATTTCTACAGAGACCATTTTCCTCTCCCTCCCTGACTTATAATTAGAGCCCCACATGGAACAGATAGGTCAGCTTGGTAAATGAGGGAACCTTATTACTTTGTGGCATCCAATAGAGAGGAAAAGATTGAATATTTTAATCTTAAAAAAAAAAAAAAAAAAGTGGAAATACATATTAGACATTTTCAACAAGTAGAAGATGACTTAGTATTTTCTGTCACTATTTATGCTCTCTCTTCACGTTTTGGTTAGTGGCATCTGAGAAGAGACAAGGCTGTTAAACAATCAATTGAACATTTGTTTCTCACTTCACATTGGTATCCCAGGAGGAGGGATGTTGTCCAACAAACAGCAGTCTTATATGTAAATAAGACATAGGGTACGTGTTCCCTTTCCCTCTCCTCTTTCCCCAGTGGGAGCCTGGAAGGGGAAAGAAAGGGCAATTTCTCAGTCAAGACTCCTTTTCCTTTTACTTTTCTACCTCTCAGTCAACCATATGGGCTTTCAATTAGAGAACTGCAACAGCAATCCCTTCTTTCTGTTGGATAATTTTGAAATTCTTCATAAACACTATAATATCTTAAGCTAAATACTGATTTATTCCAGGTAGATATAATTCTTAACTCTATTTATCACATTTTACAGGGATTCATATTTAAGAAAAACAAATTGAAACTGTCCACCAAGCAGTTGATCAAGAGGAAATCTGATCATATTCCTCAAGTTTAACCGCTAATAAAAATAAATTAAAAGAAGCAATCTTGCCCCAAAAGGCTTCCAAAGGGAGCTCACGATGAGTCAGTGACAAAGTGGCTTTCACTTCTGTGACACTGAGCAGGCCTGAGCAAGCCAGTCTCCCTGCAGTAGCTTTATCAAGGCTGCCTGTCGATTGATAGCAGGAAGCTGCATAGTTTTCTGCTTCCTTGTGTACACAGGATGCCAAACATATCTCACTAAGAGCATCTGCACTCTTTCCTCAGGACAGTTGTGAAGGGTGCAGTGCAGCCAGGCCAAAAGCAGTGCCATGTGGGCTCTGCTGCCCTAGCAGCACTGGTACACTCTGCAGGTAACCACAGAGGCAGATAATTGCCAGGGAAGAGTCAGTCCCACTAACACCTTCTCTTTCCTCCACTAAATCCACAGCAGGGGGTAAGAGTTGAGGATTTGAGGAGTTTTGGTGGCGGGGTTTTTTGCTTGTTTATTCAGTGTGGCTTTTTCCTCCACCCCAAAAAAAAAAGTCAGGAAATAAAAGAACAAACCCTCAACTTTGAAAAAAGAAAATTTGAAATTACTATTGCTCTTTTATGATTACAAATCCTGAGGATTTTGAAAATGGATTGCAAAAATGAAGCTCTGTGCAAAATCAGGAGGTACATTACTGTCATTACCACTACCAGTTCAGGCAGTGTCTTAAAAAGCATTCTAAGCATGTGCTCCAAAAAGCAAACTGATTTGTCTCTTTTATCTGCAAACCCTTTGATTTGCTTTATGATGAAGATTTAAGGGAAATTTCAGTTTGCAAAAGTAGTTCAGAACAAAAGTTGGCAACATCACCTCTCCATATATCTTGGATGGTGAATAGATCCTAAAAGGAAAAAAAAAGGTTCCGTGCACACAAGGGCAATGGAGGAGGAGTGGAATAATTAGCTGGTTGCTATAGTAATATAGATAGAACTAGGACATCCCACTCACATGAAAAGTTTATCTTAGATTTTTGTGAAGTATTCCTAATATAGCCATTTTTCTTGTCTTTCAAAATCCTAAATTCTCAGTTTTTGCTCTGATTACAATGAAAATACATTCAGATTTTCCACAGAATTTTGGTATCAACAGACAGAAATCTTCAAAATTGCTAGGATAAACCTGACTGGGCATCTCTGCACCAAAAAAAGGGGAATTGACAAAGAACAGAAAATTCAAGGCTGAGCTGCCTCACTGCTTTTTCCATTCACGAAGCAGTCCATAAGTTTGAAATAACAATAGTCTGTGCAAGACTGCTGTCTGTCTCGAGTAGCTTTTTCTCACAAACACCAATGACTTTGTTGACTCATATTTTATCACCTCCAAGAGCTAATTGTCCATTTCCCTGGGAAATTTGACATAGCGACTTGGAAAAGGACACATAAAGCTGGACACAGCACAGAGGTACTAAAGACGTGCTTTAAATTATTAGCTTAGTGTTTGCAACCAGGAAAATAATTTAGATATGCCTAAAAAGATGAAAAACCACTTTCCTAGCTGCCTAAACAAACGCTGTCCTGGATGTGGCCAGATAAGATCAGCGTGTGAAAGAGCTCAGGACGATCCACAGTGTCCTGTGCTATCAGTGAAGGGGGAACTGTACTTGACACCTTCACCAAGACATTTGAAGATAATTAGGGTTAATAATTCACGCTACCATTTGCTCATCATTCTCCAGTCATTCTGGCTATCCTTAATACCTTCCAGATTCTCCCAGTGACAAAGGAGCAGCTGGCTTTGCTCCTGAAATATCTAAATATCTATTCCCACAGAAACTTGAGCTGGAAACCAGAGTCCTGAAATTTCATGTAGAATAACAGACAGGATTATACTGTTTCTGTAGCCTTTTTCTGGACTGATTTCCAGATAAGGCATACACTGCTTTATGCTGCTGGAGTAACAAAAATGATCACCAGGTAAACAGAAAATTCTTTTGAAAATTTTGGTTCTGTGAAGTTCTGTAAGTGAAGGTTAGTTCAGTAGTTTTATAAATTGGCAAAAACAACGTGAGTTCTTGGGACGGAAGTTTCTCTAAGAATATAAGATATTATTAATAGTAATTACACTTTTATAGATAGTATGATACTTCACCTGTCAAAAATGGATTACAAAAATGGATACATCAGACTCCTTTACCTTCTATGTTGTTTCTCAGTTTTCTCTTTCTCATTGCATGATTGTTATTTTTCTATCTTTTGCTCAGCTGAAACGGAGCATATTAGACACTTCATAAAATAAACTACACACACATTTCTTCTACCATGGCACTATTCCCTAGCCATTGCTGAGAACTGTGATTCATCTTTGGAAAGTAAACACCAAATGAAATTACTGAGTTTTTTTCATGGTACTGAGTGACATACATAATCATTCATCTAAATATGGACCAGATGGGACATATCCTAGAGCAGAAGAAGCAAATAAGCAAAAAAAAAAAAAAACAAAAAAAAAACCCAAACAAAAAACCAAAAAAACCCCACAAAAACCAGATAGATTTGTTGATTTTTTTAAAATTATGTTTTTAACTTTTTATTACTGTATCATGGCAACTTGAACATTGAGGTCAATGTCATCATATTCCTGTACTCACTGGGGAACTTGTGTCACTAACTAACTTGTGTTAGAAAATTGAACTGTGACACTTGATTTATTTAAATAAGACTAAAATATATTAATGTAAATATTAATTATCCCCTCATAAATAATCTGAAGATTATCTTCTGTAAAAGCTGAAGGAGACAAATATGGTCATAAAATGCATATTATAGTCTCCTGTACAGGAGTACTCCCTTACTAGCATCAGAATGCACACAAAGCTGAAACATTTATAAAAGCTGCTCTGCAAATGTTTCTGATTGTCAGGACATATACTTCCTTAATGAACTTGAAATTTCTCTGGTTAAAATGAGTTCCCAAAAGATTTTTTCTTTTAATTATCAAAGATTAAAAGTAAAGAAACAAATTCAGATTTATATGATTATTTTATCCGCATGCATATGAAATGAAGAAAAAATTAAAAGAGCTATTTAAATGTAAGAGCTCTGCTCTCCATGAGACACATTGACATTGGGAGAGGTGAAAAGAAGAGCACTGGAGTCATTTTTGCTCAAACTATACTGACAAGTAGGCTAGGAACTCCCAGAGCAGGAAAGCACTCAAGGCAGTGATGTAGAAATGCTTCCTCTCTACTGAAGTGTTCCCACAACTAAGGTAATTCACAGAGGTCAGTCATATTAGCATGTCAACTTCTTCCAATAAATAGACCAGGTGTGAAGCTCAGGTGTATCCTTCCTGTTTAGCTGTAAATTTTCCCCAGTCAGCTGCCCTGAGCTCTGGGTGGGGCCTCCAGGCTAAGCTGTGGATAAATGTAGATTTCAGTATCCGAATATGGATTGCAAAAACCTGCATTCTAACTAAAGCCGACCCTAGCCACCTACAGCCTTCTATGGCCCTGCATATATTAGACAATTAGAACAATTCCCTAACTGCCTTAAAACAATTCAAGTTTTGGGGGAATAATTTCAGAATCACCACATATGCACTGCTTTCTATGAGCTGTTTGTCGGGTTTTCAGTCCAATCATTTCACTAATTTCTGGGGGAAAAAGGCAAATGGAATAACTCAGTTTAATGTATAAAAGTATGTTTTTTTACTCTCTATTGAGTCCACCTTATTTCATATGAATAGTTTTGCTTTCTAATTAAAACAAGTAACAGCTCTTACAGTATCCTCATATGTACCAATACATCTGATGGTGATTCGAAGTGGAAGTATTCACAGCATTAACCTTTTCCTATCATCTTTCCTGATACTATAGACGAAAAATATCTTTTAGCAAAAAGTGTTTAGTACAGAAAGGACATAATTGTACATCTTCCTTTGCTAATAAATGACTAATCGGTCATTCACTCATTCACTCCATATTAATTGTTAAAAGATGAATTATGATGAACTAGCCTATTATTAATATCACATTATATGTGTATCCATGGAAATTCCATTGCAATATGGTGATTAACTAATGCACCATTATTTTAGAGTTAATTATAGCATTAGAAGCAACTATGAAGAAAGGATTCAGGGACTTTTTTCTATTATTTTTCTTTTAAAATAATTTTATATTTTACCATAATAAAAAATGAATCCAGGGAGAGAAATGCACGGATCTGAAGTTATTTCATTTTATTTCCCTAGTTTCTTTCATTTTCAGCTTGTATTAATGATTTTTTTAAATGGCAAATATCACAGTCCAATCACTCTGCTAAGAAGTAATAGCTGTCTACTAGGAAAATTAATAGTTCTTGACTTCATCAAGGTTGTAAAGAAGAATATAAGAAAAATTAAAATTATATTATTATATTGAATATATTTAACCTATAACTAAATTGTTATTGTATTAAAAAAGAAAAATGTCAACAATTTCTGAGATATACATATACAATAAATAAATATATCTGTCGAGTGAACAGTCATCTTCATTACTTGTTTGACCTAGTTTAGTTAAGAAACTAAGTCTTCAGTATGCATGATGTGTGCTTTTTTGCTTTTTGCTTCGAATTTCAAAGATCTATGATTCCCCAGTATTCAGTTGGTGCCTGTGTGCATATATACATACACACACACATACACATGGGTTCTTCAGGTATGGGGCATATCACTGTTTCATTTGCAACATTGACAAAAGTTCCAGTTGGAATTATTGTTGCTGATGTTATGCACAACTATGCTAGGTTGTAAATGACTGATTATTTGAATAAATTCTTACTTGCAGTAATTCAATTATTTTAAAAAAAATGTGTAGTCAATGATGAGAAGAATCTCTTAAATCATTATGCTTATTTAAATCACAAGATATTAGATGGCATTTTTATTTTTTTATATATGGAGATTATAATGCTCTGATTTTGTGTCATCACACTGCTGCAGGAGCACCGCCCTACTCCCTGAAAGTTTTTTGCCTTAATTTAAAGTTACCTCTGTAAATAAGTCCAGTCGATCTGTGATCTGAGACAGTCCCCCCTTTTAAAATTGCATTTGATTTTTTTCAGAAGAATTTGAAGAGGATGCTTTTCTTAAAAGATAAAAGATAAGCAGTAGTTCAAACTGTTTGTTAATCAGAGTGTTTCTTCTTTATTCCAGAATATCACTAGATCACAATCTGAGATCAATGGGACTTATACTTTGTTTAGGTACTTCCCTTAATCTTTCATTCATCTTCACAGAAAAATAAAAAAAAAGAAATCTTAACTTTGAAATAAAAATAAACTGTCATAGCAATAGTTCAATGAAATTTCCTTAGTTTTATTACATGTCTGAAATCAGCTGTGTTTAAGACTGTAGGATTTCTTGAACTCCTTTCCTTGATATCTGGAAGCTTGTGGGTTTTGGACTGTGTCTGTTGGGAAGAGGAAAACATACATCCTTGGAACAGCCAATATTGATGCCTAAAATGTTCACAAAGATGTTACAAATGTAAATAAATTATGAAAGATCATAATGGGAACATTCCCATACTCAAATATCAAACATGGCTCAGAAAACTTGTTAAGCAAAGTATCTATATCAAGCATTACATGAACCTACTTTTGGAGAGAGAAAGAATTCCCTCCCCATCTGACAGTTGTGATGATACTGATCAGTAACCAAGACTGCAGACTGCTGGCTGATGCTGAAGTTAAACGCATATGACAGAAATAGCAGCAGTGATGGATGGCTTTGGATCTGCTGAACTGACAAAATGCTACAGCGTTTAGGATGCTTGGTTGTCAGTAAAAACAGGCAACATAGGGACATGATATTTGCAGTCTTTACATGACATAATATAAAATGATGGTCAGCACTGAACCTTGGCTACTTGACATTAACAGTGTTAATTTATATGTAGAAATCTGCCCACCACAGCTGTGATTCAGGTCATTTGTTGAAATATCAACATGCAGTACAAACTAACATATAGAAGTTTCAGCTGATGCAGCTACAAAGACACATGGAACTCAAACTTTTGCACTGATGGCTATGAACAGTGGGGCTTATTTGTGTCATCCTCCTCTAGATCTCCTTTTAAAAGGAAGTGTTTATTGGGAAACGATCTCACAAGTATTCTGGGGGCACTGAAATCTCTGTTGCCATTCTTTTTCAATACTTTCACATCACTACAGGAAATAATAAGAAAAAAAATCAAATAGGTAAGCCAGTGACTCACAAAATATCATGGTGTGTAGTTGCTTTTCTAAACCAAGTCAGCATTTCCATCCAACCATTCTTAATATTTTCATTGAATCAGCATCCATAGTTTCCACCAAACCTTTTTTTCCCCATTCCAGTCTGCTTGTATTTTAGACTCTTTCAGCTAAAGCAATTTCCTTTAAAAAAAAAAAAAAAAAAAAAAAAAAGAAAAAAAAAATCCATCAAATAAGTTTAGGAGTTAACAAGATTCTTGGCTTCATTTGTGGGTCGGAACCCTTTTCCTCATTTTGTTCATCTATTACTAAGACTGAAAGTCCTTTGGAGAAGATCCATTTGCTACTTTGTACAGTGTCCAGAACATATAGTTCCCATTTTTACCTCATCCTCTGGTAACATCATAGTAAATAATGAATATGAATATGTTAAGTTACCAGGGTAGATTTAAGGTCAAAACTACTCTGAGCTACTACTCAAGAACTGCATCCCCTGTAGTAAACAGGGAGAGACGGATCTGTCCACAAGGTGATTCAATCATTCTCACTTAGGCATCTGCTTGAGGATGCAACAAATTTCTTCTGGAGACACCTAGCTCACTCTTTAAATCAGGAACCTATTTGACAGAAAATAACTGTTTATAATTTTATTCTAGTGTTATTTTCTACCCAGTGGCCAAATTTTTTTCCTCATTTCTGCATTGGTATAAAAAATGTGCATTAAACCAGACTAGTTTTTTTACATAATTCCTCTAAATATTTGTCATATGCTTAAATTTCAGTGGTTGTATGATGCAAATCATGTTTGTGTGAGAAGACATTATTTGTACTCTCCAAAAAAAATGTTGATTTTGCTGACTTCTTCTATTGCCTGGAAAAAAATAATGTTTTTCTAAATATCTGTAAAATTTGATCTTACACATACCTAGTGGCATTTTTAAATTGGCTGGTGACAGATAATACTTTTAAAATAAACTTATCTGACTTTTTTTACTGATCCACTTTCTCCTTCCCAGACTTCATGGTGGGAAGTATCATCCTTCTCAGCCACCCTAATACTGATTAAAATTAGCAAGAAGCAGTTCTGACCTATTGATTGCAAAAAGAAAACAAATTAAGAGATATATTGTCTGCTAGGTGTTAGGACTGGTAGTATTGATAATACAACTGAGGAAATTAATTTTTAAGCTTAAAACCCAGCTTATGAAAGAAAAATAAAGACAAAAGTTCAGACAGTAAAACAATAGGGACTATAGATCATTCCATTAAGCATTAGATAGAAAAGAGAGGTGAAAGAAGAGAAAGGGAGAACAGTAACAGGAAAACTAATAGAAAAGCAGATCCAATGTGCCTGCATTGATTTTTGTGATTACTGCTTATTAAAATGTGGTGGATACAGATTATTTTTCTTTCAAATGCTCTGTATTTATTATTGCTTCATTTGCCTTGAAATAACTGCAGCCACTTAAATAAATAGAATCCAACATTTTCTATTTTCATTCTACCTTCCTTGTCTGTGACACCTGTAGAAATGGTATTTGGAAACTTCTTTAAGCAATGTTTCTCTGTTGATCACAAGGCCTTTCTTTGTATGTCTTCTGCATGTACTGTCTACATTTTCCCTTTTATTCTAATGGTTGGAGAATAGCATTAAAATTGCTGTACTTTTGGAAGTAAGTTTTATTTTTATTTTATTGTATAATTTTTATTTTTGTGGTAGGCAATCTAAGATATGGCAGAATCACTGGCTCTGGCACAAGCTTCTTAGGTGACCTTTTACTCAAGTCCAGTCTAGGTTAGGACCATCTAGTAAAGTTCCCAGACCCTCTAGCAGGGATCAACCATATGTATGCTGAGAAGATGGGGGAAGGGTTTTTCTCCCAAGAAGTCTTGATGTTTGTAAACAGTCCTTTGAAAATGGTTTCTTATACTCAAAATAAAATCCTATTTGTAGGCTGCTTGCTCTATTAGCCACAATCTTGTCAGAGACTGTTTTAACTGACATAGGAGCATTTCTAGGCACTCACTGCTTTATTTATCAATTTCTAGAACAATCATGACAGAGATGGATATACACTAAAATTCTAAGAAATTTCACAGAATGACATTTATGTTCTGTGAGAATCCAGGCTTCCCTTACTGCATTACACAATTGCATCTTCAGAAGGTTATGTGCCTTCTAAACAGTTTTCCTGTAAACCAGAATTTTTAGTTACACCCTTATTTGTCTTGCAGCTCTCAGACAAGTAATTCACTGCAGTCTCTGGCTATGGGCTAGAAATCCACTTACTTATGCAGGCTCCTGGTCAGGTTTACAGCCAGCATTGCGCTCTGTATGACAAAACACTAATTATACACCAGCCAGTCAATTACAAACTTGCTTAGGTATGTCTGTGAGGGGCATTATGACACAGGTATTACCTATAGGACAGGATTGTCTCTCTTGGATAAGAAGGGTTGGCACTAGTTCTTTATTCACACAAGACACAAATTTACAATCCAGTACCTGTGGTGTCAGCATTATTCTCTCCCATATGGAGAGCTGTTTTTTGTTTCAAGTGCTTCTGGAATACTGAATGTTGCTGCTGATGAAGTACTTTCAATTGGCCAATTGCTGGCATGAGTCCACCAATAAAACCTTACAGTAAAATTTGTCTCTTTCTAATCACAATTTCATTATTATTATCTTTTGCCAACAAGAGCTAAAAGATTTTTGGCAGCAATCCACTACTTGCTAAATTATTATGATTTGGTATGTGCTTTTTTTAAATTTGCAATAAAATCTTCTTATTTATTTACTTACTTACATTAGCTTAAAACACTCTTTTCAATCCTTATAGTTCAAAATGTTTTTTCCTTACATATTCCCACCTTAATGACTTAAAATTTAAGTCAGTAATGTAGTTAGACTACTTCTCTGAATATTTGAAAAGCACTGAGGAATGTATGATGGATCCAACAACTACCAAACTTTGATATATGAATTAAGATAGAGAGATCTCCAAAACAAACACAAAAGCCATTTACATCAATTTCAGTGTGAACTGTCACACTTACAAACTCTTCAAGGCAGCAGCACTGAATTCTGTTGAAATGGTAATTTCGTAATTCTCAGAGATGGTACACACATTACTCAAAAAAAGCATAAAGACACTGTGCAGTGCCTATATTAGATGTTACTGAACAGTTTGCCCTCTTTTCTTTCAAATGAGAAGGAAAGGAAACATTAACCCAGAATCCACAGTGGAAGAAGAAGCACAGTTGTGGTGCAGGCCTCTGAGTGCTCTTTCTGCTTACTAGTGCATGCCATCTCCTATTCTGTGAATATTGCCTAAAGCAGTGACACTCTTAGTGAATTCCATGATTCTGCCTTCTTCTGCTTCCTCTACAGAACAAGTCATATGAGCTTGGACTTTTTTCCTATGTTGTTTCAGTGGTTCAGGATGTCCTTTATCAAAGATGTTCAAAACTGAAGCACCCAACTCACAGTCTGGTTAGATCAATATCACTAAATAAAACAAGCCAAGGAACCAATACCCATTCCAGCAGACAAACAGACTGAAAACTCCTGTAACTATAGTACTCAGGAAGAGCAAATGTGCTGTGTCCACACCATGGAGCACTCTGCTCTGGAGTTCCTCCCTACCTGGTGTGGTGTTTCGATTGGTCTGACACTAATCCTTGTGTTTTGTATGTCTTCACAGCTTAAATTGTTTTAAACAGTGCAAGAGCTTTGCTGCAGCTCAGTGAAGTGGCTCGTGTTCCCAGAGTAGGAAACTGAAGAAATTGTATTGTATTCTGTTGGATGGGATGTGAGGGCATTGCTGAGGGTGCAAAGTCCCCCGGGGATAAAGCTGAAGAACAATATTGGCTGAAGAAAGCCCCATACGAGATAGATTTACCCTGGACTGTCTTTTGAGAGATATCCCTAAGATTACATATTCTTTGATCTCTTCTTGGGTGTTATTTTGAAGGGAGCTTGCTGGAGCAGGCCAGAATACAGCCAGAGAGGCACAGAGCAGACTGACATTACTCAAGTTTCATCCTAGAGTTGTTTTATTTAGGAAGGTGGCCATATATCTTAGAGTGGGTCAGGCATGAGATCAACACAGTGTTTTTTTGTCAAAAGTTCTACAGTGAAGGTCTGCATTTCAACTCCAGTACTTGGCTGAGGAGAAGGATGAAGCTTATTCACCTGCCAGCATTTACCCAGATCTTTTTGTGTTCTGTGAATGAGGCTGTTGGTGCTGATCACAGTGCAGAGATCCTCACTATCTTCTGTTAGCCCTTCCAGCAGCTTTGCATCATTAATGTTGGGCAGGTCCTTCCCAGGAGGTCTGACCTGACATCATGTAAAATGTTGTGCAGAGGTGTAGAATGCCTGTGGTTAGTCTCAGAGCAAAGGTGATCTTGCCACTTTTGAATTCCAGGATGCTTGGGTGAGCAACACAGACACATGAAGTACAAGTCTTGGGGTATGTCATGTCTTTAATATGGACAGAAGGACAATTCTGTCTCAAATATGACTGAGAAGAGAAAAAGGGAGTATTGCATAAAGTTCATCAAGTTTGATACATATTTGTAAGCTTCACTGTCTGCATTAGGCCTACATTCTGCTACATAACTTCCAGGAAAGTAAGAGTAGAGGAATATGCCACAGAAAAGTATTTCTTTGAGTTAACAAAGTCTTATAAAGTTCTGTTATGCTTTGTGGTTTTGAGGAATTTTCTTTTGTTCCAATAGAAAACCAGCCAATCTACTCTGCCCAAATACTTCTGTAAAAAGGTAAAAAGGATCAAGAAAACAAAGGAAACAGAGGAAATAGCCACTGACTCAAAAAGGTCATTGTATTTAACACAGCTTTTTGTGCTGGTCTTAAAACCAAGCTAAAAAATTAAACCCACTAAGTTGCTCCCTTTCCCCCCACCCCTTTTGGTAATGGAGGAACACTAGGAAAGGTTAAAAGTTGAAACAGCAATTTACTGAAAGTTGCAATAATCACAATAATATTAACAACAAAAAATGTCCATCATATGCACATTTTGTGATCATTTCTGTACAAAAGTGTATTTATCACCGAACAAACAAACATGTTTCCCAATAATGTGAACAAGAGTTTTTGTGGCTTTACGTCCTCTCCCTTCCCAGTCCAAAAAGTCCAACAAGGGCAAACAAAATCCTTGGAAAGCCCTATTATCCCTGTTGCACCATGTTAGTGCCTCGGACCTCTCCGCTCCAGTGGTTTGACTCCTCACCGCTGCCTCCAGCACCAGCACCAGCACCGGCACCAGCACCGGCACCACTCTGCTCAGCTCTGCGGGGGCTCGGGCTCCATGGGGCTCTCATCATCCCTTTTTGTCCTTGTAGAGACATCTCGGGCTCACTGCCACTGCCCTCCAAACCATGAAAGACATGGCTTGGAGGAATGAAGGAGGAGCCGCCAGTGGCGGTGAGGGACTAGGTCTGCTGGGCTGACTGAGGCCTTCACCTTGGAGACCAGGTGAAAAAAAGAGGCAAACTTTCCTTTTCCAGCTCCAGCTTTTTTCCTGCTGAAAGCACTCCTCCCCCACCTTGATGTGAGTGGTATAGAAGAGACTCCACCCCCTCGTTTCTACACCCAGGAAACCTTTCCATTGCTTTCATTTTGGGGTTTTTTTCCCTAGGATTTTTTTTCCTGTAGCTTTTTTTTTTTTTTTATGTGCACCTCCATTCAGAAATTAAATTATTTGGTTACAATTGGGTGTCTTTTTTAAAGAACAGAAATCTTTTTTACTACTCTCAATTCCTTGGGTCTTCTCTTTCTAGGACCAAGTAATTTTTCTTCTCTTAAGCACAAGCCTACTTTTGTAAGAAGCGCTTGAAAACAGGCCAAAACCCACAACATATATGTGAAAAGCTTTCCATGGTATTTGCTGTAAGCAGATCCAGTAGTATGCAAGCACCTGAACCTCATTTTGAAGATCTTGAAGGTCATTTAAATATATGAACAATTAAGGTATTTTTATGAGTTTGGTTATATCTCTCTTGCGTATGTTTTTTGAGCACTGAAGAAGCAGGTCACAAAATATTGTTTCAAAGATAAATCCCTGGCAATTCTGGGAATGCCATCATAGCATTTACAACAAACCTGTAATGGAAAAGAAGAAAAATGACGCTGTAAGTAACTTGAACATAAATTTAATTTAAAACTCATAGTTTATGAGTTCTTCAACCACATAGTTGAATGGCCAAAAAGAATTAATCCTTATCTAATCCTTATCGGTATTTTTCCTGTGTTTGTGTTCCTGTGTGTAAGTTCCTTGGGGCAGGGAATGTTTGTGTATTGTCTAGCATTGTAGTAATTTAGTCTGGATTTACATCATTTGGGTAATGTCTTAAAACAAAAATAATAAACATAGGCTTACTTTGATGTAGACACACAGAGACCACTGTTATTTTGCAAAGTTTTTCCAACTTGGGTTGACTACAATCTTCCTCTAGTTGCAGAAATGTCACAAAATCAGAACAAATGTGGGAATGGCAATGAGAAAGCTTTGAAAATGTGTGTGTCTAATATTAAGTATCTGTAGTCTCCACTGAAGGACTCAAATATTTGATGCATGGCATAGCAAAACACTTTAGCTAACCCAGAGGGAGCAAGGAGTTAACCAGAGTTTAATTTCCCACTCTACATCCCTCAGGTAAATGACAGAAGAGTCTGATCATAGGCATGATAAAACATGTTTTGGAATTAGTGTTCTGCTATTCAGCTATCATACAATGAGTTTTACCTTAAAATAAAAATTATATGTATTTCTATGTATTTTTTTGATTAATAGAGACTTCTGTACTGTAGCCTTAAATGAGTAAGAATACTTCAAGAGCATTTCTCTATTTTCCCTGAAGTCATTGTACCACATGGACATACAAGCATCAAAATCAGTAATTTTTCATTTTGAGAACTATGTTATAAATGGAAAATATATCTAAGTAGCTCAGTTTTCTCAGTGCTGATTGCTCCTTCCCTCCTGGTTGCAATGAGGATTGCTTTTGATGATTATTAGGATGGCATTTTGCTATTGCCAAGGCACTGGCATGAACACTTTCATGCTTTCATGAACTCTTTTTTTTTTGGGTCGTTGACAGCAGGATTACACTGATTAAATATATCTGCTCAAAGTAGGTCAGATGAATCCTGCCCTAAATGTGGAGACATTTTCACTGTGAGTACAAAGGATCCTGAGGTGACTGTTAACACTGAAATAAAATCACATGAATCCAAACATTCCTGTCTTTTGAAGAAGAGAAGAAACTCCAGTGAATTCTTCCATTTTGCTACAGCATGGTAATTTCTTACGAAAACATTTTTCTCCAGTAAAAGCATACCCACAGACCCAAAGTGTGTTGCAATTTATGCTTTAGAAGTAGTACCACAGCAAAATGTTCTGAAATCGTTGTGTAACTACACAGGAAGACAGCACATGGTCATTACTGTCACATCTCTTCTTTTATTACTGACTGGAATGTTCTTCATATGGACAGAAGTATTCAACAACATAGGAGTTACCACTCCTATGCACTTAATTTCAAAATTATATCTTTCTGATATATCAAAGGCATTACTGTAATTCTCAGGAGATATTCTGGAACACAGAACGAAACCCAGAGAGAAACAGCAGGCCATTTTTTTTTGTTGTTGTTGTAAATTACAGTCTGAGTTGCAGACTTGTCTTCCAAGAGACCTTTTCTTCCTTACCTGCCCTGCACATAACTGAGTACCCACTATCCTGGTTAGGACCTCATATCAGATCAAAAGGAGCCCTGGGATCTGCCTCAAATAATGCTTATGCATTTTGCATTGAAGCTCTACTTTCTTTGTCTATCTAGAAATGTCTTCTTTTAATGAAGATTAAAACTCCCAGAGATGACTAAAAGTCTTACTCCTTGGAAATTAATGGAAAATTTGAAGCCCAAACTGGAGTTAGGAGCTGAAACAATGTGGTTTAAGCCTCCATTGATATACGAGAGGAAAAAAAACTCTCATTAGGGATGAGAGTTATTCTGGCTTTAGGAAGAATCTATTCAACTGCCACACTTTGTTTGAACAAATTTCAAAAAATCATATAAGCTTTTACCTAACTTTCTGTAGAAACACTCATTTGTATTAAATCCTGAGAAGTATGTGTTCCATTATTTGCTTTAGTGCTTAGGCCAGGCAAACAGGTTTGAGTGGACTATAAAGCTAAAATATTCAAGCTATTACAGAGGAGGATTAGACTGGTTGAAATTACAGGATATTATAATTTATGTATCTTAACCTTACAGAAATCTTTCATATACTAGCTGCTCCCTTCATGTTATTTTAGGTCTCTCATTGGATGCAAGGAATTTATAATTGTGTAAATTCCTAGAACTTTTTACAGACTTCAATAAATAATGAAAAGGACCATTTGATTTCTCCTGGCATAGTACTTAGGAGTTTAAAATATTTTAGTATGGTTGGTTGGTTGGTTGGTTGGTTGGTGGGTTGGTGGGTTTTTTGTCATTTGCCATCACCTGAAGAAATTTATTATTAACTGTAGCAATAAATTAAGATATGTCTTCTAAAAAACTCAATAATTTTAGATATTCATTAATTTAAATATTATTTTCTACACTAGATCTATCGTAACACAAATCTGGCTGGTTTTGCTTGGGTTTATTTTTTCATTACTTCTCTCTATCGAAAGAATTTTCGTCATTTTATTCATTATTTTTTGTCCTTTTCAAAAACTGACCAGTCATGTTGACTTCTGGATGTCATTCTATTTCCAATGGATCTTTTTCCAACATAATCCAGACTTTTTAAATGTATATAAAATACTAACAACATTTCATTTGGCACCCCCTTTGAGCAGACTTTAACAGACTTTTGGAATCTATGTAGCTCTGTCTCACAATAAGACAGTAGGAAACTTTGAGATAAAATAGATGAGGCTAGCAAATATGCCATAAAATATAGTAAACAAAATTGAACAGCAAAATTTAAAACCCAAATAGAAGATCTCCAACTGTGTCAATGTAAAAAGATCCTATTTGTCATTTTTGTGTTTTCCCAGGGCAGACTTCAGGTTAAAAGAATTTTGCTCTATTCTAGCCCTGGAAATTAATCACCTAAGTTATTCCATTAGACTATGTATAACTGAGCTTCTGTTTATTGTATGTTATCATTTATAAAACAGGTGCTCTAAATGATGCTTTTGATAACTTTGCACTGTAAAATTCTATGGAAGAGGAAATATTTTATCTGCCTCTCACTGGTTTTCTGTAAATATCTGCAGTGTTTATATGTGTACACAGTGTGGTCACAAGATCCATTGTAACTGCAAGACTGGGCTGGATTATGAGGTTGTCTGGCAAGTCTCTACTGGTCATGATATACACTGAAGTCAATTATCCCACAGATAGAATATGCAAACTATGATGAGGTCCAACAGAGAGATAAAGAAGGGAAAACTGGTCTTGGCAGTCAATCTTCTGGTATCATGGAAAGAAAAAAACAGAAGATGCTGGAGGATTGGTAGCTAATGAGGAACTGAAGGACATTTTTTAAATTCTTGAACTACATCAGGGCTGCAGAGAGGACCATGAAGTTCTGATGGCATGCAGCTCCTCAAAGGGAGAGTGAACTTCTCATCTCCTGCTTGGGTGAGAGAAAAATCATCAGACTAATAACTGACTAGAGAGGCATCAATGAAGCTCAAATCAGCATGTCATGAATAAACTGAAACAATGCCCACAAGCATCAAGAAATGACATTTTTTTTCCAGCTGCTTACACAAGGATTGAATGCAATGAGCAAGAAGAACTGGAAAATCTCATTGAATAGAAGAAATTTTACATATGTGAAACAAGTGAAATCTGATTAGATAATTAATATAATTTGAATACTGAAACTACCTGTTAAAACCTGCTTGAGAGGGACAGAGTTGGTAAGGGAGAGATGCTGAGGAGGAGCTGTTGGTACCCCAGGACCAAAAAATATTGAACACAAGAGGCAAGTCTCTGTTCTCTGAAATCTGTGACTGAGAAGTTCACAAGTATCTGTCTTGACTTTTCTGTAATATATGTGGGGATGGGGAAAAGAGTGAGGGGATTGGGAAAAGTAAGATCAGTGTGGAGAATTTCAGTTTGGAAACTTGAATAAAAGAGATTCAAACACTACAACAAGTTACTCAGTGAGCTTGTGGAATCTCCATCTCCACAGATGTTTAAAACCCAAGTGGGCATGGCCCTGGGAAATCTGGCCTTGGTGATGTTGCTTTCACTAGGCTGATTGGATGAGATATTCTTAACAGATGACTTATGGCCTCAACTACCATAAAATTCTGTAAAAATCAATGAATTCTGGAGTTCAAAATTACTAATAATATGGTAGAAGTGGCAGAATGGATCATGTATAGGATAACTAAGAAAACAATAAGATACAAGATCAAAGCTGGGAAACAGTACATTAAAATGTACCTATGCATGCATTTTTGGTAGATATGGGAAATTATTATAACACTTTACACGTGTACCTCAGTTTCAGCTCTACTTTAAAAGGATGAGTTAGCCATAGTACAAAACATTAAACAGGCTTGTAACTAGTAGAAAGGACTCTTGAAAATCTTTCAGGGGACTGACAGGAAAAAATTCAAGCTGTTTTAAAATTATGTTTTATAATTTCATGGATTATGGATGGCGGTTTTTAGCAATAAAATGGGGTGGTCCTCAAGACCTTCAGCAGTTAAATTTTTAAAGAACTGTAACACAAAATACATTATAACCAGGAAAAAGATAATTTCACTTTGGATATTAGAATGATGAGTAAAAAATTTATTAATTGTAGGAATGGTTTGTGAATTTCTTATTTTGACTTAAGCTTGTTTATTGCTGCTTATTGTGGGTAAGCTTTTTTACATTTATGTAGGTAAGCAAGGAAAAGGGCAATATGTATGCATAGATTTTGAAATAACTATTTTCACAAAGCTGATGATGAGCACAGCTTATTTGGAAGACACCATGGAAGCAGAAATTAAATAATTACAACTAAGTATTATTTAGTATTTTAAAATTACATAAGATTGTAATTTATTAGAATATTAAAATATTTTGTTTCTACAGCAAAGGCATAATAACTTTGGCTAATTTGAGCCAGAAGAGGGATAAAAGTGGGTAATAGACTATAAATAACATAAAATCACAAGAATGAAATGTGAACATTTATATAAGAAAACCAAGAAGGGAACATTATTATAACAATAATATTGGTTTATTTCTACACAGAGATCATAAAATTGTTGGAAATCATGACAAAAAAAAAAACAAAACTACAAAAGCTGTAAATCCAGTTTTGCACCTTTGGGGATGACAGCTAGAAGTGCAAAACCACAAGCTTAGGCACAAATAATTTCTTAATCACAGTCACTTTATTCACAAAAGAGTCCAGGAGTTACAAGCCTTTGGAAAAAAAAAACATTCTCTGATGAGCTGATGTCTATCACTGACTTTACATTTTCTGTGAATTTTGCTGAAATCCCAGGCTGGGATGAGTTGCTTTGGCACTTGCATTTCCTTCTTCCAAGCAACAAAAAGCCAATATGATCTCAGCCCTCATTTAAGAAACCCTGGCCTCCCTGATGCCATAGGAGCTAAATATTTTTCTTAGTGCAATCATTCTAATTTACAAAGAATGTACACAGAGGTTCCATTACTGCAAACACAGTACAATTAAACAACAGGAGAGCATTTCCTTTCTCACAGTTCTATGCCAGCTTTCCAGACAGAATATCATTCAAAAAGCTCTCACGGTTTCATTTCTGTCATGACTACACGGTTTTCCTCTGTTTCCATTCTACTTGGTACTACTTCTTTCTTTTTTTCTGACTCTGTCTCTCTTACACATAACAGTACTGCATGCAAATCAGGTACTTGTCCCTGAATTTACACTCATTGTAATCATGGGGTGAAAACTTCTATTGTTTCATTAACTCTAAGGAGAAGGATCTTTGATTGCGTCCCTGAGTTTTCCTGTATGGAAATATTTATCACCTTTGACCTCAAGTAACTCTGTGGTTGCCCATGTGTCAATAATGCTTGGTTAAAGCATCCTAAATTCACATACATTGCAAGATTAATAAATAGACACTCAATACATTAGGAACTGGCTAATGCTCCACTCTCAGATGTAGAGGTTTTTCAATAGACTTGAATGGTTTCAAATATGGGTCATAAAAACTAGGAATTAAAAGATGCTATTCAACATTTCCATATGCCTTAGTAAATATCAAAACACTGTTGATATCTTACATTGCTGACACAGAGATTGGCAGAGTGGTACATAATGATGAAGACCAGGAAGGTATAAAGAAAAATTTGGATTGCTTGGCAAGCTGAACCCATTCAAGTTAAATGCAAAATTATGCATCTAGGTCATATCTAAACAGTAGAAAACTATATTCTGGAAATCAGTAGCTCAGGAAACAATGAGAGGTGTCATAATATCATCAAACCCTACATGATAACACAGCAAAGAGAACTGTTTCAGGTCTTTGAAACACAAACAGGCAATGTGACATTTAGGTCCAGAAAGAATACTCTTCTGCTAGAATACTGTATTGAGATTTGAGAACACAACTCATGTTTACCATTGGGAATAATTCATTAAAAAAAACGAAAGAGAAGTTGATTTTTCGTGTCTTAGTCCTAAAAAATTAAGACAAAATGATTTTCTAGTAATATGGCTTATTCAAACACCAGGATACTGTAATCAAACTAAATTAATAGAATTAATGAAAATGTTAACACTGAGATTATCAAATCAAGATTTTAAACTCTATGGTTTGATGTGTGACTTTTATTGACTGAGTCACTGAGGAGTACATTTTCAACATCTCTAAAGAAAACCAATTGATTCTGGAAACTTTCAGGTTTAGTCTGGTGCACAGAAAAGCAGATGAATGAAAGACTCAGAGATAGGGGATACCTGTATTGTGCACATTGAGTCCTACCCTCGTTTTTGTAAATGCTCTCATATTAGGTTGTAGTACCTCAGTCACTAAGGGTGGGCAGCTTATCTAGTTTGCTTACAGCTTCTGAAGGGCTCAGGTGAGAGTTTGGCTGAGTACTCTGTCTAGAAGTGGAAAAGGATTATAAAAAATGAAATATAGGCCTGAGTACAGGAAAAAAAATTGAACTTTTCCTTGATTAGGAGCTGAAGTTGTCCTTGACAGCATTGTAAATCACTACAGTCTCACTAGCCAATCCTGTACCTGTGCCAGGAAATAGTAATGATGATATTTTCTTCTGCCTCTAGCACCCAACAGGAATGCCAATAGCTTGAAATATATAATTTTTTTGTTGTTATAATTCCTCTCTCTTCTGAATGCAGTGATTTCACTGCACTTGTTTTGCTTGAAATTCTCTGTTTTCTCTTTTAAAGAAATAGAAAAGTAACAAACCAACCAACCAAAAATAATTGTCCGCCTCTCCATTAAGGAATCTTTTATTGATGTCCTACACTACTCTTCCTAGATCTGCCCTCTTGCTGTACGTGCCATCAGCCATGATGATACATGTGTCTCTCACTTTTGTTAGAATGGGAATTATATTGCTTCCCTTCACCCACCATGGAGCAGAAGCTTTCAAAAATGTTAGCTCTAAGAAAAAATAAATAGTGCTGAGATAGTCAAGAAGCAAAAGGAAGATTGACCACCAACGTAGAAATCAGGCTTCCAGAGCTAGAGACAAAAATCTTGATGGCAAGCCTCTGCTTCCTAAATCTTTTACTGTTTTATTCCCCCACTAGGCACCAGGTTTTACTTCTTGGTTTAGTGCACTGTATTCACCATTGGCTTATGAATCAGCCTGACCCTTGTTTGCTCTTTCATGGCATCAAAGCTCTTGTACACTTTTGCCTTCTGTGAGCTAACTTCTCAGGAGAGGCTGCGGGAGCCTTCTCCAGGCTAAATTGAGCAAAATACTGTTCTTGAGAATGAGAAGTAGGTGTTTAACCTTCCTCCATGGTGTGGGCACTGGATCCCGGATATTTGCCTGCCTTGCAAGTACTTCAGCTTATCAGGCAAAGAGTGGAGAGCACCAGCATTTTCATCTGTATTGATTGATAAGAATATAATTGTCCTGTTGTTTCCTAGGTCTCCTTTGATCACACTTATGGGTTGAGTAGTTGAGCCCAGTGTTTGGTTTGGGGTAACTGGGTTTGAGTTAGGGCTTACAAATCAAGGAGAATTAATTCCATTTATCTTCATATATAAACAAAGCAAATATCTACACCCAAGCAAGATGTCTAAGCTCCATTTATAGTCAATGAGGGAAACAGGTATTTTTAGGGACAAACTAATCATAACTTTTTGAGATGTTTATGTTAGAATGACTTAATCCCTAAACAAGCTCTTGTATTTAGGTACTTTTATTCCTTTTCTACAAAGACAGTGCCTATAACTAGCTCAGGCATAAATCACTGTACTGTTGGTGGTACCACCTTCACTCCAAGGATACTTAGCATACTCCCTGGATCATGGACACCTCCAGCTTAGAAGTGGGTAAATCCCATGCCAGTCTTTGTTTGAACTGGAGCTCCCATTGGAGCTGCCCTGCTCCATATTTTACCCATGCATCAGCCAAAGGCCACGAGTCTACCTGGAATTAAAGACACCTAAAAAGACACCTGTGAATGCTGGGTTTGCTAGAAATTTGTGTGTGTGTGTGTGTGCATTTATCCCATTTCAATAAGGTGTTTAATACCAAATAAATACTCTATGTCTAGCCCAAAAGAATTTCAGTGTTTTCCATGCTGTGAATGCTACAGTAGTTTTAGAAGACTGTATAATAATTTACTGGTGCATCAGAACTGTGTCAGCATTAAATATTATTTAGGATAAAAGAAAAAATGTGGCACAACTATTTAATTTTGACATAATATCAAATAAAACTTTATGCTTTCATACTTTTATAGCCACAAAGAATTGCCTACTTTTTTTAAAGAAATTAAACACATGAAACAGATGTCCTGTGGGAACAATCTGTTATGGTCTGGCAGCAGATTCTCTTTCACTAGCTTGAGATATTGTAACTGAAACATGTACATAAAGTTTAACTGTATATGTAATTATGGTAAATAGTGCTTTATCAGACTTCTAGTTATTAAATATCCCCTCAAGATTTAACTGTTAAATCTCTTCATGTTTCTCATTGCCCTATTACTATTGTACCACTGTCTTTTATACAACATACTATGAATTACCTCATTTTTTCAGAGTTTCTTGTCTTATTATTGCTATAAAATCTTCATTTAAAATATTATCACCTGTATAAGTAGGAAAAGGTATTGTGAATTACAATTTTTAAACAGAAAATCTTGACTTTTCCACTTCCTCAGAAATTATGAAGGTGTTGCTTATCTTCTAGAAATCTTTGTTGGTCATTAGAATCATCACTCTCAAAACTGGACAGAAACAGACATGGGGAAAATAAAATGTTTAACAATCTGGGAAGCCAAAAAGAAGAGCAGATATTCTCATCATTTGAAGAGAGAGTGAATTTTAAGTTTCAAAGAGTTGCTGTGTGCTTTACTCAGGGCACAGAAGAGACTTCGTGTTCATGTGAGGTCACTTTCCCTTGCATACACCTTGTAGGGAGGAAGAGAGTGACACTCCCTTTTGGCTAAGGCAGTGACCAGGGACAAAAGATTTCTGTTTGGCAGAAATGGGGGAGAGGGATGAAATCTCTCAGGTTATTATGCACATATAGAATTAGATAGTTTCTGTAAGGGGGTCTAAGGACTTTGTTGGCATGTGGAACTTGCCAGCAGCAGACCTAGACTATAAATACTGTGATGGTTTGGAGTATGAGTGACACTACTTGGTCACTCCCTTGTCTACACTAGACTACATGGTACCACTATTGGCAGGTCCTTCACAAAATTCAGTACCAGAGGTATTGGCACTAAAATACCTCTATAAATTTCACAGAAAACATGTTAGAATCTGGAGTCACTCAGCACAGCACAAGTACAGTGTTGCTTTGTTTGCTGCCTCCACTGGCTCTGATTTCTCACTCTCATGCATCTTGACTCACAGAACAGTAAAGCTGAAATGAAGGAAGGAAATACTTAGTGAGATTTAGGTTAGGCTTTTGCTTACATTAAATGGCTACAAGCCAAATAGGTATAATGCATCCTGTTCTAATTACTTAGAGATTTCTAATTACTTAGCTCATCTTATCTAGAGTTCCTAAAACATTCCTCAGCCTTTACAGCTGTGGATCCTCAGAAAGAAGCCCTCTGAGCTCAGGGTCTCAAATCTTACCTTCAGACACAAATTCTATTACATTTTCTTTTCATTCTGGGTGCTAGCAACCTCCTTTTTTCACTAGGTAATAGCAATATTCCATTAGCTCCAGCTAAACACTTATTTTGTGTCCTTTTTTTTCATTACACACTTATCTTCTAGGGTATAATTCAGGACAGTTTTTTTTTTTTAAATTACATGCATCTCTACTGCAAACTTTGGTAACAAATACAAGTGGCTATAACCACTCTAAATAAACCCAATGCTCTTTACTCACATCACAGGCCTAACCAACTGTGAGCTATATAAATCCCTAGCTCTGGGTGCTCTGTGTGTTTAGAAACTATTACTCTTTTGTTCCTGTTTAGCCCACTGACTAACTCCTCCACCAGTCCTGGATGTTTAATTCAGTGGTTTGCAATCTGTGGTGCACAGAACCCTGGGGTTTCTCCACAAACTCTTTCTAAAAGGTCTGTGAAAAGTAATTATAGAAAACAAGCCTATCATTACATGTGCTGGCTTTAATTTGCTAGCTAAGGGTCTCATACTTTCAATGGTCCTTTTTAAGAGACTATGGTTTTAAAAATCTTTATTGAAGTTGCTTTTACATCACATTAGACATTATACAAAACATCTGTTATACATTTTTGTGTTAATCTCATTATCTCTTGGACTTTATTAACTTTATATAAAGACCATACATAACATACTACTATTGAAGGTGCAGTGTCAAGAATAAGTTGCTTTCCATTGTCATGCCTAACAGAGAATGTTACCCAGAAAACAATCCTAATTTTTCTGCTGGGACTGCTTTACACTTAAGTACAATTCTGTCTGAACTAGTAGTAAATTCTGGTTTATAAATAGCTCTTGGAAATCTATTTGTTTATATATCTTATAATTTAAATTCACAGCCATGTGTCTAGTTACTGTCTCGTCTTTTCTTAATAAATTTTTTGCACAAAAAAAATTTACATTTTCATGTACACCTTTAATTATAGCAAATCATGCTGTAGACCCTCTAAATGTGCCATAAGATAGTTTTTCTCTGAAATATCAAACAAATAAATTACATGAAGTTTAAGAAATATTGATTTAACTTTTAAGTATGATTGTTTAAGATTTCTTAAACTGTCAGCTTTCATTTGGTCTATTATGAAGGGATTTAGAGATTTAAATAGCTCCAGAATTTGAAGTCAAGCAACATTTTTGAACATAATTGTTGAGAAAAAAACAGAATGAAAAGCTGTCAGTTTGGTGAATCAGAAAAAACAGTAACCTTTTTTTTCCAAATGCCCCCAATCTTCTATTGGGATACATTTAATTCTCATAAGCAATGAAACATCATCATCATCATACCAGTGCAGTTGCAGCTTTGCACAATGGAGAGAAAAGTAATGACCCCACTAGGCTGCTAGTCTGACAATCCCTCCAACAAGCAGCTGATCACACACCCAAGCAGGCTGTCTGCTCTCTGGCCTGGCAGCAAACTTTGTCCCATTCCTTGAAACGAGAGCTATTTTAACATATGAGTATTGGTGCAGGACTCAGGTGGTCCTTGGACATTGCCAGTCATAACCATGGACTTCTCCACTGCAGTTTCCTCAATGTATTTTCCAACACAGCAGCAGCAAAATAAGGGCCATGTTTGTTGTTGACAGCAGAGACCAGGACAGGCATTCCATCAAGCCTATGTATAGTTTTCCCTGACAGGAAGAACTTTTCACCCTCTGCATTTTGTCTTCTGCTAGGCTAACTAATTTTTAAAACTGCCAGCTTTGACACTAAGGCTCTTCTATTTCAAACCATGGAGTTGTGCTAACTTTGCAATTAAGTCTCTTACACTGCAGAAGAAGTTGTCAATTAACGTTAAGTGTTTGAGTAAGACACTGACATCCCAAAAGTAATAGTATTTTGGCTTGACAGGTTTTGATAGGGAGGTGGCAGCCCTGTTTAGCTTGTCTGTTCCCTAATTCCTGTTGTTCCAGGAAGAATTATGGTAAAAACTGTCTTCCTGGCAGGACTGGCTATATTGTATTCTACTTTCTTTCACTAGCAGTAAATTATTAGAGTCTTAGATTTTGAAGAGTGTATTTTGTCTTTCAGCTATAAATTATTACACAAATTGAAGTAATTCCATTTTTTTTTCTAATTTCCAGGTAACTTTCCCTTGATATTCCTGAAATTTACTGTAGCCTTAAGAAATTACTGTAGCACCAATTGTAGCCTAAATAGGCAAATGGAAAACCAAGAATTCCATTGGTCTTCCCATTAGTTTTTACTGCTATTTTCGCCCTGATTTTCCTGTAAGTTTTTACTACTATTTTCCCTAGTAGTAACAGGAAAAAAGAAACAAGGTTTGAGAAAACAATTCCTTTCTTTAGCTTCTTTCAATTTAGGAAGGAATTTGTAAGAACTCCCACTTCCAATTTACTTGCAAGTAAGTAATTCAGTTCTCCATGCAAACACAATTCTGCAAAATTTTTTCACTTTAGCTATATAATCATGTTGTGCAAGTTGTGCTTGCTAGAATTTACAGAAAAACTAAAAAGACCTCATGATTTTGGATGCAAGTACCTTAAGAATTCTGAATCTTAACCTGCATTTTGGAAAAGGTGTCTTTCATTTTGTCTTATTAGCTACAGCAAACAAATTCCAAATAGATGCTCATTTTCTTTAATAAGCATTTCTGTGGTGAAAGCTTCTGCAGAGCAGTCATTTACCTTATTTGATTATCTAACCTTGTTTGAATGAAACAAATGAGAGTTATAATTTCAGATGAAAGAATATAAGGGGTTAAAACTTGTAGCCACTTCTCTGCTCAGATGGTATAAATGGCCACTGCAAAGGTTTTACTTTAAAAAAGAAATGTGTAATATAATACAACAGCAAATAAGAAACATTCTTTAATTTTTTTGTCTGATTTGTGACACTTTATATCAAGGATATAAACTTCTGCATAATTTTTCCAAGCTTTTATGAAGTTTTAACCAAAGTGTTGACTGTTAGCAAAAGATAAATCAATAATGAGTTATTTATTAAGTTAATCTTTCCTGCTGGTCATATGGAACTTATTAAAACTATTACAAAAAATATTGCGTGCAAATATGGCAAAAGCAACAAGTTGTTACTATAATGTTTTAATACTAACTTCATATGAGCCTAACAGGAAAAACATCTACAGTTTTTTATCAGACTCATTATCCAGTTGGCTGAGCTATTCAAGCTGAATTACAGGAAAAAAAAATCCTCTGGGAAAGAATTACTTTTCCAACTTAACTCAGAATCTTCTAATTCTTGCACTGTCTGTTCTGGATGGTTTTATAAACAATGTTCCTGTAAACAAAGCATGTAAACTATGCATCTCAAACAATACCTAACATTCTTTATTATATGACTGTTGTCTTATTACAACATCATCCAGTACATTTTAACTTCCTAAGTATATTAAAACCCCAGCCTAACTTCACTGAAGTTTAAAAAGAAAACTATATGTTTAAACATACTTATTATCTTGTTTATGACCAGCCTGTATTTTGCATATGCATTAATGTACTACAAAGCTAATTGTTCTTATTAGCGCTTTAACTAAACCACATTTTTCTCCTTGTATTGAAAGTAAGTCATTGTGTACTCATGTCCATGAATATATCACAGAAACCATCAAAATTTCAGTTTTCTTAAAAGACTAGTTACTTTTTGTTTCTGTATTTCCATGGATATTGCTGTTTAAAACACTAAATAATCAACATGCATGTAACAAAAGGATGCAATTATATATCAAATTATTTAGGTTTTAATATAAGTCCCCTGGAACTGAAGCACTGGACTTTCCCAGTGTTTTTGTAGAGATTTTCTTTTGTTTTGCTGAAATCACAGACTTTCAGAAAGTACACTTAAGTTAAAATATGCAATCTTCAGATATGAAGCCTGTATTTCCTGTTTCTCTGACACAATAAACATACACATCTACAGTGAATAAATATTTTTCACTGGAAGAGACTTGGAGAAATGAATGACCAGTTCTGTCATACTGGTAAACTCTGTTAAGGAAATGCCCTCAGCAAATACCACCGGGAAAAAATAAGTTCCTTCTCTGAAAACATTCAGCGTGGTTCTGTTATTTCTCTGGCAGTTTGGTTCAGACCAGTTTTTGTTTATAGGAAGAAGTAGCTTTCAGAATTGGGCAGGAATGATTTCAAACTAAGACTGCCCTTAGAAAATTATTACAGAGGTGTCATATAACTAGTTGCATCTCATTTCCTGAGGTTTCAATTTCACTACCTTTTCAATGTTGTCTTTGTTGTTGTTCAGAAGCGGCCTTCCTAGCCAAAGGCTTTGGGGAAGAGTTAAAAGAACCTATTTTAGTGTGTAGTTTTATGATATAAGTAAGCTGATTTGATTGCTAGATTCTACTGAAGGGGAGGGTGGCAAGGAGATATGCACTTTTCCTGCTTTCTGCTTTTTTTTTTTTAGTATTTCCTTAAAAGTGCTGATCCGGTTCAGATTGTTGAACAGGAAGAAAATTAACCCTATTGAAAAAGAAAGGGATGAGAACAGAAGAAAAGGAAAAGAAGAAGAGGAAAGGGAAAGGAAGATGGAAGAGGCATGAGTCTTATTATACAACAGTGCCTTGCAGAGAAATCAAGTAGTTCATACAACTGCTGCACATGTCCAAATGGTGAGTAGGTCACCATTTCACTGCCTACCAGAACAGCTTCCTGTGGCACTGGGAACAAAGGCAGAGCTTCCCACTCTTGGTGAGGCTGTGCTTTGACTGGCAGCCTGACATCCTACCAACCCATTCCACTTCATCTCATGTATTTTCTAATTTGGAAAGTCTTCTGGAATCCCCACAAAACTTAATGTAATTGTTGGCAGTGATGAGGATCAACAAAGTGACTTAGTTCCTTGGCCTTGAAACAGTACACATCTTATTCTGCTTCCACTGCTAAGAAGCCTGGACCTGATTTTGAACAAAAGCAATTATACTGATTTGGAATGAAAGGGCATATAAAGCTCTTTTGACACAGCAGCACAAAGGGAGAGGGTCAGTCTTTCCAAGATTTGAAAATGTTCCCTTCTTTGCTTTCCCTTGCCATTTGTGAAAGAGTTGAGAGAACCTCTAATGCTAATGATCGCTGAGGAACTCTCTTTGTTAAGAAGATTTCCATAATGCATACTCCTCTGAGGTGTCTATGCCATGATGTGATTCCTTCTGCCAGCTCAAGCGTGTCCTCTATCCATGTTCAGAGGCAGGAATCAATGGTAAAGCACGCTGAGTGAGCATAATGGAGGCATTCTTAGCCCCTGCAGCCACCGAGAGCTCACTCATTGTTGAGCCATTGAAGAAGAGCCCAGTCCAAAAAACTCAACATAGTATCTGGCAAAAGAAACTTTTCTGCCATTAACTTTGAAAAGCAGCAAGGGATAGATCAGAATGTTTACCTGTGTGAGGCAGTGACTCCTGCAGATGTTTTCTTGTATAAGGCAGGAATATATGAACCACTGCAAGGTACTGTGGTCTAAACCTCCTCTCTGCTTCCTTACCTGATGCCACAAAAGCCAAGTGAACTTCAAGGCATGGATAAATAGTGTGCCTTTATTTTCTAATATGTAAGCTGCAATGGAATCTGTAGCACATTATTTTAACCACCACAGAAAATAATATTAATTGCAAATAACACCAAAAGTATGTGAATCAAAGTTTGTTCTATTCTGACTCAGGAAGCTAAGGAAATCTGCTCACAATACTGGCCTTTGTTTCCCTTACAGCAAAACATACTTGCATTAGTCATTTATGGTATTAAGAAACATTGATAATTGCCTTTTATAGTTTTCCAAGCATCATAATTTAGTACACCTATAATTGAAAAGGTAGATTTTGCAATCAAAAAGTAGAATACAGAGTGTTGCTATGCAAAAGTGAAGAATTTCCTCTTTCTTTAGCTTATTAATTTTAAAATAATGCTTTAGGGTTTGTTGTGATAGTTCTTTACAAGGTAGTAAATATATAACTAAACAGACTGTCTAGGCTGAAAACTAATTACCATTAGAAACTGAAGCATTTGGGCTTGTTATTTCTGCAAATCAAACAACTCTGAATACAATCTCCATATTAAATAAAATGTTCAGTGAACCATGAAGCTCTTCACAAATCTGGACCATGTTTTAAGAAGTCCTTTTTTAGTTGTTGTATGCATGTCATTGCATGCCAAATAGTTGAAATATTAAAATACATTTATGTCAGAGAGTGCGAAGGAAAATGAAAAGATTGTGTTAAAACACAGTTTTGGAAGTTTTTTAAGTTTCCAAGTAGGAAGGAAAGTTGAAAAAAAAGGAAATATATACCTTGAACTTAAAGTTTTCACATGTGTACAGAAATTATGATGGGAAGATGTGTCTGGATCATGCTGTCCTATTCCACTGTTCTGTGGACAGATACCATAAGAATAGTAAAGCTGTAATAAGGAGTATTTGTTGTGTGTGTCTTAGAACTACAGTGAAGTTTAACATATTATCATTTCTAAAGTCTTCCCTTATATAGCTAATTATTAATAGGGTTCTCAATAGTAAATACAGACTGTCTCAAAAAAAAAAAAAAAAAAAAAAAACCAAAACCCAAAACAAACAAACAAGAAAATAAAAACAAACCCAAGCATTTTTTTATTTCCAAAACTGAGTTTATTTAACGGCAATAACCAAGGATCAAGCAACAGGTGTATAAGGGGATGACCCTTTTGTTCAGAAATTTAAAGAAAAAAGAAGAAAAAAAGAGTTCACAGAGAAATAAATTACAGACATCCTATATCAGCAAAGCATGTAAGGGGTGAGGGTAGAAGTAAGATTGAGTTTTGGAATCATTCTTCAGACTAATTGCCTGGTATGCTGCCTGTGTTTCTGTCAAAAAACATGAAAGGAAACTGCTGACTGATTATATATATTGGAATATCAAATTAGGACATACATTCTGAAATATATGGAGAGAATAAACTACACAGATAATAAGGCTGCATTTTTATCAAGGCTTTCTGGTGATGATACAAACCATGTAAGGGAGCTCAAGTATTTTTACACAGTGGCTGTCATCTGATAGCCGAGACAAAATATAACTCTATGTACAAATACAAAGGGGGGAGGGGGGGGGGAAGCAAAATGAGAAAACAGTTTTAGATATCCACAAAGATAGCAGTGATACAGAATTGCATGAAATGTTGTGATCATAATTCAGCCCAGTCTGTTTGACCATCAAAAGCTGTAATAAATTACATCTGCACCTATAGTGGTTAAGAAAGTAAAACAATTTAAATGTATAACCTCTTCTTTTCACACACTCCAGCCCACATGCCTTTATCCAAGCACAGTGATTTGTTTGTTTGGCTTTGTTAGAGTCTAATTAAGATTGGAATTTGATGAGTGCTCATTGAATAGAATTCATTCTGGATAAAATAAAGTAGCTATACTTATTTGTGAAGAAAAATAATTGGAGGACTGCACGGAAGGATTAGCTCCTTTGACTAAAGCCATACACTCACCCTCTGGTACTGGGTTTCCAGACTGAATATTGCTTGAGTCTTCAGCTGTTTCAAAATGTTTGGACAGGAAAAAGTAAGTACTATAATTATGGGGAATGTGTGCTGTATTCATTAGACAAGACAAGAAGTCGAATCATTGTTTAATGCAAAAACTTGACTTTCTATCAGCTATAGAGTGTTCATAAAGACACACACACACCCCACACCCCCTTTTCTTCTTTTTCTGGTTCCCTTTTCCACAAAACAGCTGCAGTATCTGGGAACTGAAGGCCAGATTTCCCAAAGAGCTGACTTAAAACAAGCCTTAAACACAGCTTTTCAGCACCCATTAGCTCTAATCGGAGGCAGAGATCTCCTCCAAAAATAGATAGGAAGTCCAAGCTAGCTCTCCAAGGTCAGAGACAGGGCAACCTCATTACTGTGTAAATTAGAGGAGCATAGCATTTTGAAACATCTCAAAGAAAGAAAGATTAAAATGAACTCCAGCTTGTGTGATAGGAAGAAAAGAGGATAGAACAAACAAACAAACAAACAAACCTTGAGCAGACAGACTGAAAGATGGCATCAGCAACTGAAGAATGCAAACAATTCCTTCATATGCTTATCTTAAAAATATACTGTCTAGATACAGCGATTGCCATTTTAAAACACAAAGTTCTCATCTGTTTTGACGTTCCAATCTCCCTTGTGTTTTGTAACAGACATCATCATTAAGAATGCCACTGATTAAATTACAAACATTTTTTAAAAATGTATTGTATGTATTGGCCCTTTGGAAAACACAAGTTTTTTTCCTTGTAACTTTTCCTAAACTACCACAAAAAGACCATTTAAAAGATTGAAGTATAGAGTCAGATTAAACTTGTGAACACAAAAATACAGAGATGAATCAAATTTATACACTTACAAATTAAATTAATGGAAGAATAACAAGGGATTCAGCTCTCTAAATGTGTTTCAATATTCATCTTTCATTCTGCTATTTTTAGATAACAGTTTCTTTAAGAAACACTAATGTTAGAAGTGGACACTATAGCATCCAACAGGTGATAGGTCTGGATATAAGGAGAATGAGTCTTAACTGAGTTTACGGAGTTAATATTTCTGTTGGTATAGTAATACTTTCTAGTCATTAAGGGTACAATTTGCAAAGACATTTTTAACTGTTGTAATTTGTTTAAATATTTATTTTAGTGAAATCACAATGAAAATATATTTCCTGCTTGAAACAAACCCTTTTCAGAATGCCAGGACTCACAAGAATGCACGACTGGCTTTTGTGACAGCTGAAATCTGTACAGTAGATGTTTAATAAATGGAGACATTTTATACTAAGTTTTGCAGATTAGTTTTTTTCCAGTGGTGACATATGTATTGGAAAAAAATCTTTTCGAAATGAGGGCACTGCTTTAAAAATGTAAGAAACATTGTCAAATTTAAAATGCTCTTTTAGAAAAGAATTCAGTAACTGCACATTAAGAGTGCCTTAATGTCTGCAACAAGCAAAACATCTGCTTCAGCAGCGGAAATGGAAAGTTAATACTTCAGATAAGCAAAGGAGGTTTTTGAAAAAGAAAAAAGAAAAGAAGGAAGAAAAAACAACCTTGCTATAAACCTTACCCAAAACTCATATGAATTCTTCTTTGATCAAGGTAGTTCAAATGGAACAAATAACTCCCTCTTCCAATTAGTTTCATATCCTCTAGCCCTATTAGCTTTCTCTCCCTACCCTTTTTTTCACTGGATTTCTTAGTTTTATCTTTTTTTCAACCCTGGGAGGGAGAAGACTGAAACCAGTGTGTGCTGTGACCTGGCCCCACACATCCCCACAGCAGGCTTAGTATATCCCTAAGGTGGTGTGTGCTTGGTTCAAAGCTGCTGCTGCCTCCAGATCTCACCTCAGCTCATGCTCTGCTATCCTGGATGCCTCTCTTGCTGTACTGTCCCCTAACACCAGCCACAAGACCCCACAAGGGAAGACATCAGACTAGTTGAGTACTTCACATCCTCTTTACACTGCTGGCAAGCACATGCTGGGAGGCTTTTCTGCACCCATGACTAATATGGGCCCAACCTCTTGCCCCTAACCTTGCCATAAAGTTTGTTTATGTAAAACAGAGAGTACCCAAACAGCCTATGTCAGAGCCACATGAGAAAAACACTATAAATCTAGCCATTGTGCTCTGTCAGCATGCTTGATAATTTTTCCTGGGTAAATGTCTATTTTACTGCCTTCTGCTTTTGGTTTACTAAGACTGGAGTGGGATATAAAGATTTGCAATTGTTCATGGGCTAGCTGCATCCAAATCCAAAAACATGGAATCTGCAACACCTTCATAAGGGTGTTCATTAAGAATATGTGACTTGCTGAACCTGCATGAAATGCTTTGCAAGCTGACAGCCTAGAAAAGTCCCATCAATCTAGTGGAAAAGAAAGAAACTAAAGACTAGGATGGAACAGTTGTTTATTCAGGTATAATGTAGAAGTTTCCATCTCCAACAAAAGGGATATAGGGCAACATGATTTTGACAAGACAAAAGCAACAAGGTAAAAACAACAGAGACAGAGGAAAAGTGGAGAATTGGGGGGTGTGTGTGAAAAAGTCTTTCTAAGAAAGTCCATAACAACTCAAAATTTAGAGAATCAATGTACATACGTGGATGAATGCAAATTTCTTTCTAGAACATTTTCATTCTTAATGATTGCCTAAATAAAACATAAAAAGGCAAAAATTTCAGCAAATTTTTTCTTCAGCATGTAAAAGCAAAGTAAAAATTCTTGTACAGTCTCTCCCGTGCTTAAGCCCTGCACCAACTAGTTAAATATTAACTGCATCAGAGGCAGGAGACTATCTAATTTATAGTTGTAAAGGTTATACAATTCTAGTCACTAAAATACAAAACCAAAGCAATCATAAGGCCTTTGTATTTAAAATTATACAAATATATAACACTATAGTTAAAATGCAAGAACACATCTCACACACTGTGGATCGTAAACTACAATTTCTCTTGTATTGGAAATTCATAACGTACTTTCTTTAGCTATTGGGTTTCAAAATGAGGTCATATAATGTGAAATGGATTTTTTTTATACAATCAAGTGCTTAAAAGCTGTATTATATATACTCCCAGATTGTTTGTTTCTTTAGAATCAATTATACTCTAAAAGTTGCTCTATGAGAAAACACTTAAACTCTTCATACACTGTATAGTGTGCTTGTTACTATATAAAAATTATAACAATCAAGGTAAAAAGTCATAGCAGGTTTGAGCTAAACATTGTAAATTTTTCATGTTAACTCCCATATTAATGTGAGGCAGCTATAGAATTTCTTCAGCAAAAACCTATTCATAGTTCTGAGTAGCAATTACTGTTGTTACTGCCATTAATGAATCAACAGAGACATCTGGGACTGGTGGCTGACCTGCTGCCTTGAAAATTTGGAAATGGTGTGGAAATAACACTTGAAAGCCATTTTAAAAGGTTTTCTACCATCTCTTCCTTTCTTTAGTGGTAAGATATAGTCTGAAAGGAAGACACTTAAAAATAGTCATCTTTCTGTAGGTAACTGTACAGACAAAGGGAGAGAACAGCAGTAGTTTGAATGCCAGTAGATAGTGTAATTTTAAATGCTGTGGTTTAGCTCTCCTGGCCTTTCCAAGGCCAGGCCAGGTGGGCCTCTGGGCAGCCTGGTCTGGTGGAAGGTGTCCCTGTCCATGGCAGGGGGATTGGAGCTAGATGATTTTTAAGATCCCTTCCAACTCAAACCATTTGATTATTCTGCACAGGGATGTCATAAGTTTCTCATATATCTTGTGTTGTATAGAAGGAAGTGTCCTAAACACACTAATAGGTCATAGATCTGTAAACTGAACAATAATATTATGTACCAGGCAGCTAAACTCCCTTTATAGTTAGGAGAGATGGAGAGCAGGATGTGGCTGTGGAAAGATAGGTGTAAGAGGTTAGTCCAACAGGATATCCCACTTGCTATCCTTCTGACTCTTTGGAGTGACACAGACAAATGCTTTATTATCTGCCACACAGATGTCTTAGATACACTAATTTCACTTATTGGTGTCTTCATTTAGGTGTCTAACCTGGAGACTGTATTATGCTTCCTGTTTTGATTCTAGAAAATGTGGACATTGAGCTTGCTGAAGTTAAAAGTTAAAAACTGGGGCATGGAGCTCACATAGAAAATTTTTCTTCTTGAGGTTTCCTGAAGAGGATATTCTCCATACTCCCATGGTTCTGTAGGGAACAAGATAATGGAAACTGGAGACTGAAAGCTGCAGTTTGTCTTGAAGACCAGATATCACTGAACATCTGTTATACCATGAAATGAAATGAGAAAAGGTCATAGTATATAGACAATTTCTGGAATATTTAGCAATAGTTTTGGCAAGTATATGTTCAAGTAATGTCCTAATATGACTACATATTGCTTTCTGGATGATTAAAGTGGATATATATCTGAAATGTGATTGTCTGTACTTACAAAAAAAGAGCAAAACCTGCAGGGATTATTCTTTCTCAGCAATCATGTACAACTCAATAGATTATGCTTATAATTTTAAAATAAGGCAAGCAAAATGTGCAAATTTTGTTTCTGAAGTTCTTCAAAGACCTCGCTCTACTTATATGGAAGTAGGGCTTAATTCCATTGCCTAAGGACAAGTATATGTGTGTATATATATGTGTGTGTATATATATATATATATATATATATATATGGACACTTTAGACCTAGTGGAGTGTCTTTTTTGGATAATCTGTGCTCTAGAAGAGTGGGAATCTCCCATGATCCCTGTGTCAAATTTGCCAAAGCTGAGTCCATCAGCCAATTTGATAACATCATGAAATTATATCTCAAAAGGGCATAAAACACTACACAGCGAGAGAGGAAAAAAGGAGTGAGAAACATCAGGGAGAACACCACGGTCGGAAGAGGAGGTGCTGGAGTAGATATTCCCACTGAAGTCTGCAGAAGACACCAGAATGGTCTGTTCAGATGGATGTTCCTGAAGGAATTACAGCCTCTGAGGAGCCTTTGCCAGCATAGGGGAAAGTGTGAGGAGGCAGAACCAGCAGAGTAGCTCTTATCATCCCCCCCTTGTTTCTTGGGAAGGGCAGGTTAAGTTGGGAAAGGGCATAGGAAAGGTATCATGTTCATGTTTATTTTGTTGTTTCCTACTTCCGAAATTAATAGTTAAATTATAAGAATTCTAATTGGAAATAAGTTAATTTTCCCAGATCAGTCTGTTTTTCCCATGACTGTAAGTGCTAAACGATGTTCCTGACTTTATCATGACCCATAAGTTTTATCATTCCTGTTCTTACTATTTTTCCCCACCTCCATACCAGTGAATTGTGTGGGTGGGTGTTTGCCTGTTAGCCAAAGCTAATTGACTATTTCCCTCCAATACAAAAATATCAGTGTAGTTCTAGGCAGTATTGCAGCAGCAGTGATTCCAAGAGATATCCAAGATTAGTCTGCATCTGTTTTGATGTCTTCTGTCATAGTCTAAAGAGCTTTGCATTCTTGAATATTGCCACATACTTCCATGCTGTGCTTTAAGGTACCAAACAAAACTTCAGATAATTCATGAATTGCAGCACAGTTCTCACACTACTTAATGCCTTTTTTAACTGAAATATATCCCTAGAAAGTAAAAATTTTATCTTAGGTCTGCAGAAGAAAGTACATGAGGTTCAGAGGAGACCTATGATCAAATATTCTTTAGTGAGGATGTGGCCAGTCTCTTCTAGATTGGACTGAAATTAGGCAGACTAGACATAAACTACTATTCCAGTAGTCTGGACACTGAGAGTAACTACAGGAAATGCATTTTACAGCAGACACATACAGTAACTGGAACAAAAGAATAAATATTTCACAGTGAACAGAGCAGGGACGATAAGTAAGCAAGAAGAGTAGTATTTATTACAACAAACAGCAAAAAACAACACTAAGCATTCAGAAACATATAGAGCAGAGTGCCACATACATCATATTCCAAACCGTAATGTTAAACAAACTTAGGTTGAATAGCATAATGTTTCAGTAAAGGAAGAGTGCACTGAAGACAAAGATGACTTTGCAGCTGCTTCCAAGCTGTTATTGACAGAATACCAGAATAGAGCTTGTTTCTTTGGGATGAATTACTTCAATATTGACTTACAAAGCAAGAAACATGGTAAAAGAAAGTGCGAGGGGAAAACTGGAATGAGGAATCATCAACCAAAACCATGACTTGCTGTCTGACATACTGTTCTCCAAATTTCCATTGGAAAAAAGAGGCAAATTTTTCAGGGACAAAAAGAAAAATTTGACCGTGCTATATTGTCTGAAGACAGGTCATGTGTGGCTACGATGCCAGGCTCTGCCATACTAAAAATAAAACACGGAAAGATATTCTCTGATTAGGAAGTGACAAAGATCAACAGTGCAAAACTGAAAACAAAAGCATAGTATAAGGAACTTTAATGTGGCCCTAAGAATGGACTGACACTAGTGTATGGTACAAAGGAAGATCAAATGAAAGAAGAAAGGGAAGCACACAGACTCAATGTGTTTCATTTCATCTGTCACAGCTGGATTTTAGTGTACTCACAGAAAAGATGGAAATGTGGTGCCTAAAGGAGTAAATGACAATTGAAGAGTTAAGGAACACATGGCATGGTATGATACCGAGAAACTGAGAAACCATTTTGTATTTTTAACCAAGCAATGTTTAAAATGAGACAACCAAATGAAAAGGAGGGAAATTCCCATTGCTGAAACAGAAGAGATTATGGGATTCTTTAATGGGAATAATTAATAACATCTCCTTATCTCAAGCACACTTTTATATAGCAAATCTGGAAACCAAAAACTAATCCCACCGAATCAGGATTTCAGGACAAGTTACAAACAAGAAGCTGACAAATAACTAAGAGGCAGGATATAAAATCACAGCAGAAAACTAGAAGTATTTGACTCTCTTCCCTGATGAAACTGATAAATGTACTTAATGAAATCTCTGAAGGCAGAAAGGAAAAGCCTTTTTGAATAATCTAAATAAGGAAACTGGGTAGGATATTGTGAAACAGTGACCTCACTGACTTAACTACTGGAGACAACTTGTGCTGCTCCTCATAGGAAAAATAATTTCCAGTGTGATACAACACAACAGTAAGTATAAACAACTTACAAAAGCAGACAAATTCTGTTTGATAAATAGAGGATTAGGTCAACTACTTTTCTCTTAAACTGTACTATTCATCCTCAGGATGAGTCAACAGTACTTCCAAAAAAGGTCAATACTATCCATGAAAAAAATCCCAAAGCCCTCAAAAAAACCTAGTAAAATAGAGCTTGAGAGAAAAAAAAAAAAAAAGGTTACAAAAGGTTACATGGTGGTAGGCAAAAATATGAGAAAAAGAGAAAACCCCAATGAATGAGGTAATTTTGATTAAATGTAACACTGAATTACTCTGACTCTGCAAATATAAGTGGAAGGACCAAAAGTTTGAAAGCCCTGACCCAGTCAGCAAATGCTATCAATTCACCACAGGGAGAAGACTTTTCTTAATCTCAATAGAGTTACAAAAAATATAGTTCTATTTAATTCTTGTGACTTCAAACTCAACAGAAATATTTAAATGATGTAACACAAATATATAATTGCATTACAAAATAAAAGTTCAGTTACTATAGAATTTCTATTGCCTTTTTGATAAATGCATCAGAAAAGGTAGATAAGAACCTGTTCAAATCCATTTTTTGTATGTAACAAATCAATATTCCAAGACCACATCTATGTAAGCTGAAATCAAATTAGTATTTTCTATTACCAAATATTTACCACTTCAACTTTGATGATTTCTGTGTGCTCAATACCACTACAAAAGATTAGTGGCTGCAACTCTAAATACAGTGCTAGGAATTCTCTGAAACAATACACTTGTGGATCTGAAACAGTTCTGGCATTATATTGCTTGAAGCATGGAGATCATTAAAGATACAGATAAAGATACTCATGAACAACATCAAAGTTTAGCCACTTTGTGACACTGCAACTGAAGCTGAATGTAAATTTGAGAAAAAAAAAATCTTTTTTTTTTAGGTTCCACAAGTGGTAGTGCATATATATCTGTGAGATCAGCAGATTGTGGTAATGTGTACAAGTCTTAAATATCTAAAACCATGTTAGTAGAAATCTCAGAGGTGGCTCAAACTTCTCAAGAAAGCTGGCACTAAGTAGGCTTCTCCTGCTATATTTTGCTCCTATTTTGTCTGGATAAGTATACTGCTTATTTTCAAACTCTTAAACCTTTGAGAGGAAATGGACAACACTAGGGAAAGATTCCAAAGGGAATATTACTGATATCTGCATAAGGATGAGATTGACAGGACATCCTTCAAAGAGTAGAAATAGAGGCCCAAAAGAGTATTCAGGTTTAAATATGATTGCTGTTTAAAAAGGCACACTCAGATGTGAAGTGGATGCATGTTATTTAACAAATGCAAAAAGAAAATAAGTTGAAATCAATATTGAATATCAGACAGAGAGTATAACCTGGTTTTCATACCTATTCAACCAATTTCTTAGCTGGCAAGAAATGATATTGCTTGGCTCACTCAGGAGGAGTCTGGAGATTCATAGCAGCTAGTGATCCAGGCCCTGGTACACTTTGATGTGTCTTGTTTAAATTAGAAAAAGGCTCAAGAAAGAGGTTTGGCTACTAGTAGGGACTTTAGTAATAAAAACATGGACATAGAGAGAGAAATACTTGTATAGTAATTGCTCTGTAACACTTCTTGGCCTACATATTCTTAATCTCTGTAGCTAGTCAAGGAAGAAGGCATTCCAGTAGTGATGCAATCAGAAGGCATTAGAAGCATGCAGTAAATTAACCAAAGGTTGAAATTCCTTTAAATTAATAAATACATCACAGACACATTTATATGGTTAGTTATGGATGTTGCAATAAAAGGTTTGAAGTTTGACCTGATAGCTCATTTTTTATCATGGGAATGGGTCATGGGATGGGAGCAGGCTATGAGAATCAACTGCTGTTTATTTACTCAACTGCAGCAAAAGACAATGTTGAAAACCCAGCTCTGTGTATATGTGAAAAACTGTAATATATTCAGTTCATGTAGACTCTAATATGTTTGTGGGCACCATCATCATGACTGGGAAATGGAGAATATATTTAGCAATTATGATCACTTCATCAATGCCCAAGTCCCTGTAACTGTACAAAACTTGTGGCAATTTTACAGACAGAATAAAAAAAATCTAGAACTGGGTAAAAATTCCATTACAAATAGTTTGAAATGACTGACCAGTAAAATCAAACCAATTATCTAAGCCCTGAAAATGTATGCACTCCAGAATAATGTTATGCATGAGCAGTCATTGGGCCTGCTCTCATGTGCAGAATTACTCCAGTGTATAAATTTTTCAGGACTGGGGCCAAGGAATATAATGACAACAGAGCCCAAAGACAGTTGGCAGTCATTCAGGAAAAGTACTGGGGGTAGAGGTATCAAAGCTGTGGACAGTTGAGTAAAATTAATAAAACTATATAAACAAAAGATTAAAAAACTCCAGATATTTCAGACTTTACACAATGCCATTCTACTTTTACAGTTTGTATGATCTTAAACTGTAAAGAAAGGGTCAAGCCAATTAACAGAGATGAGAAATAAGTGTAATTTAGCTAATGGGAAGAAAAAAAAGTGAAAGGGGATAAAATAGAAGAAAAGAGGAAAAAGACATCAGAAAATCAGAAATTGTGTATTTAGACTTACCATAGCTTTTTCCCAAGTCAAAGCTGATTATAACTGTTTAAAAATAGAAAAAATTGGTCACTGAGGAAGCATTTAAAATGTTACTTTGATCACAGCAACTAAAAGATGGCACAATAAGGAGCAAAAGTGGATACAAAGGAAATGGTGAATGATGAAATTAGGAAAAGAAGATTAAATATTAATATAAATTGGGTACCTTAAGTGGAAGAAAAACTTGAGATATTTACAGTCCACTTGTGATAGAGGTACATCTCAGATAATCTAGGACATTTTTCACAATATCAGCTTAGAGGTTATAGTTTAGGTTTTCTGCATCTCTGCACTGAATATGGTTACTTCACTGACTGTAAAAGGAGACCAGGCTCCTATCTCTGACACATAAACATCTAAAGATAGGTTATGTGAGCACTGTCTGGAAGAAGCTGCCATAGAATAACTGGAAGCCTCTAGTAGTAAAGAAGAATCTAAAAGAAGAAAACCTATGGGGAAAAACTCCAAAGAATAAAATCCTTGAAAAGCATTGCTTTTCATATCTATTACATATCTTCCAAAAGATAGAATAATATCCTTACAACTGCAAATGCTGTCTTATAAAAGGACCAAGAAGGCTCAATAGAATAAACTAGAAGGTTCCAGCTTGCATGTTTAGACACAGGCAAGATGTCTAGCAAAAGAAAAATATACCCTTGGATATCTGTCCTACATTTAGTTAAAGAGTTGAATAGTGCCAAGAAAGAATTTTAAGAGACCTACTCTGAGGTAACTTTCAGACTTCAGGACAGGTATTCAAATATGACCATGGACTTCCATTAAAGATGCAACAATTAAGCAGAGTAAGGCAGTGTTTACTCCAGGGATTTTACAGCATAAATGTTCTTTATGTCAGGGGAAAAGAATGTCATTTGACCTGTGAAGGACATTCACATAGAATGGCAACATCTACAAGCATTCCCCATTGAGTTAGGATCCCCACTTTTGTCCTCTAGGTTGCATTAATTTTGGCTGTGAGAGAAGGTAAAGTGAATACCCTGCTAAGTGTCAGATCTGATTCACAGGGTAAGCAACAGAATGTGAAGAGGGCACATCAAAAGACCACAAAACTCCATAATCTCAGTCATTCCCTGTACATTTATTTATGTAAATAGACTTGGAAGCATGCCCTGAAGATCAAAAAGTAGCACACTGAAATTACTTCTCTTAAATGAGACTGGGAGGTCCAACACTTATTTGGCAGACTGAAGGAAAAGAGCTTACTGATTTAGATAATAGTTAAAACAAAAGACAGCATTAATCTGATGTTTACATGGTTCAAATATGGGATACATCTCTCATACAAGCATTTCCTACAGTGGGTAAGGAAAGGAACAAGCTCTCTTTGACCAGAACCTGTGGTTAGGAAAGGCAATGTCATAGGTTTACATTCTCCCTTTCCTTCAGTCCTGCTTCTGGCAGGCAGTCAGGCTTGGTGCTGTGAACTAGGAAAATGGACATTTACTGATGATCTAGACCAGAAAAAAAAACTCTCAAACACCTTTGCTAATCCATAGCTTTTAAAATTTATTATCTTTAACTCTTCTAAACAGGTGACTAAAGCCCAACCTTTTTTTTAGTCATGTTCAGAAGCTGGCTGTGTATTTAGTCTACAGTAAAATAGATTGCACATTTACAGTATTGATCTTCACCTTCTAAACTATTGTTTAGACAAGGACTTTGTAGTAACCAACATGTAATGCACATTAACTGCTACAACTACATTCTGCTTTTTTGGGTCTCCAGTAAAGTCAGATGGAGGATTAATCATATTTCTGGGGGGTTTGCCCACTCCATGATGCAGTTCTTTACATAGTAATGCATGGTACTATATGCAGAGCAATTGCTACTCCAGCAGTATGGATATATATAAATTAAAATAATGGAAAAAGAAAAGGAGACAGAGAAAATCAAGATAGCAAGAACGGCAGGTCATCCTCATGGATTATAAAAAATGAGGCCTAAAAAAAATAATAATGAGCAATGAACTGCATCTAGTGTTGAATTCCCTGCCTCTCTCTGGGCTGGCCTTAGCTGCCATTATAAATTGAGGAAAGAATTCCCAAAATAATTGCAAATAGCCACTAGAGATTCTGCACAGCAGTTAATGTGTGTCTGTGGGCATGCTAACAAAGGCAATTCCTTAGCAAGCAATATGTGAGTCACCTGGGATGGTTAATGAATCTGCTTTGTGGTAAACTTTTTAGTGCATGCTTACAGAGACCTTTCAAGCATGTTGCTTTTGGAATTCTATTATTTCTATAAAGTTCTTTTGACTGAATTTCATATTTCCTTTTATTCAGAAGATTCTTGCAGTGCTGTTTTCACTGTGCTACATGCATTTAGCTTTGGGGCAGCTTACTGCAAAACTGTTAGTTGTCATCTGCAGTTGAGAGTTTTGTTTTCTGCTTTATTTTAAAGCGTGAGGGGTTTGGGGTTTTTTTTCACTGTTTCATTTGTACATAATATTTAATCTGTAGTGCCTCTCAGAGAGCCAGACTGCTAGGAAGTAACTCTCTTCTGTCACATTCTGCAAATATTAAACTCCAGCTCCCCATCACCATTTACAGCCTGTCCCCTACAGAGGGCACCTTTGTCTTATTGGAATTGCTTCTGCAAAAAAGATAATCGCTGGTTATCAGAGAAATAACTGAGTCTTAAAGAGAGCTCAGACTTCTCACAGACACAAGGACCTTGCCTGCATAGGCTTTTAATTAACCAAGTTTTGTACTGTTAGCAGCAAGAAAAAATGTTTCTTTTCTGCATTATTACAGCCTCCTCCAAGAAGCGAGGCGATGAACTGAAGATTGCTAGAATTTACATGAGAGGTCAATGAGTGCTGAGACAAATTAAAGAGCATAAGTTTAGGGGCTTTTTCTTTCCATCAGTAATTAAGGGATTTGTCATTAAAAAATGTTTCTGAGATGAGTACTAAAAACATTGTCTGTGGGAAAACAAGCTGCAGAAAGAAAGTCAACCATTTCCCAAATAAATCTTTGTAACAGACCTCCAATTAGTAATTGCTATCTGAAAGCTGTTCAAGTGGAAAAAAGTAAAATTTTATTCTCCTTTGTAGGGTTAGATTATCAAAACTGACCCTGAAATTTTTTTGGGGGAAAAATATCAATTGACTGCAAGACTGAGTCTAAAAGTAATTTTCTTCTTGGGTTTTTTGGTGGGCTATTATTTATGAAGTGTCAGGTATATCATTCATAGTATCTGCTGGTTCTGAATAAAACTAGAGATACTTTTCTTCTCAAGACTGTTTTCCAGCTTAATCTGTAACACCGTTTTCCTTTACAGGCTGCTTTATAAATGTGTTAAGACAGATGCAAACACCATTGATTTGTAAATGGCAAAGTGAAAATTCTAAAGAATAATCTCTCGTCTGTCATTTTATATATGTTTGACTATTCAAAACAAGCTACAGCTGGAAAAAGAAGACATTGCATTTATATGACTCCCGAACAGGCCAATACTGTGTTAGTTCACGTTAACTGGTGGGGGAAACACACAAATAAATGCATTGGTCTCTTTGCATAATGCTTTTTCATGGTGTTCCTATCAATAAAAGTCACAAATAGCCTTATAAACTTAACAGGAGGCAACCTGTTGCAAGAAGACTCTAACTTCCCAGGCTGGTTTCTGGGACTGACGTTGAATGTAAAGAATCTTAACACAAAACCCAGCAAGGAATGTGCCCTGCCTTCCCTAACATTTTTCCAGAAGCTCTTATAGAAAATGCATTCATGTTTACATTTTCAGCTTCAAATACCCAGCACAAAAGCATGAGAACACAAAAACCTGAATCTCTAGTCTAGGCTGCTAAATTAATTAAGCAGGACCCGTATTCGTGCGTAATACTTTAATGCCATTGGAAAACTGTTTAAGGGAGCATTTTAGCAAGCTCCTCCTCTGTTATAATTTTACTTCCTTTTTCTTCTCTAATTATAAGCCAAAGCTGGATTCCTCACTAATGAAGGAAACTTTTTTTTTTTGAGTTTTCATTTCTGGAAGTCAATAGGAGCGTTGCCCATGTAAAGATTGCAAGATCAAGAGCTTATACCTATAAAAATGCCCAATGTGAAAATATATTTTAAGACAGTTACTGCAATATAAAGCTGTTCAAGTTACATTTACACTAGTGCCAGGAGTGTTCCATGAAAAATAATTGTCTACTGTTTGAATTGCCCTCAGTACACTTTAAGCATCCTAAACCCCAATTCCTGGGTGTAGTTTGAATGAGAGAGAGCTGCTCATCTGAGACCCTTCCCAGCTGGAAGATTGCTACTACTACTACTACTACTCTGTTTTGAACAGGAGAAGTTTACAAATAGGCATATGTGCTAGTTGGCATTATTGCATAGGAACATTCCCAGGCAAGTTTAATTTGCTAGCATAAACCTAGCTTCCAAAATTGTGTTTACTGCAGCCATTATGTACCACTGTATTTAAAAGTATTCAGCTATCAGCTCTTACATTTAAACTGTATGCTGAATTCTAAGTTTATATCAGTAGGAAACAAAACACTTTCTCAATTATAGATACTTCTATACACAGTATTTTTCTTGTAATTGTTTCAGCTTGATAGGAAAAAATAAAACTTAGAGCTGTTAAAGTAATGTTTGTTTTGAATATGGTTGTAGACAGTGCAGACTACAACAGAAAGTAAAAATCACAGAAGAACATTTTAGAAGTATCTAAACTATTAAGGGGTCCCACTTTCAAAAGAGGACAACTTTACCAGCAGAGAGCAAAAAGCCTTCATTTTCAGCAAGGTATCCTCCACAATATTGACAGTGCAGATACTGTACAGCCCCACAGCAGACGCGGCTGAATTCAGCCCCGAAAATATTTACTCAGCAAGATGACACATTTTCCTTGGGAAGTAAGAGAGTCTACTTGGAAGTCTTCCCTGTGGTAGTAGTGTATTTGTCAATTGGATTAAATTTTCCAAGGAAGAACCGATGAAACCCTAATTATTGCAAACCTCATACAGATTGCTCACATTCATTGCTGCCATGTAGGAAATTTGGCGTAGCTCTTGTCCTGTGGGAACAATAGAAGCTGGATGTGTGAAAACTGGTTTCCCACCCTGGAAATGACCTGCCCAACTGGTTATTAGCTGTACCACAGAATGCAAATATGGATGCAGAACCACACAGCCTCATTTCAGCTTAACCTTCCTTCAAGGTCCACCTGTGCAAATGTAGTGAACCCTGTGTTTAGGCATGGATTGTCTCTTCAGAAAACCCCCAGCAGCTCTGAGATTTGTGTCTCCATCAGTAGGGCCAACAGTGGAAACCTACACACTTGGTGAATTGTGTGAATGTGAGCTTATGTACTAAGGGATTTTGGCACCTACTAAGTCATGAGACAATTGCCAGAATGAGTGTGGAACCTGAGTTTTGTTGTGGATTTAAGTTGTCCTGTTCCTCTTCACGTGTGAAAACAGAATAATCCTCAACTGCCTGAGACTGATCATCAGATAGAAGGGTGTAATTAAGCAAAAGCACAACAATTAAAACTCTTTCTAACCAGCAAGATTAAAGCAATTAAGATGGTGGTAGCTCATTTTTCTTGTTTTGAAATTTACATCTTAAGTTTATATTCACATGTTTAGAAGAACAAATTTTAATAAAGCCAACTTGCTAGTATGTCCTTTTGACTAAAAAGTGTTTTGTGTGGACAAAATTTAATTATTGTAATTCACCTCCTTTCAGATGCTTATGATTTTCTTAAATTAGTTTCTTACTCAAATGTATTCACTGCTTTTCTGAAAAAAATTCCTTTTCTTTTCAAAGTGTAAGGATAAAATATGGTTTTGGGTTTTTTTATTCTTTTGTGTCTCAGCTTCTTGCTTTCCGATGTTAAGCTGTTAAGTCTCTGCCTCTAGAACTACAGCTGCACCTAAAACTATGAATGTATTCTGGAACTGCTAACTTTATAAGTATTTTTATTGGACAAATATTCCAAGAATTTATTTTGTGTGAGGACTTAAATATAGAAACTTAAAACCAAGTATTCATATCAAAAATTTTCAGTTGCAGTGAATCACTGAGCACTGAAGAGGAACAGACAACAGTGAATTCAAACAATCTTAATAAAAGTCTTTTGTCATTATCCACAGTCAATTCATGTATATCACAAGAGAACTTATTTTGGCCCTATTACCCCCTTTTCACCTGCTATAATGACACAGAAACTTTTAAAAATGTTTTATATATATGCTATATATGTTATCCTGTTTTAAAAGGAGTGGATTTTTTGTGTGTATGTGTGGAAATTAGGAAAAAAGAGAAAACCAGGAATCTCTGCAAATTATTTTCAACCGGTTTGGTATTTAGTGCCTTCCATATTAATGAGTTTGTGTAACAGATTTTTGGCATAAGGAACTATTTAGGAGTACATTTTGATTCTTATTATTGATGAAGAATGCACGGCACAAATAAGAAAAATATGACTGTCAAACAGAGGTAGAGAAAGGATAACTGTTAATCCTGGACTGCCTTTCATTATCCACCAGATGATTTTACACCTCGAACCCAAGGTGCTTGAGAACATATTTGGACTTTTTCTTCTCTGCTAAACAAGGTCTTAGTATCTTAGGACATTTATACAATGCGAACCAATGGTTTACTGAAAGCTTTTAAAGACAGAGTTATAAGAAGACAGGTCTAGTTCATCATCACCTACTTGTGTTCCAGTGTATGTGATATAATCTAAAGCTGACTCTTACAGCTATGGGAACCCTGCATAGGAAATGATATTATGCTGGACACGATTTTTAAGTGCTTGCATCTGACTGGGAACATTAACCAGTAGCCCAATCCACAACAAACAATAAGCAAATACAAGAGACATTCACTGCCACTGTGAAAGTTTATTTTGAGCTTATCTACTTGGCATCTTTTATCCAGAGGCTTGTTTGTTGCCTTCTTGCAGAGTTCATCTTCATCTCCACATCAAGGAGATCAGACAATCTCCAAGAAAATCTAAATGCTGCCCAGTAACAATCTCTCACGCATATAAATAAATAAACAAATTCCCCGAAACACAAGCCCAAAACACCTGAGAAAAGAACAGGGCCTAATGGAAATATCTCACAAATCTTGTAGTCTTCAAGTGTCGGGGCTGGGTATCCAAAGCTCAGGAATGGAAATGTGTCTGGTGTTCAAGGCTTTTCAGCAGGCAGCCTTTCCAATTCCCTTCACTTTGAGTGTGAAGATGCTGCCTGTGAAACACCCGCCCCATTCACACACCTCCTCAGACAGATGGGGAGCAGCAGGGGAAAGACAACTTTTCCATTTCTGCTTTCTCTCAGCTTACACTTAGACAATGAAGAAACAAACCCTCGCTTAGTCACAGATGGGCTTAAACCCTCCTTTGTCCGTACGGCGTTGCCCAGCTCCGCGCACATTTCCCTCCCCGAAAGGAGGTTTCTGCGGGGCGCGGCGGGGCGCGGAGGGAGCGCTACCCAGCCCCTCCCACCACAGGCACTAGTGGGCGCTGCACTTTCTGTTCCGCTTCTGCAAGCTGCGCTATCCCACATATCCCGCACCGCACTCACCCGGGCGCGGGGCAGCCGGGGCGGGGAACTACTGCTCCATGGAAAGCGCTCCGTCTGTGTGCCGACTGGACGGACAGCTGTCACTTATGTTATTTTACTGCATTGAAGCTGAACTGGGAGAGGTCGCTCGTAAGCAGGCACGAGGCACACAGGCAATTACAGCATTTTTTTTTTTTTTTTTTTTCTTAAGCATTACTCTGCAGAGAAGCCTCTCTGCATCACAGCTCAGGGCTCAGAAATAAGGTGTCTCTCGCTTTACTTCTCAAAATACCCGTGACGTCCCAAAGAAGCACAGCCAAAAGCTGTCGCAGAGTTGCGCACGCCACGTTAAATATGAGCTTCTTTTTCTGCGGCTGGCAATATAACTTCGGGTTTTTGTCCAGGCTGGCATGGGGGAGAATTTTCTAAAAGCGTTCTCCACTGACACATTTACCTCTTGTTATTTCACAAAGAAGTGATATCTTCGGCACTATTGTAAGAGACATGCAAAAACCCCTCAACCTGGGCACGTCACAGGAGTCTACTTTGCAACTTTCAGACTTTGTTCCTCTGCTTTACTACCTAAACACACTAGACAGAAATGGGAGATAACGCTCCCATGCCAATGAAGAGATCAGTTGCTTGCCTACTGTCGTTTATGACAGTGGAAGAAGCACTGGTTTTCCCTAAAGCAGACTTTTTCCCGGTAGCCTGATGCATGGAAAGCCAGTGCATTGTCCTCTGACAGCTGATGCTTATCGGGCCGGTGGGGGTATTGTGTTTCAGCTCGTGGCACTGGAAAACCTTGTAACTTTCTTTTGAAGTTAAATGGCTTCATTTTGTTTCCGTGTATGAATAACTCTCCGAAGAACTACAGTGACCCAAAAATCGACCCGTTTACAACGCCGTCCAAGCGACCTGTTCCTGTCTTTCGGGCGGAGTTTTGCCCAAGAAGGTCCCCTCGGAGGAGCAGGCGGGCGAGCAGGAGGGAAGGGGGAAGGAGGGGGAGGCTCCTCAATCAGCCCAAGTTGCATCGTAATTAAATTGTATTTTATCCTACCGAGGCATGCGAAATATCGAGCAAAATACAAGTTTAAGTAATTTGTTTGTACTCTTACCTGTAGGAGTTGGAAATTAACAGCCCCGCTAGTTTACTGTTAAGCCTGGAGAGCGAGAGATTGCTTTGCAAACATTACAGTTATTATGTCTGCAGTTGGTACTCTTTGTATAAATTATTGATCAGCCATCTTATTTTTCTTTCTGCTTAATGGATATTATAGCATAGCCGTTTACACGCTATAGTTAAGGTTGTGTCAGCACTTCCATTTATAACATCCCCCTCTTACCCAGAGTTTATAACTCTATAAAATTCTGCTCTGTGATGAAACTTTTCAAGCAAGGGCTCGGACTTTTGAAAATCCTTCCTCACATTCACCCGAATAAACAATTAATAATGTTTGCCTGCTTTTTTGAAATATGGAAATAATAAAGGCAATACCTCCCCCCACCCCCCCCAAACGTTTTCCATTCACTTAAGTGACATGAGGAAGAAGAGGCTGAGTCTCGCAGGCTGTCACTTCCTATATAAAATGAAGGCAGCAATGTGCATTTTTTGTCATTGTTATTAATACTGTTAGGGGAAGCAATTAGCGCTGGAGCGGCAGCCGAGCCGCCGCCCTCCGCCCGGCCGGGGTCGGGGTCCGATCGCCGCCCGCCGCTTCTCCCATCGCCCCGCGGCACCGGGGGCTCGGCGGGGCCGAGGGATGGACGGAGGGAGGAGGATTCGGCCGCTCCCCCCAGCTCCCGGGCGCGGAGCAGGAGGAGCGGTCCCCCGGCACCGGCAGGGACCGCATTGGAGAGCCAGGAGCACGGAGCCCGGGGCTGGCGCTCCGATTAGCCTGGGTTGGGAGCGAGGGATAGAGCGGCTGAGCGAACCAATTCTGGAAAGGGGGCAAGGCACGGCAAAGGGCAGCTCAGATTAGATCACCGCTTTAACGTAATTTAATAGCAAGGGCTTTTTACTTCATAATTACTGCTCCGAGCGACTCTTCCTACCTGTTGGTAGGTGAATTAGCACGTTTGCGCTGAGGACCTCTAATGAGAGCCTATGTCTAACTCAAACATCACAGAGGGCCCCCCGTCTATCCCTGCCCTATTTTAAATCACGCAGGGAAGTTGGTTATCATTTCCTCCCCGCGCTGCAGCTCTCCTGCTCGGCTGTCAGTTGTCAGGTGAATGTCAGCAGGCAGTGCCCAGCCATTGCTCCATCCATCCATCCATCCATCCATCCATCCATCCATCCATCCATCCATCCATCCCTCCATCCTTCCATCCCGAGCCAGCAAGGAAGGGGAACACGACCCGATCCGTTTCACCATGTGGCTCTGGTAGCAGCAACGTGACCGAGAGGCTCAGATCGACAGAAGGGCTGTTTTAGTTACTGACTTCGAAAAGCCTTTTCTGAAGTCAGAATAGCGACTTAAGGGGGGTGAAATCGTAAATAAGCAAGTAGCTTAATTGGCGTTTGGTTTTTGCAATTTCCATATACGCGCTTGTGCGTGGGTGTGTGCGTGGGGCGCGCGTGTTTGTGTGTCGGATGCAGGCGAGGAGGGAGCAGGGATGAGAGGGCTCCCGAGCCGTCGGTCATGGCATCTCTGTACAGCGCGTCCTCGGCCGGAGCACCAGCTAGCATCCCCGGGATAACACCCATTGCCCGGGGGGATGAAGGGGAAGAATTGAGGGATGTTCCCTGGGGCTAATTCCTGCCCCTCTGCTCAGGCGGTGAATACCCTCGGAGCCAGTGAGTTGGCTCGCGGGAGTAAAGCCGGCAAAAGACGCTCTAGCGCTGAAGTGCCGGGGCTGGGGCTAGGCAGGGCGTGTGCGAGCTGCCAAAACCGCAGCAATTCCCCGTCCAGCCCTGTGCTCGGGATAGCCAGCCCCTGCTGTCAGCTCTCCGGCTGAGAGGTTCACATTAAGCACCAGCACAAGCAGGAGCAAATGCTCCCAGATTCTCGTTCTTAAAGACTTTGAAAGTTCTTTTTAATAGCTTCTGAAGTTTCTTCACTTTCATTCTTCCATCACTTTTTTTTTTTTTTTTTTTTTTTAAGGCAGGCACCATATGTAAATACAATTTGTAGTAAACAGAATGTGAAAGCAATCTTGCCATGTATTTTGGATTTTTTATGATATATGGTGGACTGTTCAGAAATGCATGCTATTGTTAAAGCTGTTTGTGCCCAGTGTACTAATGTACTGTTTGATTGAGTGAATTAGCAGTCATAACAATCTGGCAGTCTGGCCATAGAAGTGTGCTCAAATTGATTTGTGTTATGGCTGGACTGGAAAATCTAGTGTTAGTTGTTTTTTTGCCCTGGGGCATTGTTTGTACCAAACTCCACTTTTCATTTAATTTTCCAATAGATTTTTGAAAGACCAAAAGGTTTGTGATCAACGTTTGCTGCACTTTATTATTATTCAGCTATTAAAAATATCCTATGAGTAATTTCAGGTTCCCCAAAACCTTGCTTTCAATTAGAGTAAACATAATTAGCATGACGTCGTGCTTGGAATGGCAAATCTCCCTTTGTATCTATTAAGCATGTTATCTACTTGTCCTGTCACTGAAAGGGATCCAGTTTGTATTTGTATTGGACAAGGTTTTGTGCTACTTTGACTATAACACAACAATTAGAAAAACAGCGCTGCAGTATCCAGTTTCTTACTACTGATGCAACACCTCACATCAATCTCAATTGTATTCACGGTGTTTGTCAATGTTTAGTAAATGTCTTGGTGGAAGAGAAGCAAAAAGGGATCCCTTTTCACACACTTACATTTCTATGAGTCTATTTTCCTGAGCGATGCAGGGGGGATTCTGTATGAGGTCCCTCCCTCTTTCTCAGTCTTCCCTCTAAATAGCAGATAGCTCTTCAAAGGGGGATTGCTGCTTGAGACCTGAGATTAAAGCAAAGCAGAACTTACCTTCTCTTTGCTAGTACTTGCTCCTTTCTTAGAATCTCTGCTCAGTAGTTGTTTGCCAGAATTATAATGCAGCATGATTAAACCTAAAACATTACTCTATTGATCACACAGAAAGCTTTGTGAAATCATCTAATTTCTCCTCTTCAGAAACAGTGAACAAAATAGGTCACTAAACAAGGGTAAGACAAGATACAAGACAGAAAGGTATTTCTCAGGAAAATAAATTTCAAATAAATGCAGGAAAAAAAAATTGTGGATGAACTTAGCATGATAATACACTATTCATCTTTACCAGGTGCCTATCTTCTGTTGCATCCCCTCCCCCCATCCATTCCTTCACACACATTCAGAAGATAAATACTTTTCTGGGGTGTTTTACTGAATGAATTTAAATATTTAATTATCAATAATAACTGAAGATGGGGGAGGGAACTGGTGTACTATCCTATCTCCTGTCAGTCAAGTATTCAAATTCCTTAAAATGCAACAGCTACAATGCATTTCGTAATTGCATTTTACCCTTTACAGCTGCCCTCAAAATTGTAATTTAATAAAACTGTGAACTCCATATCAGTCTTTTTTTTAGAGCAATAAATTACAATCACTGTCAATACATCTTCGTGTTTTAACATACATTTTAATACACTGAAATGGTGAAAAGAAAAAAGAAGAGAGAAAGAGAGAGAATACCTGCCCTGAACAGCTATATGAGCAGAACAGAAGCCCTGCTTCAAACAATATTCCAGGAAAGAAATTAAAGACTTCTTAATTAGTGCAGCAATTAAGCTTTCTTGGTCGCATTTTAATCAGCCCAGGCCCTATCAAAGGACAAACAGAACGATTTGCAGGTCTTTGAATTTTAAACAGTCTTATTGATTTCAGCACCATAAGTCTTCACTTGACACAGGGAGAATTTTCAAATATCAGCTACAGTAATTTGGGTTTTGCTGATACCAACTCAGAGAGAGAAAAAGAAAACACCCAACAATATAATTACATGAAAGGGCCAGCAAGTAACAGACATGCAATCTAGAGAAATTTACAAAGAATGACCTCAGGATTTGTAGGTTTATGTGATTGTGTCAGTAGAGGTGCGAGTTAAATTAAATTGAGACACTCCCCATAATAATTAGAAACACTTACCGTGCCAGAAGCTTTGAGGAATGTCGAACCTTTTCAAAAATCTTTCTTTCTAGGTTTCTAATCCAAGTGTTGCATTGATATCATCAAGGTTAACCCAAACCCCTGGTAGTAAACCCTTTCAAACTACATTTTCTTTTGGACCATGAGAATTATGGATCTGTACGAGCACACAGCAAGCAGAAAAACAGAAGAGCTGGTGTGCATCATGTTGTTGGAAAAGTAGAGGATAAATGAAGTGGTAGTTTTCCTAATTCAGAGTTCACCCAGATCTCCAAGGGGCAATATCACGCGTGTCTGGCTCTAACCTGATCTTCTTATGGAACTGTTCTGTCTTCACAAGGTATGAGAGAAGGTGACATACAAAAAGAACAGGTGAGGGAAAGAAAATATGGACAGAGTTGGCTCTCTATAAGTGAAAAAAAGAAAGAGGCACTGTATTCACTTTTGGAAATTACAAGTTTTATGCAACACTAGATCCCACTACTGGGATCCCACCACTGGCAGTCAAGTCGTATAAGCTCCTCCAGAAAAACATTCTCAAAAAACCCCACCTCAAAATTGCTCAAGTAAGTCTCTGCACAATTATGGGTACAGAAGACTTTAAAGTAAAACATTACTCTGTATTTTCATGGTTTTATTAGCAATTTTAAACATTTTAGTGCAGGATAGCTTAAATTTCACTAGCAAAAGGTGTCTTAAGTGGCAATAGAACACAAATTCCCGTAAATTAAACTTAAAGTACAATAAGCGAGCAGATCATATGAGAATAGTTTATGTCTGATACTGTGGAAATTCCCCTGCACCAAATTACTACTGTTGAGATTATCCACTCTACAGATGTGTCATCCCGTGAGTCACGTCTCATGTAATAGTATCATAGGGGAAAAAAAAAAGGCAATGGGCACATACATGCATGGCAATTAAGCACACACCGGGTGTATTTTTAAACCAGGAAGCACTACGCACGCACCGAGCCCTGGTTTGCAGACCCCCCCCTGCAGCGGTTCCTTTACCCCTCTCCAGGCGCGGAGTGCCTCCGGCAGGCGGAGCGGAGCCCGGGCTGTCCCGGCCGAGCGCGGCACGCGCCCGCCGCATCCCGCTCGGGCCGGCAGGTACCGCGCCGGCCGCCGCCCCACCGCGCATGCGCGCCCGAGCGCGCCGGCTGACTTTGCGCTGTGTGGCGCGGAGGGGCCGGCCCGGGCTGCGCGCCTGCTGCGCGCCGCCGACACCTGTTGCGCGGCGGGACCGGAGCGGGCCGCCCGCCCGCCCCGCTCCCAAGTTACTTCTGTGCCGCCGCAGCCCGCTCGGCGCGGCGTCTCGGCGGCCTGACGCGTAGTGTCCCCTCCGATCCGCGGCCGTCTCAGGAGAGCGCTCCGCGGATGCTGCCGCGTGCGGCTGCCCGTTGCGCGCCGCGCAACAAAGGGGACGCTCGGCAGAGACTCCCACCCCGCCGGGAGGAGCGTTTTGGTCCCGGGAGAGCAACAGCAGCAGCAAGAGCAACGGCCCCGTCCGGAGGTTTCTGCTTTTGTCTGCCCCGGCAAGGTGCGAGGTGCTCAGCGCCCGCCCCGCGCCCCGGCTCCCCCGCTCCCGCCCGGCTTTGGGGGAGCGCTGGAGACGCTCGCGTTTCTCCGCAAACTGTGTTGACAAGCGACTGTTGAAAAGGGCTGGGAAAATTACATCTCATCTCTGGTGGGGTGAAATATGAAACATGTAATCTAACGGTTCCTGAAGGAGGGGGGAGAGGGACTTCTCTCCCTCTCTCGCTGTTTTCCTGCTCCGGGTTCCTGGTTGGATAATTTGGGTTAATACTAGTGAGTGAGCCTTTTGCTGCTTCAAAGGGTATTTCAAGTTGCCGGAGCTCCTCCCCTCCGCACCGTGTGACAACAACAACTCGTCCAGCGAGCGAGCGGCGGCGGCGGCAGCAGCCAGCACTTCCCCGCTCATTTTCTCTCTGTCATTCCCCTCTCAATCTTTGATCAATGTACTTGCCAGAGAGAACCGAAGTCCTTCAAACCTCCTCCTTTTCACCTTCGTCTTTAACGTGGTGCTAGAGCAAGGACCACAAAAAGAAACTGCCCTCCCCCTCCCCTCGGCCCCAGCCCCGCCGCCCGGAGCGGACTTCTCCTCCTCCTCCTCCTCCTCCGTCCCCACTTGCGGGACACTTTGTGCGTTCTCTCTCTCACTCTGCCCCCTGCTCTCTCGCTCGCCGCAGCACCTGATCTGGGGTTATCCCCCCCTTCTTCTTCCCCCTCCTCCCTTCTCTCCTTTCCTCTTTTTTTTTTTTTTTTTTAAATTTTTTTTTTTAATTTTTCCCCTTTCCCCTGCGTGTGTGTGTGGGAACTTTCCCCCCTCCCCCTGCCCCCTCCGCCGTATATGTGACCATGGCCGTACCGGCTGCTTTGATCCCTCCGACCCAGCTGGTCCCCCCTCAGCCTCCGGTCTCAACTTCTGCCGCCTGCACCACCACCACCACCACCTCGTCGTCGGCCACCTCGTCGTCGGCCACCTCCTCTCCGTCTCCGTCCATCGCTCCCCCGGCGGCCGCTTCGGGGACAAACCTATTCCGGCCGGAGCCCATCGCAGCGGCGGCAGCGGCGGCCACAGTCACCTCCACCACCAGCGGCGGCGGCGGTAACGGCAGCGGCGGCGGCAGCGGCGGCGGCAGCCCCAGCCTGGGCACCGGCGGTGGCGGCAGCAGCAGCGGCGGCGGCAGCAGCGGCGGCACCTCCACTCCCAATGCCAGCGCGGCCAGCGCGGCCGGCAGCCTGCCCGGCAAGCCCGTGTACTCGACCCCGTCCCCGGTGGAGAACACCCCCCAGAATAACGAGTGCAAGATGGTGGATCTGAGGGGGGCCAAAGTGGCCTCCTTCACCGTGGAGGGCTGCGAGCTCATCTGCCTGCCCCAGGCTTTCGACCTCTTCCTGAAGCACTTGGTGGGGGGCTTGCACACGGTCTACACCAAGCTGAAGCGGCTCGAGATCACGCCCGTGGTCTGCAACGTGGAGCAGGTCCGCATCCTGAGGGGGCTGGGGGCCATCCAGCCCGGGGTCAACCGCTGCAAACTCATCTCCAGGAAGGATTTCGAGACCCTCTACAACGACTGCACCAACGCCAGGTAAGCGCCGCAAGGCACACGCGCGCCCCGCCGCCCCCCCCGCCGCCGCCCCCGTCCCACCCCCGCGCGGTGCGGTCCGGGCGAGCGCTGCGCCGCGTCCCGCTGCCCCCTCCCGTGCTGCCCCGCCGCCCAGCCGGCCTTCTCCGCTGCCAGCGGCGCTGCTTCTTGGTGGGACGGAGGGACACAGGGGGAAGGGAAGGCGTGTTTGTGCCCCCCTCCCGCTACGCCCTGCAAGTGTCGCCCTGTCATTGTCCCTTTCCCTGTCCCCCGGGCCGAGGCGTGCCGGGGGTAGGGGTGGCCGCGGGCATCGCAGCGCGGGAGCGGAGGGCCGGCGGGGGTGGGAAGGGGCCAGAAAGTGCTTTCTGGCTGAACCCCTAGCTGAAGTTTATCCTCGGATGTATCTTTAAAGCGGGCAACCCTGGGAAAAAGCCGCCCGGAGGTTGCACGGAGTGGGCGGGGAGCGGTGCTGATGGGGGCATAGACACCGGGGTGTCGTGTGAAGTGGGATGGGGCGCGGAGCTGCCCGAGCGCCGGGCCCGTTCCAGGGCGATGGAGGCCGCTTGGCCATCAGCTGCTGTCACATATCCGAGGGGGCACGTGCACTTTTTGTGTAGGGCTGTAAGGCAGTTGCCACATGGCGAACGGGGGAGGTGAAGGGAGGGCGGGAAGACGGCGAGGAGGAGGAGGAGGAGGTGGTGGCGGCAGCGGCTTTTCTTTGGGGTAGTGGGGAGAGGTGCCAGGCGGTCGGGCTGGGCTGCTTCCTCTGGTGCGGGGGGGGGGGTGTCGGTCCCCGAGGAGCAGGTGCGAGCAGCTCCGGGCCCCCGCCAGCCGAGGAGGAGACGGGGCCGCGGAACGCGGCAGGGATTTGGCGAGGCTGGATCCTGCTGCCGCGCAGAGTAACGCGGGCGCGGAGGGCGGGGAGCAGCGCTGCGGGCGGTGCGGGGGCATCCCGCACCCCGCGGGCCGGGGAAACCGCGGGGGGGAGGTGAGCCCCAAACTTGCCACAGCCGGGGATGGGTGTTGGGGGAATAGAAGGAGCTTCAAAAGAGGAAATTCCTGATGCAATAGCTGCCGCCTTTGCAACGTAGAGCGAAAGCATGGGGCTGTTATCTCTCAATCTGTAGGTTACAGGGGCTGAACCTGCACGATAAGGAGAAGGGATCGCATAACTGCCGTGACCCCGAGATCAGAGCGGTCGGAAGCGCCTCCAGTTCCCGGCGGCTCTCCCCCTGCCTCGGGCGGGGGCGGGGGGCTCGGGCTCTGCCGCGCTGCAGGGCCGGCGGGAACTTCCCACGGAGGAGGTCGTGGACAAAGTCCCGATGCTACTTTCAATACACCCAAACAAACAGACCGGGCTCGTTTCACTTTCCTATTGTCAGATTTCAAGGTGCAGCAACAACCAGCACGTGGGGAATTAACCCCACGCGGTGCCATGCTCCTGCCCGTCCCGTCCTGTCGCCAGTGGCGGGGGGTGTGACATCCCCTCCTCCCTCTCTTCTTCCCCCTAATTCAGCAGAGGGTGCCTTGCAGTCATTAGCATAGAGCCAGGCGAAGCAGAGCACTTACTCTGCGGTAGCAGTTGCTAGATGGATTGTTGAAGTTCCTGAATATTCAGGGCAGCGGGACAAAACAGCCTGGAATAACTTCCAAGCGCTGACATAACTGTAGCTGCTCGGGTAACTCTGCTGTTGTTTCATGTGGAATCAACATGAATATTAATAGCTGCTCTTAGACCATTGTTGGGTTGGGGGTTTTGTGTGTGTGTGTCCTTGTGGTGTGCAATTGCAACAACTTTGCAAGAGTTCCAAGATTTGGTCCTTGAAATAAACTCATGGAAGTTTTACTCTGCCACAGCCATAACCGTGTGAATTTTAATTTGAACATGTAGAATTAAGAAATACAGAAACTTCCTTTTTTTTTGGAGAAGGGGGGCGGGAGGGGGCGTATGGAGACACCAATTCCTGGACTTGGCAGGGGTATAAAAGGGTTTGGCAGCCTCGTTGTAACATGGCTTGATTATGTCAACAGCACAGAATCGGCTGTGTTTCAGCTGTTCCTGAGGTCTGCTGTGTTATCATCCAGTGTTGTAGAAATTACAGTAGTGGGTTCAGAAGTGAGTAGGATTTGACCCTTAAAAAGTGTAATTGTAGTAGACTTACTTATACATCCATTAAGCAAATAAATTAATGGAAAGGATATACAATAGGTATGCAAAATGTATTATTACAGTGTAAACGAATAAAGCAAAGTGGGTCAGTGAGTTTTGGTCAAAATGGATGATATAATGGGAAGATAAATCTGTACTTGCTTTCTGAATTTCCCCTCTAATACGTTTAATTCTTCTTTCTTTGCAAATTATTTTTAATTATTTCTGACATTACAGTAATTATGCAGGGTATTTTGGTCTAGTCAGTTTAGTGATTTAAGCGACCTTTCCTGACTCCCAGTTACTGCATACTTTAGCTGGGTGATGTCTTTTTGTATCCCGGGTGGACACTTTACTGTTGAGATGGAAACTGGAAGAGCCAACTCCATCCTAGCGGCTAAATTGTTATACTCATCAGATGCAAAAATTTTGAACCAGCATCTTATCACTGTTATATTTGTCTCGTAATCAGCTGATGCACTCGAGTACGCTAATCCCTTTTTGGAAAGCTTCATCAAGGTTAATATGTTATTTAATCAAAAAAGGCATCCAAATAAAGCCATTACTTTGTTGTTCTTTAAATGGATTGAATCGTTAGTTGCCAGTTGCTGTGGAAATAATTTGTAATAACTTATTTTGAGACGGAAAAGTTTTAGATGTGTTTCACCAAAATGATACATTTTAACTGTGATATTGCTATTTAAAAAATCAATAAAACACCAAGGGATTTTCTATTGAATGCTTAATGTGGAGGTCTGTAAAGTGAATTGGTTTCTGTGTTTATTTGTGATAGTACTAATAATAACATGATACTAAAGGACCTTTTTCTAAATTAGGCTTGTGTATCAGTTCACTGGAAAAATAAGCTTCCGTTGTGGAAGATGACTTTTCTTTTCTGGTCATAGTGACCTTTGCTTTTATTTTCCTCATAAAAAGCATTGGCTGCCAAACAGAAATCCAGGAAATAGCAAACTGTGCATTTAGCTTACATTCCGATTAAACGGTTTGACATTAATGGGATGCTAGAAAGCCATATGCCAAACAAATAGGGGAAGGATAAAGGCGAAACATGGAAAATATTTAGAGCTACTAGATGCCAATCGAGTCAGGTTTCTTGAATGTGTGGGTGAAAGAGACTAGCGAACTGTGCACTGGATGTCACCTGCCTAGGATTAATGACCTGGAAGCTATTGATCCCAGATTGTTTCTGGTCTCTTGTGTTTTGAGCACTTGTTGTGGAATTTTGCCATGCTGGGTCCCTTTCTAGAGTTTTCCCATAGACTTAGGCTGGCTTTGGATTGTGCCCACCCGAGTAAAGGCTAAAAGCATGCGCTTTCTCCTGACCTCCCTTCTGTGACCAGGATATGTTAATCTTTTCTGACATTTGAAGATGATTTTGAATGAGTTCATTGACATTCATACTTAAAGCGAGGAATTATTTGCAGCCTTTGGAAGCTATTTACAGTTTTTGGAAAACAACCTAATTGATTTTTGAATATAAAGGGGTAAAGATGCTGAACATGAAACAATTCTTTTCAAAGCCTATCTTACATGGCATTTAATCAGTCCCTCTTTCCTAGCTTCTGCTTCTCTCAAATTATGTGGACCTAGCATATCCTTGTTTACTGAATACTGTATGCTTGCATAGCTTTTTTTCCCCCCAGTTTGTATTAATTAAAAGGGTATCTCACCCAGATAGGTTAGTACAGATCATAGATACTTTAAGTGAGCAGGTCAGCAAGTGCAGCTGGAAGGAATGTCAAATATATAGTACCTGTGGTTTATATTGATGACCTTCATTCTTGCCACTGATTATTACAATATAATCAGAGAAATGTGGAAGGCTTTACAAGCAAAGATGACTTCTGGAAGTCCAGAAGATAAATTGTAGTAACTATAAAGAAGGAGTAAAAGGTTTGGAAGTGATTTCCTTAAACAAAATAAAATATCCAGTTGCTCATAATAACAGTACTTTAATATTTATCTTACATTATGTGTTTAATGATAAATATTGTCATTTAAAAGCTGAGATCCTTGGACCATGCTTACGGCAACGGGACAGAGCTATTTATCCCTTTAATCTGATACTCCATTTGCTGGCAGTGGCAGGGTATCTGATACTTTGGAAGGGAACACTTTGCTGTGAGCGCTGGCTGCCTGTTAAGAAGTGCTGCCGTCGCTGTTCCCGTGCAGGGAGGCGAGAGCCTGCTGGTGATAGGCAGGGGGACTTCTGTATTGCTCCACATGATCTTCCTCAAGGATTCAATTTGATTAACTCCTTTATCTTATAGCTATGAGTATTGATAAAGTTTTGTGTGGTGGGTTTTTTTTCCCCTTTTAAAATTAAGAAGCCTTTTCTTGGCAGATGTAGTTTATGTAAAAAAAGCAGTTTCATTGTCAGGTTTGTATCAACTTTACTTACAAGAAAGGGCTATATGGATAGCTTTGTTATTTCCTCATTGCCATCTCTGTTCAAATTCTTGGTTCAGTTTCAGGCTGAAACTGAACCAAGTTTCAGTTGGTTCAGTTTCAGGTCAGCTTCTGTCTCTTTCTGGAGCCAGAGGCACCCACCTGGGGATGCTGAGCCCCCTGGGCACATGGAGCAAGTGCCCCACAGTGTGTCCCTATGGGCCCAACCAGGGCTTCTTCTCTGCCCCTCCTCAGCACCATAAACCAAAATGCACTCAAAGAACTCTTATTTACAACTTGTCCTGCTTCATATTCTGCAGTCTGGAGTGGGTTCTGAATATTTGTTGGAAACGCTAGTCTTGTTTGACTGCCATTTAGTGTTTTTTCTGTTTTCCCCTGTTCCTAGATCGTTCCAGACGTCTGTTTTTGCCCATCTCTGTGACTGGTCATCTAAAGTGAATTGCATATGAAGCAGAGAATTTTCATACACTGGATTGAATTTTAATATTTTCCTTTTGAACTACTTAATTGATATATTAAATTGTTGCTGCAATCCCTGCTGGTCTGGTACAAGTAAATCCCTTTCACCATTGCCAGTGTTTCTTAGTCATGGAAAAGCTTTACAAGTTTAGCTGTAAAAATTCATCAATGGCTGCAGGATAGCAGTGTGTAGTCAGAAACTACTGAGTTTTATCTAAATTGTACAAGCCAGTGAAAGAAGAGTGCAAAGCAACCATGATGACTGACTCATTTTAAGCAACAGGACTGGATTTAGATCCTCTTTATTCTTTTATAAGTAAAATATGTTTTGTTTTAAAAATAACGTTTAGGGCATCTGCTTTGCATTATGAGTTAATTCCATTCATTGTTTTAAAATAGTGATTAACCTTTTGCAAATTATATACTGCACATGAACAGTAATTTTTTCAATAATCTTTAAATGTGCATGCTGTAACAGCGCCATAATGTGGACTGACATAATAGGAATTGACAGTAAATTTTTAGTTGCCTAAATACGTATTTAAATGATAGAGCTGAAGAGTCATCTGCAGAAAGCTATTATGATCCAGAGAGTTAATTCATATATAGATAATTTCTCCAGTGCGAATTAAGGAAGGATTTTTCTTTTTCAATGATCATTTAAATTATTTTCAAAAATCCTGAAACATAAACCAAAAATCTTTATATTTAGAATCAAGAAATGTCTGTGACTTGAAATGGTAAAATCTGATTTGCTTTGAGAAATAACTTTATCCTTAACCCACTATGTTCTTCTTATTTATCTGATATGTGCTCAGCCGGGGGCATCTCCTAGCAAGTGCTGATGTTTCATTTCACAGGCATTGCAGAATATTCAAGTGTAATCTACAAAATATGGAATCTTAGCACTGACTGTTAATAACTGCAAACTGTTTTAAACATTTTTCTTTTTTCTTTTTTTTTCTTTTTTAAGCAGAAGAAAAGGAAAAAGGGTAATAGGATATTTTCCATAGTATTAAGTAGAAAAATGCTGTCACTCAATTTCATGAGAGGAAGCATCAGTTTTTGACCATCCACTTATGTCCCAGTTCGGAATTTTCCACTCTAAATCACTCATGGTGATTAGCTGGGAAACTACGCTGGGGAAAGATAACTCTGAAAATACTGAAAACTTGCTTTCTCCACTGTGAATTTCCATAGGTCTCTTTTAGAGATGGGATATTGGACCGAAGAGACTCTGAGCGGTAGTTCAGGCAGGATACATCCACCAAAATTAATCAAAGTGCTTGCGTGAGTTGCGACTGAGGAAATGGATCACAAAATGTATTTTAGCTCACCTTGCTTTAAACAATGTTTTGTGATAATTTCTTTTAGGGTGAACATCCTCTTATGGCAAGTGGATTGATATGTACAATGCATTTTGCAGGATTGAATGGAAAAATCTTCCAAATCATGTATATCAAAACACTTCCTTAGTTGTAGGCAGAAACTTTTTGAAATAAAATAAGCCTTTTTTGGCTAGTGTTCATGAAATTATGCTTTTGATACAATAAAATATTCCAAACTTTTTATAGTGCACTCCTGAGAATACTCGTGTGGGTAACACTTAACATAACTTTCTGTTAATTATTCTATTTAAAGGTACCCTGTTCACTCAAAAACTAATTTATTTAAGAAGTTTTCTTTGTATCCCACATAATTTGTATCTTCATCATGAATAAGAAAGCTATTTCAGTATGAAAAAGAAATATATTCTTTGTTACAAATATTGAACAGTAGGATTTTATGGCCATTGAAAGGCTGAAATTAGCCATAGTCCAGGAACAACAGAGCAGATGCAATTAAAATTTGCTGGTGCACTTTGCCACAACAACTGGATTTTTTTTTTCCCATTAAAATAAGAAGATGTTTTAGTAACGGATTTTTTTTCATCCTTATAATTTATAGAATTAGTCCCCAAATTGACCAAATAGCTAAATTATGCCTTAATTCCTTTTGATCTAAAGCAAGCTCGGGTTCAAGCAAAGCTTTCAGACTAGTTTTCTTATTCACATTATAATTTTATGCGATACTAAATATACTGAAAAAAGTGTACCTTCGCTGTTAAAACATATTTTTTTACATTCATTTTGTTCCTTAGATTGTGTGACTGAATGAGAGGGCGCAGTAGGTGTGCATACAGATTACGTGACTGACAAAATAACAAGTGTTACATACTGGAGTTGGATGGGGAGAAGGGTAAGAATGGGAGTACGTGGGACTGCTGCACATGCTTTGGGTAATTGACAGCTGAAATATACTTGTAACGTTAAGGTGCCATGATTGAAGTTCCTAACTCTGAATGCTCATGTTAGATCACTTGTTAACAATGCTGTACTGAGATCAGGTAATATGTATTTTACATTTGGAGTAGAAATTGTTGTTTGGGACATGTCTCTCAGCATATGCGTGTATTTACAAACTGTTGTACGATACAAACGATTTTTGAATTCTGCATCTGGGAAATGCTTTGCTTTTTCATTTTACATGAAATGATTGTAAGGAATCAAAAATAAAGTTATATAAAGTAAAACATAAAGGCAATAGGCAATATATTGTATTACTATTTAATAACATCTTTTGTAACCTTGATTTTATATTGTTCTCATACTTATTAATAATTTATTTTTTTTAAAGAGCTCGATCATGATTTTATATATGGGACAGAAAAACCCCTGCTTTCTGGTATCAGATACTGTATTTTTAAGAGAAGTACAAGCAGTGTGTTACAGTTTTGTACAGTTTTTACAGTTTTGTAATAAATCTAGTCAGAGATTATTGATAGTTTGAGCATTCCTTAAAGAAAACATTACTAAAGCTATTATTTTTTACTTATTTTTTTCTAAATGTGATAAAAATATAAACTTAATGCTTTAATTGGTTTTATACCATGTTTTAATGGATGACAATGTTATCTGTTTTTATGAAGCATATAATTTGTTTCCAGTCTCTTGGCCTGCTGTAAAAACCTTTCTTTGTTGGACAAGGTCACCTGCAGGACTTAGTTATTTACATTAAAATAACAGTGCTATGGTTTTAAACTATTTGTGTAACTTTAAGAATGCAGATCGGCCTGTTGCTTTCAATAGCCTACATGTATCTTTTAAACCAAGCATATGCAAAATATATTTGGAAGTGCTATGAAAGAATCAGTTGACATCTTAGGTAGGAAGGTGGATTGCTGTGTACTTTCTTGCATTTGCACTAAAGCACTGAAAAAATGCTTGAGATTCAGTGTCTTGTAAATTAACGCTTGTTGCATAAAGTAGGTTCATGATGCGTCTTTTAATGCATCATGCATTTAATGCAATCTTAGTGTTTTTATGAGCATTCTTTTGTATTAATGAATTTTAGGAAATTGAGGCAAAATCTTTGCAGGCATGAGTATCAGAATTTGGTATAACCTGTCACTTCATACCCTCTGCCAGGATTTTTTGTATTCATTTTTGTAGTACAGATGCAGCCTGTCCCTTTTTGAAGGGAATACATGCTCCCAAGATATGTGCCATGATTGTAATTTTTCACATTTTAGTGCTGATTCTCACTGGTAGTTTGCTGGGAAGGAAGTGAAACAGTTTTTCAATTACCTTCTGTTTCCTTAACAGTAATTTACTGCATGGGGGGGAAGAAAATACCTCAGGTGGCATTAAATATGTAATAAGGACTAATACAAGTGAATAGTAAAATTTTTTGGTTTTGTTTTTGTTTTTTTTAAATATGTTTCTCTCTTAGCTTGTGAGAACAGTTCCTACAACTCAGGTGACATGTAGGATTTTGTTATTTCTCCGTGTCTGTATCTACCAGTAAAGCCTAATTTCACAATTCTGGTGCAAGTTATATTGCCTGTTGTTCTAATACAAAGCATGATTGCTTGGTTTGTTATGAATTTTTTTAAGCTGATACTCATAGCTTTTAAGAGACCAGGTTAAAAAATAAACTTTAAATGGTAGTAAAATATTTTGTCTTGCATTACTGGGCATTGTAGATGGTTTGTGATTCTACTGGTTCCCTTTGAAATGAATTTGCTGCTGAAATACGATGATAAAAATGAGAGTAGTAGAAAAAGAAGGTCTTACTAGAGTAACTTACAATTTAACAAATAGTTATTATAAAATACAGTTTTGAGAAACTATGAGTCAAATGTGTTAGAAATACTAATTTACCAGCATATAGCTGTTTCGGGAGCGTGCATGCAAGTCATGTAAGAAGGGAGCCATAGCATTTCCTGGGGAGGGCATCAGTGAGATTTTTAGTCAACATGTTTAGGGATAGCCACAGCTGTTGGGTTGGCTTGAGGCCACCTCAAGGTACAACAGGTGGAACATTGCTAAGAATTAATAAACTTTCAACAAATTTTGTTGTTCAGAGCTTCTCTGGCACCATCTCACTAGAGTGGCAGAAAGGGTGGATTTTATCTTGAGAAGAAGCAGCCCACTGCTGTAGTTTGTACATATCAGATTTGCACCCTGAGAAGTTTGCTCAAACAACCTGAATTTCTTTGTTATCCTTCCTCTGCTCTTTGAATCTATTTAATTGACCCAGAAGACATGCAGTCCTACACAGAGGGCTTTGTTGCTCAGCTGAGTGGTCATTTTGGCCTCATTGCAATAAAAGTCAGGCTCTAGGACACAGTGGATGGGATGTGGTGTTAAACAGAGCAATTTCAGGTGGTTCTGAAATTGTGGAGCCTTCACTGTGTTTAGCTCTCTGCTGCTGAGCCTGTGCTAATGTGGGTCTGCCAAGAGAGTTTTTTCTCCATCTTTTCTGGGGACCCCTTCTGTGATTTTATCTCATTCAACCTTATTTTACATGTCTTAATACTTAGGACAATTAGTAATTAGTGACAATTAGTAGTCTTAATTGGGACAATATAGTGATATCATGAGAAGTAATACAATAGCAGTTATGAAATACATGTGTTCAGAAATATTCTGAAGTATAACTATATGAGTAGAACTCTTAGACATTCAAGGAAAGAAGAATGTTCTTAGTTAAAACTGCTGGCATGGTTATGTATAAGTTTGTCTGCTCTTTGGTGTGCCAGCTGATGAGAGAAAAGTAATTTTTCTTTAAGAGGTGAAAAATGCAGAGCCAACTAATTCTAAATACTATTCTGTGAAATTGTGTTCAACCCCTGTAAGTAGTTTTCTGTGTGGAAGGTGTACTCTGAACAGGATGGGTATATCTTTTCAGCTTGGCTAATCGCTTCCTTTCAGAAATCCAGAATGCATGCAGATTTGAACTTGTAGCCAGGAAAAAGTGCTGCCATGCTTCAAATTGCCAAAGGACCTCAGGGGACAGAAACTTGACCTGGTTTTATGAAACCATAGAATTACATTTATACAAGTTACCCCATGGGAAAAGAATGAACTGATCCCAATTCATTTCTAAATTCTGGGGCCTTACGGGTCACATTTGAATTTTCTCCTACACCTGTTTTTCTACTAAATTTTTCTGAGGCCAGTTTTAGAAACTTACTTTACATTAGGTATGGGTCAATTGCCTAATATTTAACAGTTCAGTATTCTAATTCTTTAATATGTCTAATGGTTTCTCAATATAATTAAGCTGCAAAAAGTTTAAATTATAGAATTTGTTTGGTATGGGCTAAATCCTCAAGCCATGAACTCTCCTCTGGATTTAATAACTCAGGCTTTGTTTTCCTGCATGTGAATAGGGGAGGCAGTGACTGGTGTCACTCCATGTTGTGTGGGTTGTAGAGAAGAGAGCAGCTCTGCAAATATTGGGCTACTAACCTGGAATGTGGGATACTGTGGCTAAAGTTGGGATCACCCAATGAGACAGTTCACAACAAGACTTCCACAACTCCATTCTTCCTTTCTCCTTCCCTTAGTTAGACTAAAAATTTGGGATTTGGGAAATCATAGTTCATCTTGCCTCCTCTTGGAATCAATTAAAATAATGAGTAGGTGCTCCCATGGCATTCCTCCTTCAGTACTTTGGTTTGAGCTGGAAGCCTGAATACCCCAGGCTTACCACTCTCTGGTGAGGTGGTGTGGTATTTATGCTGTTCAAGTGTTCCTGCTGGTGTATTGCCAGGTTGGACTATGCTAAGTTGAAATAGTGGGCCCTAAGGGCATGGAAGGGTTCCTTAGTTCAAACACTTAGAGGGTTACATTAAAATTAGAATTAGCTTGCATTTTTATTTATTTAACAAACTAAGTGAGTGTTCTGTTCAGCTTAAGTTTGCCTCAGCAATTACTATCCCATAGAGGTTCTGCAAACCTTCCAGGCTTTGCTTTCACCTTCTTTTCCTATTCTCAGTCAATCTTCTAAATCCTTGAAATATATTTTCAGTGTTGAAACTGGCATTAAGTGCCTGCATAAGTCTACCTGTATCTAGTAAGTGAGTGGCAGATTTGGATACTATTAATCTAGTATAGATGCTTTTGTCTTTAATGCCATCTTAACGCTCCAGATCATCTGAACAGCTCAGCTGATGATCCCTGGCTGTAGGCTTTCAGTTTGTCAGTGTGGATGTGGCAGAAGGGACTAGTTCTGAGTTTGTAGTCCGTTTTTTTGGCTTGGGCAAAAGGATTGGTAGGTGAGAAATGGATATAAGGGTGTTACCAAAACAAGTGAGAAGATGCTTATTTACTCTGGTTATTTGTTTCTCATACCAGTGAATTTTTCTGTGCAGTTTGTGTTGAGTCATTCATGGCTTCACCAGTCTGGATAATCCAACTCTTTCATGAGGTATCATTGTAGGGACAATATCAAATGCTTAGCCTTATTTTGACTGGCAAAGTGGGAGGCAGGTCTTCTAAATGGTGATTACTTATCACCATTATGTATTTATTATAAATGTGTACATCGTGTCCCATCAACAGGTTTTACTGCTATGTAGTGCTGATATCCTAAGTGGGCAGAGTGGGGGTTGTTTTGTTCCAAGACACAGCAAATGGTTTTGTTCCCATATGATTTTTAATGGAAAGTACAGAGGTCCAGTTGCAATTCGGGGCTTAAACAATTTTCTTATTTGCTTGGCTTTTCCTTGTAGTTCTGTTGTTAGAATTTCTTCGAATTTTGCTGCATCCAGAGTAAGTTTAAATCAGACTAGTCAACTGACTGATCAATAAAATGTTTTGGGTGCTTTATGATTTTGGTGGTAAATAAAGGGAATGAAATTAAATTTAAGAGCACCTATAGGTGGCAATAAATTCTTCATTGTGATTGAAATGTTTGTCTTAAATTCTCTTTGCGTCTAAAGTAGAGTAAAAAAAATAATTTTGTTATATTTTTGATCATAGAACAGCAAATGAGAATGAAGGAACAAATTCAAATCTTTGAAAATTCAAGGTCTCCCTTTCTCTTTCCTCTTCTCCTGGTTACTTTCTTCTCCTCACACAGCTGTCTGGATTTAGAAAAAAAGAAAACAGATGAAAATTTACAATTCTTTGTGGAAGCTGTATTTTATGAGGCACTGTGAAAACTTCAGATACAGAGGATGCTTAGTGGGAGCAGTTGCTAACCCTAGCAGTAGCAATAGGGACAAGAGCCCTGAGGCTATGGGGCTGGGAACATGCTGAAGAGTAGCATCGTGAAGAGGCAGAAGGGAAAGGCTGTTTGACAGCATGTTAAAGCAAATTTATCCGGTGTTGCTGTCACATGCGGCCTTACAAGTTTACATATGTATGATCAAATTTTCAGTCTTTGGATCACAACTGTGTCCTTTCTCTTCGTTAAGTAGGGCTATGTTTAGAGTAGTGCCTGGGAAAGCAAGTAAGAAGAAATAAGCTTTACTGTAGATTGTAATGTTGGGCGAGATTTTGAAGTATGGCAGAGATGTTATGTTAAATGGGAATGAAAAAAATCGTTTTTGTCACTAATACACATAATCTGAAAATTCTTACCTATGCTTTGTATAGTTCTGAGTTTATTTCAGAAGTATACATGTGTAATTCCTGTTTCTTCCTATTTTTCCATATCCCATGTGCAGCAGTGAACATGGTCACTATGATATTGGGTTCTATGTAGAAGTCTTAATCCTGCAAGCAGGAAGCTTTGCTTTGTGTAAGGAGTCCTGGTGCGTACAGCATCTCAGTTGGATGATTTAAAGTAATAAAATTATGCAGGTCCTTAAATATTATCGATATTGGTACTCAGAAAGCATAGCTAGCAGAGTTTTCATAAACCAGAATTTCACAGACAGCGGCAACCAAGTGTGGGAGTGATCAAAGGACATTATTTGTAATCAAAATGTGAGTTAGGTGTTATAAAACAACTGGTGGGTGCTTGTGTGCATGTGAAATTTGCTTACACGAGTAATCCCATTGATTTAAATGAGAGCATTCAAGTGATGAAAACAGGTTCAACGTGAGAATGTTCAGAAGATGGTGACCTTAGAAACAGACAGTTGTCTTTGGAAGTATTCAAAGGGGGGTTATTGAAACTTAAAGCTGAGAGTTGGCGTTTGAAGGCAGGAGCAGCTAGAGAGGTGTTCAGGGAGCTCACCTGCCAGATAATAATGTGTTTTAATGATGCTGGTTAACTCTGCATCAACTTTCTCATACTCTTTTTTGGGGGGTATGGGGGAAGGGATGGGAAGGAGGGCGAGAGAGGGACGGTGACAGCAAGGCTGTTTGTTTTTCCAGAAAGTTGTTTGTGATTTCAGGTACTCATGGGAAATCTCTTGATCAGATTCACATCTGTTCCTGTCAAAGTGGGTGCTAAGATACCGGTCACCCAGCAACCATGTCCAAGAGGGAATTGGGCCGATAATAACTTCAAAAAGGAATGACAGATGCTAGATTAGGATGAAAGACAAAACGCATGAAAAATGAGCTTGTTAGAATAAAAAAATTGTTCAAGCACCTTCATGCAAATTAAATGAATATTGAACATTTGCATGCAGTAATTTCTAGTTTTTCTGTTGATTGAGAGGAAATAAAGACTGTACATATAAAAACATAAATGTGGGTGTTTTTTTTTTGCACCAATTAACATACAAAGCAGTATCTTTCTTCTAAAAATGAGATTAGCCACCTGGGTGCTTGGCTGTATCCCACATATGTCACAACATTTTTGTAATGTGTGTGCTTCTGTTGAAGAAACACCTTATCTAATTCTTTGTAGCAAAACAAACAAGGAAGAAACCTTATATTAATTTTAAAATACTTTCGGTTAGCATCGTTCTGTTTTTTTTCAGCTGCGGTTTTCAGAGCTGAATTATTTCCTGCTGTCCTTGAATTCAATTGGTATAATGTGCATTAATAAAAGATCACATAAGATGAGTTCAGACCAAATGCTAAGGTTTCCTATTGACTGGTCAAACAATACATATTTTAAAACACCATGTCTGTCGGGGTAACATGAAGAAGAAATAGTCACTTTCCATGCCTATGCATTAAGATAATTTAAATAAACTAACAGTTTTTTTATTGAAATGTGCATATAACAATCAGAATTTAGAAAAGAATGATAAAATGTTCTGATTGAGAAAGGGCTCTGTGTCTTGCTTTAGCAATGTCTAATGTGGTCACGTACAGAAATTGATTTTCTTCAGAAATTAATTAATTTTTCATATCGCCCTAAGCTGCAGTTAAAAAGAGTGCATACTTGTCTGTTTTTTCCAGAAATATTGCCTAATCATATTAATACCATTGCCCCAAGGATGAAAAGATAATTGTACAAATGCATTTGGAAATATGTATCACTGAGTATTTATGATTAAATTATGCAAATGACCCAGCTCTCATCCTTTCCAGACCCAGATTGTCTAATTAGGATTGATATGCTGAATAGATGTTCCAGAATTTGAATACAAGCATGTCCAAAGAGCAGAAAATTGGAAATGACAAGGCTGAAATGCTAAGAAAAGTGTCTTTCCCTTTTATACTTTACTAATGTGGTGTTAGCAGTTGCAGTTTTTCCTTTGGCTATATTGTGTGACTCATGTGTCCTACAAGAAATAAGTCAGGAAAGAAAAATCAACTTTCATAAATAGCTTTACTTTGCTCTGGACTTACTTTTCTTTAAAACTCTGCTAGCAGTTCCTCTCCCCTTTAAAGCTTTGAATCCTTCATGTTAAAATAATGATGTATTCCACATAAATTACTTCTTAATTTGGAGCACTGTTGTTTGTAGCTTGTCTCCAGCTGCCAGCTGCCAGTGCTAGATATTTAGCTTGTCAGCTTCTCGTATATTCAGATGAGATTTACACACCTCACTATTTTAAGTTAGGTGGGGTTTTTTGGGGGGGTTCTTATTTTATTGGAATTCACAACCCCTTAATGTAACCACCTTTTTTTTATTTTTTAATTTTAAGGAGGGGAACTGATATCTCATTACACTTGTTTGTAGACATTCTGAGTTGAAATAATAGCTATCAGCAGTCTACAGCATTTAAACCCTTCTTTTTCAGTGGACTGTTTGTTCATTTATCGCTCTTGGGAAGCTGGGAGAAGAGCCTGGTGAGGAGCAAGGAGGAGTAGTGAACTGTCAGTACTTCAGCCATTGTTAGCAGCAGGAGTCGCTCCCTCTGAACTCTGTTGGCTCCTGCTACCCATCTGCGGGATGATGGATTGCTATGTTTAATACATTTCAGCTTTTGTCTGTCATAGTGTGGATAGACAGCGCTATCAATTATTTCAACAGTGATTAGAGCGCTGGTTGTACCCACTGCTATTGGGCAGGCACCTCCCAGGAATGTCTGATGTAGGAGCTCCTTGGTACTCTCCCCACGCAGATGACTTGCTCGGCTAACTTGAGGTGGTTTTAGACACCTACTAAAGACTGATGGGAATTGTTAAATCCGCACAGCTGCCCTGCAACAAAATTCAGACACCCCTGCAGATAGTGTGGTACCAGCCTAACCCAGAGAAAAATGTGTTGTGCTTTGGCTGGGTGGGGCTGGGAGCAGGGATGAGCTGGGGTGCGATGGCAGCAGCGCTCAGCCCATCTGTGGGTGAGTGTGCGGCTGCTGGTGGCACGGGCGGCGTGCAGGGACTGCGTGGAGGCAACGAGATACGACGTGACATGTGTCATACGAGCATTTGCTAAGCCGTGGGTGCTTTGTGATTCACGAGTCCACAGGCTGAATGATTTCAGCCACCAGAGAAGTCGCTGTACACCAGCACAACATATGCCCTGGAGTATCTTCTAATAATTATAAAATGTTGCAGTAGACATATAGATTGGAAAAAAGTAGATAATTTTGGTATGGACATTACTTCAGACAAGAGGATGTATATTGTTTTCATTACTATCATGTCAATTTTCCACTCTTAGAAAAAAGTATTATTCAAAACCTTGTGTGAAACAGTATTGTATTAGAAACAAAAAGGTAACTATGCTAACTAAAGCATATAATACTGGCTTTAAAAGATGCTTGACCCAGTTTTCTTGATTTGGACCATTGCCCACCATGACAGGCCAGGCTGAGGATAACTTTCATTTCATTTTGAGCTGAGGGAGGAAGGGAAGTTAAATCAGAAGATATTAATCATCCTTGATTTAGCTTTCTGAGTAGAGAATTTAATTTACAGAACCAGAAGAATGAGTAACTACTAAAAACTACCATTAGGAGAAGTGGCAACCGGTCTTAAATGTGCTTTCTTTACCCTTATTTCACTCTATATTCACTTGGCTGCTGCACTGTTTGCTTTAAAAAAATTTCTTTCCTTTTGCTTATACCAGAGTTCAACTTCTTCAGCTCTGCTTATAGGCAGTGGTTTGCCATTTCTCTATTGTGCTTGCTGGAAATCCGAGCTCCACAGCACAGTCATGGGATGCCATTTTTATTCCTTTTTAAGATGATCCAAGCAGTGGCAATGCTCACAGGGAGGAGTGTTCATGATAATTAAAAGCTGGAGTTTACCTTTAAAAAAAAAAATTGGCAATTTGCCCAGGAGAAAATTCTGTCTTCAGTCACCATTTCTAATCTACTTGGCTGTTGGGAGTTATCTTCACTTTAAGAGTTGTCTGGTTTTAAGAGTTGTCTGAATGTTGAAATAGTTTTTTTGACATTGTTCCGAAGTGCTCACTTACCATATATGATGATCAGAAAATGTGAGGGCTATGTGGAAAAGAGTATCAGTAATAGGGTGGGAATAATCTTGACATTTATGGCTGGCAGCTTTTCTCTCAGTTTAGTCTCCCTTTGTTACTGATGTGTGGAATTACAAGGAAACAAGGAAACTTGAAATATACTTTACAAATTAAAGAGATATTCAGAAAAAATTAATGTGTTTATAAATAAACAGATTAATGCATAAGCGAGTTTAACATATTAAACTTTTACTGAATTTTTTCTCCTTTAGAACAAATGGCATTTGGCTAGGAGTTGTTCTTTTGCAGAGATCAATATCTGGAGCATTCATACAAAGAGGAAATAACAGCAACCTGAAAGTAAATGAAAAGCAAGTATTAAATATATCCATGTATTAGTTGGTGATGTGTTAATAAATGTATCACATAAATATGATAGGTAAAAGAATCAGATAAATGGTTCCTTAAGCAGATAAAAGGTCTATATTGTTTATATTCCTTCTGTAGAGGTGAGGCTGTGATTTACACCCTTTTTTGGGTAGCAGGACTTGTTCAGATAATTTTGTCTTTCTTCTGTTTCCTCCAGGCACCCTGATCGCACTCCTGTACAGCCGTGTGTGACCATTTTCGGCACAGGATCAGGTCTAGGTTGATGAAAATGCTGTCTCCCCCGCCTTCCTCTCTCCCCCTTCATTATTATTTTTATTAATCCTCATCTGTTTTGGGAAAACAGATCACCCTGTGCTTTCAGCAGCAGTTGTGTTGCTGCAAGTGGTGACACAATTGGGCAATAGGGAAAGAAATGAATGATGGGGGTGGGGGGGGAACCTATCTTCAATTTTATATATCAACATCTTGTCTGCCATGAAATTTTCCTGCATCCAAACAGCAGTGCCCTGAGCCTAGCCTGGAGAATGAACTGTGGATTACACAGCAGTTTTAACACTGTGTTTAAAAGGAGGACACAGGAGGGGAGTGAGCTGTAATGAAGGGAGGAGTAAAATCTTTGAAAGAAAGACATATGAAGGCAGTGGAAGGCACTTTCCTCTCTCTCTTGGAAATCTGCTTTACTACATCTTGGCAAGCTGTCCTGCTGTGTATTGCAAAACAAATGGGGTGGGTGTCTGAGGTAGAGCATTTATTTCTTCCTTTGGATGCTCCCTCTGGCCATATTCTGGTGGCAGAGAAAGCTGAGACACGGGCGTGCACCATCCTCCATACCCTGCGTATCTCGGCTTGTTCGGGAGAGAAGCCCACTTGTTACAGAGCATCCTCTGCTCTCTGGGACGTGCTGCACAGTGGAAGAACTCTGGAACTTAGGTTGAGCCTAAGTCTCTGCTGCTTAGGAGTGAAAGCCCTAAATTATTCTCTTTTTTAAGTGGACTTGTACCAGCCATGCCTCTTGCTCTTTAGTATAGAATGCATCTCCTATAGATATACAGGATCAGACAGTGCAACTAAGGCCTCTGAATTCTGATAGAGTATTAAATTACTGACTGCTGTTTTACTGTGAGGACCTAGTTCACAATCCTCCTGCCAAATATTAACGATGATGGAAATAGTGTACTGTCTGTAAGAGAAGTTAGCCTTTGTACTATTTTCCACAAGCTATATCAATAAAATTATATTAGTTTGCACTTCTTTAGGAATACCCTGTTCTCCTAGCTGTTTCAAACACCATTTGGTTTCTTGAGTGGCTTTTTGTAGATGTGTGGAAACGCATCTGAAGCTACAAGATCCTAGTCTACCCAGAAACAGTGGGGAGCTCAAGATTTCTCTGAGTAGGCATGGTTTTAGGAAAGCTTCACTCTGTTCAGAATGGTTTGAGTTCACTGTAAAGTAGGTTCCACTGTGCTAATCCTCTTGGAATGCAGCAATTATCACCTACCATATAGGTGTTAAGTGCTGAATTTCAAAGGGATTATCACTTTCCTCCTTCAGTGGCTAAGCTAGAAGAGAAAAGTTGTTAGTGCTTCTAAAGGGGAGGGAAGAGGGGAAGAAAAGAAACTCTCGTTTTCTTTCTGTGGTTGCCTCAGTCTGGGTACAGCAGAGCAAGCTGGTTTTCGCTACAGCTAGTTACTTTGAGTCTGATTTCAAGAATTCTAAAGGCATTTGTTTCCACCTCCCTGCTCCTTCCTCCGCCCCCCGGCCCCCAAAGTACCCTTCTTTTGTGGAAAGAGGCAATGACAACAGCCATTCAGAACAAAAACCGAAAGCTATGGAGGTGGACAAAATTACATAGGAAACCCGAAGTTATCTGCATCCTTAGACTGTGTTTTCATCATCTGGAAAGTTTTGTCAAGTTTACTTGACAACAGTCTGTAGAAGTTGGTATATTTTAAATCTAAAGATATACTTGATGGCTTTATTGGTGTTGCAGACAGAACGCTGGAAATCATCTGAAGACTATTTTTGTGCATATGCTTTTCCACGTGGCTTTTCTTTAACTGACATACTGATATTGTGTTTGCCCACTAGCTCCATTCACAATACAGACAGTACTGATTTCAGGTGGTTGTTGGATGAAGTGGAATTAGTGTCCTTGAACCCCTCTTCCCCTTTTTCATATCCATGCCTAAGAATATTGCATACATGGCTACTTCTGTAAGTGTTGGCTCCTGGTCAGTGAGCTGTTTTCTGGTACCTAATGGGCCAGGAAAGCAGGGCTGAGCTGGGATTCCCCAACAGTGCACCCCGGAGACCGTGCAGCAACCACAGGCAGTGTGAACTAAATGGGGAATGGTGGCTGGGGGGAGGGCATTCACATCTGGGAAAGGATTTAGGATGCTATAGGGGATAGAAGTAGCTAATAATGGGCAAGGGAGGGCTGCCTTATGGAGAAGTCTTGTTTCTGAAGCTGCACAATAACTAAAAGAGGCTTTCAGAGAAGAAGGAAGGATTTGGAGTTGTATTGATGTGATTAGGTTTCATAGAGGGAGATATGTAGAGTATTGAGTTAAAAGATTGGCTTCTATCCTGTTGTTTTCATTTTCGCTACCACTTCACTGGGATGAAGAATGATAACTTCTGTCAGAAGCATTTGGTTTAGAGCTGGATTTCTTAGTGTTAAGAATTTAAGAGTTGTAGTGCTGGGTTATAATCATTCCAGTTTCTTCACAGTCAAACCACAGAAATTAATGAATTTCAGAATTAAGGTGTATCAGGGTGTTTAAACAGGATTTTCCAGGAATTACTGCAGAATATTTCATTAAATGGTGGAAAGTTTCTTCTGTTAAATAATTTAGATATTATGCATAGTGCTCTAAATACTAGTATATAGATTACCTAGTATATTCTGCTGCTGGTAGAATTAGTTCCTGCTGTAAGAATTTGTAAGATACATGCAATCCATTTTTTTTGTAAAGAAGACAAGAACTTGTGGTTCAGTTCTACAGCTTGCAATATTTTCCTGGGAATAAAAATCTTCTCCTTAAATGTGAAACAATTTGGCAGAAGAACGTACTCTGCTAAACTTAGGAACTTGTAAAAATGAGTATTCTTAATTTTTAATGAATTTCTGAAATATTAATTCTTTTAGTCCATTTTTGATGTCAGTAATGGTTTGTAGACTTTATGGGGTATTTTGAACTGTAAGGGGCTTAACTGCTTAACTTTCTGTATCAAGATGGTAATATTATATACCACCAAATGTCCACAGTGGAGAGAAGGTACTTTGTATTGTTGGAAGTGATGTTCATTAAGGTCTGCTGTGCATGCAAAGAAGGCAGTATTTATGTTGATAGGGTTTCAACACGGGCTTGATGCCAAGTCATCATAAGACAGCTACTTTTTCAGGAAGTTGGGATTATCTTACTATGGTAAGGTATCCCATTGTTCCACTTGTGAATCCTGGCATTTTCCCTACTCTGATGTCATTATGACTTGTATACATCTTATATGGAATTTCATGCTATAGAAATAACTTCTCAACTTCTGGATGAAAAAACCAAGGCATTTTAAAGTAACACATTTCTGCCATTTGTTTTGCTGCCTGTTTAGTGTAATGATCCCAGTACCAAAGAACTACAGCTCCTCCCTTGTCGGCAGGATTTATGATAATGTCTCGCTGTTTTTGTAAATTATGTAACACACACTGTTCATCCTTTGTTATATAGTGAAATTTAGTAGGTTGTTTTAATTGTTTGATTGATTTTTTTTTTCCTTTGGCATTTGTCTACACTGAAATGTCTGAGATTTACTGGGACGAACAATTGAGAAGAATGTCTTTTGTCTGAATTTCTGAAGATGTCAGGAGGTTTAGGAATGTTTGTGATAAGTCTTTTGTTTTGTGAAGTCTAGAATTGGGTATGCCATTCAGTATGAAAGGTGTTCAGCATTTCTCTATCTTTTAAAAATATCAGCACATTTTTTAAGAGGAACAAATGCTACTTTTTCACATATTCAGCAGCTTTAGTGGTTCATATTTATTGTTGCAATGTTAATAATGCTTTAAACACTCTGCTGCATGGGATACCTAGAATACAGATTGCTTGGGTCTTTATGGTGCTGTGAATGTGTGAGCAATAGCAAGATGCCCAGGGACTTAACAGACTGCTACTACCCTTCTGCCTGAAACAAATAGCTTCCTTAGAAGATCCCAGTACCAATTTACTAAAGCACTTGCATTGCCTGCCACACATGATGATCTGGAATGTAAAAGAGTTAACAGGTGGAATCTTCCCTTCCTGCATTTTCAATGAATCTGCTTTTTTTTTGTGACTCTTCTGGGTAGGGAGGAGAGACCTGACCAAAAATGGCTCAACCACTCTGTTTCCATTTTGTAAGGGACTTGAAAAATAGTCAAAGTTTACACATTTTTAGAACAATTTATATGTTTTTTTCTTATCTAATTTTGTTTACTTAGGTATACCAAATATGCCTATTGTTCAAAGGCTGATTCTGAGATAGTGTTTTTGAAAAAACATACCTGTAATTCTCCAGCTTCTGTGTATAGACTGGCTGAGATTGAACAGTTCAAGTCTGCATTTTCTACCCTTTTTTTTTTTTTTTCTGACAGGTCAATATCAGAACAGTACCCAAGAAACTGTTCCTCAGAAGCTTTCAAAGACAAGCTGAATTTATGTTAATTTCAAAGTATCCTGTATTTAAAATGATCAAGGCCCCTGTCAGGATTACTAGTCACGAAAATTAGGAATTATTTTAATGAAAAGTGTAACTATCTATAGTTGCTGTATTTTATATTTGTAGAAAAAATGCCTATTTTTTACTACCATGACTTCCTTTTGTCCCCTGAAGTTCTGTTTTTCATCGAATGCTTTAAGTTTCTTTACTGATTTAGCCTTTTCTGTGACTGCAAGCAGGACTTCAGGTGAAAACAAGGAGGTCTGGCCGTTAACCTCCAAGCTGAACTACATAAAAACACTTGTTGAGCATCCATAATGTATATTTAATTATAAAAGTTTTTTAGCTTATTATGGTTTTTTGGTACAATCATACTGCTAAGAAACCCGTTAAACACTTTTAATAGGTGTAGATATAGAGGGGGAGTGAGCTTAAAGTTATCGTTACTGTCTTTCACCATTGCTGTTACTATTGTCATTATTATTTTATTATCACTATTCTGAGCTGATGGTTCATGTTTTGAAAGAACGAGTTCTTTAAGCTAGCTGTAAGAATTATAGTTATCTCAGATTCCAATTTAAATCATGTTTTTGTCTGTACTTGTAGCCATTGTTTAAAATACATTTTGTAAGAAAGAGAAATATTAAACCGCCACTACTGTTTAGTGAATAATTCTGCAGGCTCATGATTGCTCTTGAAAAGGTAGATAATATTTTGATAGTTTGTTTTAATAGACATCTTTTTTTTGCCACTGCAGATCTGTGACCATAGACCTGCTTATGAAACAACTCACAATCAAATGCTTCTTTTTATTTGGAACATGATTATGTTGTATTTTAGTTACTGCTCTGGAAACATCTCATGTTTGCAAATCGGTTTCCAGAAGAATAGATTCATGTCTAAATGAGCTTGTATTTGAAGCTTTTACTAGTTTCAAAGAGCTTTATTACAGTTGTATCTCTGCTAGCTATTTTTTTTAAGGCTTTGAACTGCTTTTGTCTTACCAAGTGCCATTCTCTGATATCTTATAAGCCATTTTAAATGGAGCATGCGGTTTAGATCAGCTACAATGAATTTCCTTGGATAAGCGAGTGTTCCTGTGAATCTTAAAATACTCTTCACTCTGCCTTTTGTGGTTCTACTGCCATTTTTTTCTCAAGATTATCAGAACAGAAATAATTGCTTCCATCCCTTCTTAAAGATGTTTGAGTTCAAGTATGAAAGCAGTTCAAAAGGGAATTTACCTATGCATACTCCTAATCATTCCTATCAAAATATTCCCCTTAAAAATTTGACAAGGAGGTAAAAATATTTTCCTGCATCTTAATTCAGATAACTGCAAATGTAAAATAAAATATGATCATTATTTTTGTAAGCTAACAAATAATTTTCACTACTAAGTTTATGAACTATGAAAGACTTTCAGTTGGTAATTTTTAAGGTATTTAATGTACTTTCCCCTACAATTTGTAGTTTAAACGTCTTCCTTCCACTTTATGTTTTTTTTTTCCCCCTCAATATGGCAGCACACTAAAGTCACTGTAACTCTGTCCAGGCTGGCTTAGTTAGACTAGTTCATAGGGTGTGTGGGCAAGTCACCTTCGTGTAATACTGGAGAAATGCAAAGGTGCTTATGGTTTTGGTTCTCTCTTTATGTTCTGTCACTTTCCAAATAATTCCATGAGCTGATTCCGTGTTTCAAAACCCATTAGTTCACTTTTCTAATTTTGTTTCAGTGTATTTGTCTCATCATAGATAACAACATAGCAGCATGGCTCTCTTTCACTAACTTGATGAAGCTAGCTCAGGTCTCTTGCTCAGGAAATTTTATAGTTAGAGATATTTCTTTGGAGTTCCTTCACAAACTGCTGAAATTAAAGAAAAAATTATAAATAGGGCACTGGATGTTCTGCATTCATGAAAAGGAGTGAGACTCATTTGTATATGAACAGGCAGTCAGGAAAGACAGGTTGAGGCACCTTATACCTTTGTTGCCAGAAGGAAGATAAATATATGGAGAGAATAAATAAATAGGCTGTGTCTATAATACAGTTTTAGGTGTTTTGCTTTAGGTTCCATAACAATTTATACTTAATGAAATATTTCAGAGGAATAATCAAACTTTCATCAGATTTAAAGTAATTGTGATTATTCTCATATCAGTCTAAGTTTGCTTAGACTCTGCCTTCTGTTATGTTGGGATTTTTTTTTTTTTTTTTTTTTCTTCTACATTTGCTTGCTACATGCTTATCAGCTGCTTACATTATTGAAATTTTGTTTCCTGGGTAGGTACTTTCAGATCTTCACTTCTTCTCTTTGATAAGTTAAATAGCTTGAGCTCATTAAATGTTTCACAGTCTTTTTTTTTTCCCTTTGCAGCCCTTTTTTCCTTTCAGATGCTCATCGTGAGTAAAATTTATTTTGCCCTTGTTTAAGCTTGCACAGCGTAGGTTTTTTGGTGAGCAGTGGTAGTGTTTAGTGGGACTGTAGAGATGTAATGAAGTATAACATTTTGGTGGAGCAAAGAGAACTTTATTAATAATACTATTGCAGCAGGAACAGGTGAGACTCCTCAAAATGAGTGAAATTGTGTTATTTACTGGCTTAACAGCAGTAAAGAGTGGCTAGCTTAACAACACTAAAGAATGGCAAAAACTGAACTGTAATGTGAGGAGCTATTTGCCTTAGTACTCTTCAAAAGCAGGTCTGTTCAGTAAGAAGATGATATTTTCTAAATTATTCCTTGGAATGAAAGTGCTATTTAAGAACTGATATTTGTTAAGGTATGGTGCTTTTAAATTATTGTGTACTATGTGACTTTTCTGCAGTAAAGTCAGGGTCCAGTGACATGAGTAATTATAAGAATAACATTTTAGTGACAATATCTTTTAAGTGTTTTAAATAGTTCCTGCTTCCAGAGTAAAAAAGGAGTGATGGGAGATAAGCACATGAAGTAGAAACAATACCAGAGTTTTCAGGTCTGATCCTTTAACTGTAATACACTCATGCTCAAAAGTACAGTGTCTTACAACTTTTCAAGATCAAACAACATTGAAAGACCAGTGTTCAAAAGGAAAAAAAAAAATCTTTGATCTGCTAGCAAATAGGTCTATTAAGTGTTAAACAGATTAAACAGTGTTTTATAAATACATGATTGAGGACTCTTGTCTATAGCTAGAGTATCCCAACAATTAATTGAGATTGTTGAATCAAGCCCAAGGAATAGTCCAATAACAGAACATTTTCAGAAATTAATGGGAAAAAAAGTAAGAAAACATTTGACTGACTCATGGCATTCTCAAATGAGAAAGCAGATACAGTGTGTAAACAAACTGCAGGAAAGAGCAGAGTTTGGCTAACCAATATGTGGATACAATCCCGGGCAATGTGCTCTAGCATGACCCTACTTAAGTAGAGAGGTTGGACCAGATGACCCACTGTGATCTTTTCCAACATGCCCCATCCTGTGATTCTGTAACATGTTTATGCCATTCAGTTATATTTATGGTGATAGTTATCTTAAAAGATATTAAGTTTATATTTGTTAATATTTTAAACTTTTATAGTGAGTTATGGAGTTAGAATTATTTATTAAATTTGTTTTGTTTATATAGATTCTTACTGGTACTTGTTATTTTTTCTGAGATGTTGGCTTTTATTAAAGATATTGAAAGAACTTATGACATTTCTGAGGTGTAGAGGAACAGGGGGAAGGAAGGGTTATAGCAGTAAAACATTAAGATCTGTATCTCCAAATTTTGGTTCATTAATGTTGTCATTGGAAATGGGCTGTTTATTTATCGGTTTATAGAGTCTGACCCAACTAACTGCAACCATTAAATTAACAGTTTTCAAATGGAGAGCTCCGGGTATGTATGGGTTTTGTGTGAATAGGAAATCATCTCCTTCATTCCAGGGAGGTTAGCTAGTCTGACACCCATCAGCAAGAAGGTGGTAAGAAGGATGCAGGGAATTACAGACCTGCCAGCCTGATCTCCGTGCTGGGGAAGGTCATGGAACAGATCATCATGAGTGCCATCATGTGGCATGTACAGGGTAACCAGGTGATCAGACCTAAGCCAGCATGAGTTTGGGAAAGGCAGGTCCTGCTTGACCAACATGATCTGCTTCTATGACATGGTGATCTGCTTGTGGTGGATGAGAGAAAAGCTGTGGATGTTGTCCATCTGGACTTCAGTAAGGCTTTTGACACTGTCTCCCACAACATTCTGCTGAGAAAGCTGGCTTCCCATGGCATGGACAGATGCTTCCTTTGCTGGGGTAAGAGTTGGCTGGACAGCCAGGTCCAGAAAGCTGTGGTGAGTCATGGTACATCCAGTTGGCATCCAGTCACCATTCCTGTTCCCCACGACTTGTATTGGGTCCAGTTCTGTTAAATATCGATGATGTGAAAGAGGGAGTTGAGTAAGTTCACAGATGACACCAGCTTGGAGGGGGAATGTTGGTCTGCTGGAGTGTAGGATAGCTCTCAGGGGAATCTGGACAGGCTAGATCAATGGGCTGAGGCTGCAGCTGGGTCACAACAACCCCATGTCGTGCTACAGGCTGGGGGAAGAGTATCTGAAAAGCTGCCCAGTGGAAAAGGATCTGGGGGTGCTGGTTGACAGTAACTGAACATGAGCCAGCAGTGCCCAGGTGGCCAAGAAGGCCAGTGGCATCCTGGCCTGTATCAGCAGCAGTGTGGCCAGCGGGGCCAGGGCAGGAATTGTCCCCCCTGTATTTGGCACTGGTGAGGCTGCACCTCAAGTGCTGCATTCAGTTCTGGGCTCCTCACGACAAGATGGACATTGAGGGGCTGGAGTATGTCCAGAGAAGAGCAACAGAGCTGGTGAAGGGTCTAGAGGTCTAGAGGTTTTATGGGGATGGCTGAAGGAGCTAGAGTTTAGTCTGGAGAAAAGCAGCTCAGGGGATATCTCACTACAACCTGAAGGGAGGTTGTAGTGAGCTGGGAGTTGGCCTTTTCTCCCAGGAAACTAGTGAGAGGAGAACAGGACATAGCCTCAAGCTGTGCCAGAGTAGCTTCAGGTTGGACATAATGATGAATTTCTTTACTGAAAGGGTGGTTAAGCACTGGAATGGTTTGCCAGGGTGGTGCTGGATCCCCATCCCGGGAAGTGCTCAAGAAACAACTGGATGTGGCAGTTACAGTGTAGTTGATAAGGTGATGTTCAGTCAAAGGTCAAATTTCATGATCTTGCACATCTTGTTCAACCTTAATGATTCTACAATTCCATGTTGTTTGTGAAATATAAAGTTAGGCTGTTTACCTATTCTGGAATAAATAACTCACTTTGCTCAGTATTTTCTCATCAGTACCTTGAGTTGCACCCCCATATTGCTTTCTGGTAGTGTGTCTGGTGATGAACTGCAGCAAACCGTGCAGGGAGCTGGTGCTCTTGGCCCAGGAAGCTGTTTCACCTTATGTAGTACAGGTCTTATCCCCAACAAAACGTAATTGTTGCTGATTCACTTGCTGCATTTCCTACCTGAGTTAATAGTTACTAGAGGCAGTTGTGCACTTGGGAGGAATGCCCTGTTGAGCTTCTCAGTGTATTTTACAAAAGAGCTGTAGTTCAGGTTTAGACTTGAAATGGGCGCATTTGTTGTATTGCACTGATTTGGTTTATGTCAGTGAAATACAACATACATTTATCTGAATGAAAGCAATCTGAATAGGGTCATAGAAAATGGGGTATGGATTATACTGTATCCTTTTTTCTACAAGTGAAAGCTTTGTGTTGAAGACAAGATTCTTGAAATCCAACTATATGGGCTTGCTTTACAGTCTATCTGATATGCAATTCGAGAAAAATAAGAAAAATTAGGAAAAAGTTTTTTTATATTTTTCAGGGATGTTTTTTTTAACTGTGAGGTTTTGTAATTATTTTAAGAGCCAGTTCTCCAAAGATAATGAGAGAAGTGAGTCACATGCAGGTTAAATCTGCTTTCCTAGTCTGTAAAGACACAAAAATTTGTGGTCCTTTTGAAATTGTATTTCAGGCTTTTGTATTTCATGCTTAGAGCATCACTGGAAGAATGTGCATTTGGGGAGCAAGAATTAGTGATAGCACCCATGAAAAATTAGCCATTAATAGGGTATGTTTTCACAGCACAAGGTAAGTGTGACTTCAGCAGGAGCCAGTAACTTTGGCAGCATTTGTAACAGGAGCAGTGGAGGTCTGGCAGTGTGGTCTAGCAGCTTGAGCATTGTCCCTTTAAAAGCCTGTACCAAACACTACAGTTGCCAATTCCTGATGAAGGCAGTGCAGCAGTGTCTTCACTAATATTCTCACCTATGCGAGCTAAATTAAAAGTGAGATGAATGCTCTGATATAACCACATTTTCATTTTATGTAGATCAAGACAGGCTACAACACATTTCTGCTAGACAAGGTTAAGAACTCTCCACTGTCCCTGAACAACAGTGTTCTAATTAAATAGGAATATGGTAAGCAGGTTGTTTCCCTGCTCAGACCAGCTGAAAATTAAATTTCCCCCCCCCCCCTTTGGAAGGACTAGTTTTTGGTCATACAATTATTCTAAGTGTCTTGCTACAAATTCTAGTGCCTATATAGAGGAAGGAGTGGCAGAACTTTTCTTGGAGTAGGATGAGGACAACACTGTAAATTAGTGGCCTTAGTGTAGATGAATTTAAGATGTTGTAGAAGCAGGTACTGAGATTTGTACACTTTCATGTGGCTATATTCCTGTTATGGTGTGTTTTGGGCTTTTTTTCTTTTAATGTGAAAAGAAACCTGAACAAAGTTAGTGGAACACCAATCCTGAACATCACCTCTTAGGTCTAATGAATGTTTAACAAGTTTTTGCTATTCAGATTCAGGAATCAGGGTAAGGTAACTGGTAACAAACATTGAAACACCAGAGGAAAATATTAGTTACTGAAAATCAACTAGACTAGGATTTCAGTTCTGAGAAAACTGTGTCCTAAGGATGGGAAGGCTAGACAATTGGCATTTATTCACAGAGCTGGCATTTTGTAGTGTTAAGGGTAAGTAAAGGTGGGTTGTGATTTAAAAATCACCAGCAATGCTGACCAATTATTTTCTGTTTGATTCATGGCAAAGTTTCAACCTAATTAACCAACATATTGAGGTACAGCAGGATCATGAAGTGAAAGAAGCTGCCTCAAGCCATGTGAAATGTATTAAAGGTCCTACAATGTCAGAGGAGGAATCGAGTTCTTAGAATGCCAGCTATGAAGCATGTCTGAAGTTGGTGTCCCTGGAAGTACAATTTTGTAACTCCCATTTAACAGTGTTTGATTTTTACACCAATCTTTGCATTTGCCTTCTAGAGAATCAAATCAGGAGAAGATGCTGATCATCACCAATATCTCTCAGAATAATTTTTTTCTCCTGTAGCTGTTACTAGCTGTAGAATGAAGCAATCAGTAGAAGATAATTGTTCATACTGTGCATTCCCTTATTCTCTCACTGGTTGGAACAACATCTAGGAAGCTAACCCAAACTGCTCATTCATAAGTGGAAGATGACACTGATGCTTCAGTGATTTCCATGCTCAGAAGACCTCTGAGTCATGTGTTTCATCGGATGTATGAATTCTGTAGTCTCTTGTTTGTGCATAGGGGCCACATCAGGGAACTGTTTGGTGATGCCTGATGTCCTGGACAGAGGTCCTGGGAGGCTCTTGGTGTCCCAAGCATGCCAGCTTTTTTTTGGGTTAAACAGGACCACCAGTCTCTGCAGCTTGGAAAACTTCAGCACTATGCTCTCTTTGCATATTATTTTCCTCTCTTTGACCTGTCAATTTTTGGCAGTTATTTCTTCATCCAAAAGTATGGATTTTTAAAAATTGTTTTTTTTTTTTAAGAAAAAAAAATGGGCTATTGTTGATCTATTTTCATATTTTCATTTCTTTGTCCAGTCAGCTCTGTTCTCCACATCAGGAATTAAATTTTTTCAATGCAGTTTTTAGATGCAAATTAAGATAGTGCCTCTGTGTTACTGTTCACCTAGCAGTTATTTTTAAATGGTTCCCTTCCCTGTTCCAACCAATGATTCTGTCCTGTGCATTGCATTGATTGAATTCTTTCTTTAGCTGTCTAAACTGCTGCAGTGAAATATTTGTATTTAAAAAGAAAATACCACAACAACAAACCAAGATCCAAATCCAGCCAACTCAACACTTTTCAGACTTACAGAGGTTTTTTTCCCTTTCATTTTATGCATTTGACTTTGGAACACAGCCAGCCAAACAGTTGAACTAACGTGATTTATAGCAAGGGACGAGAACCTTTAGATGAGTAAGAACTGGAGGTAAAGGGAAGGAATCATGGGGAAATATACGGAAAACCTCTTATAGTTGATCTGTTACTGACAGAATAATGACATGTAACAACAGCTTAAATGTCTAAAATATCACAGAAGGAGTGCAGAACAAATTTTATGGCATGCTTTCTTATTCTTCACCTTTAGAGTAATAACAAATTTGTGGTTATCATTATGGGGTGGCTGTCAGGTAGAGTATCTGAAAATCTTAACAGCTTCTAATATTTCAAACTTTTGTGATAATGACAGAGAAAGCATTAAATGTGCTGCATGCAAAGAATAGATTTTATATTAAAACATTTGGAGTTTCTTTTTCTTCATTTCTTCTAGCTGTTGTATGACACACACTACCAACTACCATTTTGAAAATGTGAGTATATATTTGTCCAATAAAAATGTTACTTTAAGAGCACAGATAAATAAAAAATTATTACTAAGGTTATTACAGGATACAGTAGAAATTCAGGGTTAAGTGTCTGAAGGAATAAGGTTTTGTAGGTTGACAAGAGGAGATCTTCCAGTCACTCTTTTCAGACCAACAAGGTAAGAGACTTGTACATGGAGAAGTTACTTTCAAGTAAGCTAACATATCATTTTAATGCTCTAGCTACTCCAAATTAACTTGCTGTTTGGAATTGTAGGACATGATTCAATTGCATAAACACAGGCATCTAGATGCATTTGAAAGGCCCTAGGGTATCTTATCTGTTTTACAGCTGCTGTTCAGAGGAGTGCAAGTCTTTCCCAGGTCTTTTGTCAAGTCTGCCAGCTTGTCTGCGTGTCTTGGATACTTTAGGGCATTGCAGATGGCACGAGGCTCCTGTATTCAGGCAATCAGTCAAACTCATAGGGAAGAATTCAACTCAGGGTTTAGTCAATGGTGGATTACTTGATGCAGTCAAAGGAAGACTCATTATTTTAAGGCAGACACCTACGTTTGCTCCACTGAATGGCTTTCTAGCCTTCTTTGACTAGATCTTCTTTGACAGTCATAGGAGCTTAGACAACCACTTTCTAGATACCTAATTTTAGATGCAGTAGGTAAGAAGCTGCATAATATATTTTTAAAGTAGCATGATTGAGAGTGAATTTCAGTCTGTTAGCACATCAGATATGTAAAGTTTTTTAATTTGAGCTACTCTCCCTTTATAGTCAAATGGAGAGGGATGGGCACCTCCAGAAAAGCCATTAATTTTCCTCAGAGTATATGGTAAGATAGACAAGAGGAATTGGTTTCTAGAGCTGCCATTCTTTATTCCTTAACTATTGAAGGAGTCTTGATAGATATGAGTTTAGGCTAAGACAGCTATTGGATGTCCCACGTTAGGGGCAAATAATTCCGGTTCAGTTGACCTCAACCTAATGGCCTAAACATCAACATCTTGTGCCACTTTAGGTTCTTCTGTGCCTAGGAGTGCTCAGTGTGAGACAGATCTGTATCTGTATCTGTAAAAGCAGATACAATGAGTGTCTTTCAGGTGATTTGTTTCTTCTTAGGAGCTATCACAATAACCATGGAGACTAAAATAAATTTACATGCCTGTTCAGGCAGCTGAATCCTACTTACGTAGGATTCTGATACTACTTATGTGTCTATATGCATATTTTGTCCAATGAAATGCGCTGTAAATGCAACCTTTTTTTTTTTTTTTTTTTTTTTTTTTTTTTTTTTTTTTTTTAAATGACTTCCCTGAATAAACATAACCACTTCTCTTTTCTTCTGGCTTGAAATACATTTTTATCTACATTGCTCCTTTAGTTATGCTCTCAAAGTGCTATAGTCATTCCTCCATTGTTGAAATTGCTAGTCATAAGTAGACTGAAGCATAGCATCTACAGAACAGCATGCAGCCATGTTCTGAGATGTAAGGGATAATATATACAGAACTTACTTGTCTATTTATTAATCCAGAGGATAGGAAATTTTGGATGAGTTAACTATAATTTACTAATTTATGTTTTGCCAGACTGTTGGGATTGACATTCAGGCTTTAATGTCTAGTGCTGTTATACAAAGGTATACCTGCAGGGTAATCTGAGACAGTGATTAATCCAATAGATTAAAAAAAAAGAAGAAGATATGTTTTTGTTACTGTTTTGCATATTAATGAGCAAGAGGATGTTTGGTTCCAAAAAAAAAAAAAAAAAAGTTAACACCAAATACGATGAAGGGTGCTTAAGAGAAACTATTCCTAGATTTCCTATTTTGTTACATGATTGTCCTTGGAACATGGGGTTTGTTGGTTCATGACTGCAGATTGGGAAGGCTTTTTGTAGTTTACAGAACAAATGAATGAATGACTCCATAAAACCTCTCCACTCCCCTAGGATATACTGCAATGCAAAGGCTCCATAAGGACCTGGTTAAAAAAACTAATAAGTGAACAGTCCATTATACAAGGTTTGTTTAATATTAGCAACTCATATTGACTTTTCATTTTGCAGTCCTAGGAATATGTACTTTGTTTCTAATGGTGTTCTCTGCATCCATTGGATATCTTACTTCCTAACCCCTCTTTTATCCAGCAGCCCTTGCTGATTCAGCATCAGTTTTTAGAGTTTGCTTCTGAAAGTGCTTTTTTACCAAAGGAAGTACTACTTAGAAACATGCAGTAAGAATGTATTACTTAGAACAAACTGAAGTAATGATTGAGAAATACATGGACTGCCAAACTAACTTTATCCCAGGGGACTTTTCTCAATTTTAATTGATTTTTTTTCCCCGAGAATTTGTTCATCTTATTAAGCAAGTCCTTAGAGGAGTGAAACAGTAGGTTACCTCCTTGAGAGCAAAGGACAACCTGACTTATTTGCTACAATTATCAATTTGTCCTTATCTTCATGAAGTGAAATACTTTTTTTATCCTTCTGAAATAGCTTACAGTGATGAATAAAACAATGAAGAATAGCTGTTGTTAACCCCAGCATGAGCCTATTTAATTTTTAAATATCAAGTGCAATATTGTGAAGACTGCATGTAATTTTATTTTCCTAAACCAGATATTTGGCAGGTGAAGAAACTGTCAAGCACATCTGATTGAAATGCTTTATTTTGTTGTCTTCACTAGAATATTGAACAGTTACATTTCAGTAGAAAAACTGTTATGTTTAGCTGGAGCCTATCATATGAAGAAAGTTTGGAAGCTTTGTGCATAATTAAATCACTTGTTATATTTACTCATAGGTATCTAATATTGTTTCAAGTGATAGTTACCTTACTTCCATTGAAAGTTGTTATGAAATGCCACCAGCTGGCATAAGGAAAGGGGGAGGATCTAGTAGATATTATGTGAGGCAATTGAGCATTTGCTTCAAAAGACAGATCTTGCAACATTCAGATCAGTGCAAATTTTGCTTTTAATGAGTCAAGTACTAATTATGACCAAATAGAAGTTTTTGTTATGCAGACAGTGAAATCAGGGGGGAGGCAGCATTTGTAGCTCTCTCTTCAGTATCCAAAGTAGGATAGCACGTAATCCCTGCTGCACACTGTGGGACCCAGGACAATCTGCTGAATTCCTAACATAGTAGGGGCAAGTGAGGGGAAAGGTTGCCTCTTATCATCAGGAACTTTCACTTGAGGTTGTACAAGGATGTCTTTGCCTGGGAATCATAGTAAAGTCACTGTTTGGCTCTAGTTAACTTACCTTTAATTATTAATTTTTTAATATCTAAATAATATTAGTGTATTTTAGGATGAGCATAAAATTATACACTTTTATTGATGTTTATTTTTTAAATGCAATGGTTTAAAATGTGTGAGGAATAAGCACTATATAAAGTTAGAGGTTTTTTTAAAAATTACATTGCTAAACATATTTGTAAATAGTAAAATTAGCGATGCTTTTCATTAGACTGAATTAGATAAGTGCATCTCAGAGCAAGCATACTCAGGATGGGGGAAGTTCAAATATTTTCCCAGTGTGCATTTATTTAATAAATAAGAAAATGGTGCATTTATTTCAGTATCTGCAAGTTCCCTTCTTTGTATTTTCTACTGCACTGTTTGTATACTGTCTGGTTCTTTCTGCTTCTCTCTTCATTTTTGCAACTTAAAAACTTTTTATAGATGTTTCACAAAACTTGCATTTAATTGATATATTAAATACTTTCATCAGGGAATACTCCAAATATTTTGTTCTTGAAGTGCAAAACACATTTGTGATAAAAAGACTGCAGCATGATATGTAGTCAATAGTAGCATGTTAAGTTTAGAAGAAACAATGTTATTTCTGTCATGAAGAGATCCACTTCAGTATTTTTCTATTTAGTTGTCTTGCCTGGTTTAGGCATCAGACTGAAGAGAAATTCATAGAACTATTCTTTGAATAGTCCATTTTTCTGTCTAAACACCAAACACAGAAATGCTTTCAAAAAGAAAAAAACAAAACAAACAACAACCCACAACAAGTGCGTGCAGAGATAATATAATATAATATATAGTTTGAGAAATACTTATGTGCTGACAGCTATCCAGCAGTGTTGTCACAGCAGGAAGACATCAGTTGAAGAAACAGATAGCGACCTCTGAAAAAAAAAGAAAAAAGAAAAAAAAGGTCTGGTCAACAGTGCGGACAGGGTTTCACGAGATTATAAATCACCCCAGGGTCGCTGTGTTCCCACCATAAAGAGAACATGGTTGTTTTATTGTAATCTAATAAGTGATGGGAGCAAAGGACAGCTCCAGTGTGTGTGTTTGAAAAAAAAAAAAAAAAAATCCTTGATTACAGTTTCAAAACTATACAGTTTCCCTTGCCATTGAAGTGCAGATTATGGGGGTTAAGGCCATTTTAGGATTGGATTACCTTTTTATAGCTGTATGTTATTCCCTTGTTCATGAATCAGAAAGTACTTAAATTAAACTGAACATTTGGGAGTAATACTAATAGGGAGTGTGGTAGTAGAAAATTAATCACTATTTAGTATTAGATGGCTAGCCAAGTAAGTCTTTGTTTTCAAGGCTTTTTTCACTGAATAAAATACCCCCTTAATGAACTGAGGAGAATTTATATTGGTGCTTTCCTTTCTTTTTCAAAAAGTTAGTTGTTGTGGTGACTCATGTGAGAAAACAAGTTGATAGGAATGTATTTTTAATGTCAGATTTAATCAGCTTATTCACACTTCCATTGTAGCATTTATTCTATATTGGGTAAAATTAGCCAGAGGAAATATTTGTTCTTTTTTGTCTTGCTTCTTGGGGGTCCATATTTGATATGTCTGAACATGTTGGGTAGTAGCCTTGATGTGCATGAAGAAAAGTGAGAAATGGGATTTTTCTTCTTACTTTTCTGACTTTTTATACCCTAGCTCCCCAATTCTTTTCCTATTCTTTGGCTAGCACTTCTGGCACCATTCATTTTTTTCTCCAGAATCTTCCCAGATGTTTGAAGCTACCTTGTGAGGTGAATGGCTTTAGAAGTGGAGAGGTAGAGAGCTGAGCAGCAGGGCTTGGGGTAGCTGAAGAAGAAAATGAGTGCAAGAGGCCAGTAGGATGCTCCAATGCTTCCTTCCCTGTGTTAGGGTTCATGTGTCTGATTGCTTCCTCAGTCCATGGCTGCTGGGAGCTGGTGACTCTTTGTGGTGCCTGAATGCTGCTTCTGAGTAGACAACGTCTGTCCTTCTGCACTAAGGACAACATCTGAGAGAAAACAGGTACAAAAGAGAAGCCAGACAGACCCTGTATGCTTTCCACACCTCCCTTCTCAGACTGAGTGCTATTGCTCTTAGCTCTTCTTGGTGGCCATATTTTCTAAACCCAAAGCCTGGCAGACTTTTCTTGGCAATTGCTTTCCTTGATGTACCTTTTATTTACATGAAAGCTACTGACACTTTATTTCTGCTTAGTTCCTGCATCTAAAGGTAGGGTGGAAAAAGAATAGATCTAGTGCTTTAAGAGTGTAAAGAAAGAGGGTTCAGAAACTGTTTCCTCTGCACTCTTCTCAAGCTCCACATTTTTTGTCATGGCATTTAATTCCACTTGCTCTAGCAGTTATCCAGATCTTTTAACACAACTAAAAACAGAAGAGTCAGGCCTGTTTGTTTTGGTTGTTGGTTTTTTTTTTTTTTTTTTTTTTTTTTTTTTTTTTTTTTTTTTTTGTTTCTTTTTGGGTTTTTTTCACTTCAACACCTGATAGGCCAGCTTCTCGGGCAAAATCCAGGAAAAATGTTCCAAATAAACTTTAATTTTTGCTGACATTTAGGAAAAAAAATTGTCAGGGTAAAACATCACTGAAATTTTTTTTCTTATTTTTTGTCTCTTTATGCTTTTGTATTTCAGAGTTAATGTTAATTGGTAGGAAGTTCCATTAGACAAAAATTATCCAAATGTGAATTTATTAGTGGTGTGGTAATTTCTGGTTTTTATTTCCCTCCTTCTGTGTGTTGGGATGCAGCACAGTAACTCCTGAGATGCATTCTGGCAGATGTGGGTAATTTACTAAATTCTGTCATCTAGGAAGCAGGCTCAAATCATGAGGAGTCCTGGAGTAGAGGGAGGGGCATGCTTACTCCACAGTGAATTTTTCATTTCAAGTTTCCAAACTTAAGTGGATGGAAAGGTATTTGTTTGCTTGTTTGTTTTACTGCAGCTCACTATTCTAGTGATGTTTTTGAATGTGTTCATTGTGGCAGCTTTTCCAAAGGCCCAGCAGTATATTAAGTGCCTTCTTCATTCAGATACTTCACCCCATCATGCAGTGGTTCCTGCCTTCTTTCTTGAACAAAATGTGAGTATTAGTTTTCCTTGGATATTGGATGCTGATGAAGATGATGGTTTGCACTTTGACTCATAAATCAGTGAACCTCTGGTTCACTCCAGCTCACCTGTCTATCATTGATCCCATGTTGCTCCATGATTCTCACTCTCTTCAGCTGTTTATATAGGCAGCTCTCATCCTGCATCCAATAGGACTGACAGCATCTCCTACTGCTGCTATCGGTGTCATTCCTTTAATTGAAAGTGTAGCATGATTGATGTCTGTGCAGGTTCTGCTTCCAGTTGGGCAGAAAGCTTTCCCTGCTTGAGTTTCCCAGCACATTTTTGGTAAAGAGAATAGCATCACTGCAGTAATTACTACACCAAATCCAGTGTGGTGCACAGGGTATCTGAATTTCCCATCTTACCATATTAAGACACACAAAACTTAGCAATGATGTAACAAAATATTGCAAAAGAATAAAAAATGGAAACTGTTGTTGTAGCTCTAACTTAAATTCTGTTCTGTATATCCATTGAACTAAGATCCTCCAAAGTAGCAGGTGAGTTCAATTTTTTTTTCAGTTAAAGGATTTTCAAGTTTTTCCCCCTTTAGATACCTAAGTTTAAAAATTAAAAATTAAAAAAACAGAGTGTTTTGAATAATTGAGTTGGTCAGACACAGTGCACTTAACTGAAAAAAAGGATATTGCATAAAAATAATTACAGGATTCATGAAATCTTGTAGTGGGGAGAAGCATCTTTCATCTGGCTTCAGATAACAACTGTGCCAGTTCCCACATAAGTCAAGCTATCCTTGTTATGTTTAGGAGAAAGGAATGAGCAAGTAGTTTTGCATACAGTGTTTTACTCTTGCAAAATTACTCCTACTCTTGGAATAAACTGCAGAGTGCAAATGCCAGGGTGATTTTTTTGTTGCTGTTGTTGAAGACATAGGGTAGATTGGTTGAGGTAGAGAAACAAATGTAGTTGCTTTGATTTATCACTTGTGACATTAGCGTGTACTATACCGTTCTCCTGGAAACAAAATGGTTGCACCTGAGGACAGTGATATAAACACTACTTTGATTATTTGAAACAAACCATTAGGCTTTGATGAAAGAACCATTACTTTAGTAGACCTTGTACAGAGAGCGCATTTGGAGATAATGGATGAGCAGCCTACAAATTGCTTGCTTTGAATTTAAAGAAGTCACATGTTTGTTTGAACTTCATGGCATAAACAGATATCTAACATGAGCAAGACAAGCTAATGGCATAGTTACAACGTAGTTGTAAAACACTGTTGCAAACTTTACTTGTAATACTTTAAATACTGTATTTGAGAGTGCATGCTGAAAAGATCAATTAACTGTGTAGCTGTAATGTATGCAATAGATTTATGTATTGATGTATATACAACATACACATTTGTATATACATGTATTTGTAAGCTGCATACTTGTGTTAAACCTGTAAGTTTGATTTTTCCTGTTTCCTGAATGTTTTCATTATGAAAATACATATTTTAGAGTATTACACAACGAAAATCACTCCACCATTTTTTTTGTATAGTCTTTTGGGATAAACCAGCTAGTCCCCTCTGAAAAAAACCCCAACATTGTAGTCCTGGTGATAGTCCACTCTAGAAACTATTTCCCAAAAGCACTACAGACAAGGCAACATTAGGTTTATTTCTTTCAATCTACCAACACTGTGCCAGAAGTTCTGCTTGTCATAATTACATGGTTACTGGGAAGGTGAGTAGTGCTGCAAATTTCTGCAAATATTCTTTATCTGCCCAAGCATTTAAAATGAAGATTTTAAATAATAAATTATCAATTTTTTATTAATTATATATACTATCACTGCTAATGCCAGACTTCACTGTCCCCTGTACTACTCCCCTGTATTATTTCCCCAAATAACAATCTAGCCTTAACTGCTGCTGGAGATGGAAGGATAAACAAAAATTGAGAAGATTACATTAAACCCTTATGACAGCCAAGGACATCTAAAGCCTGAATGATTTACTTTTGCATTATGGTAGTCGTGTCCCAGGATCCTGTTTCATGTGACAAGTCAACAAGCAGTAAAAAATACAGCACTTGAGTATCTGACTGTTTTTCATGTTTAATTTGAGGAACAAAATAAATACTGGCTACTGTATACAGAACACTGTGGTTATGGAATACTGAGGATTGTACAGAGTAGTGGACCATATTTCCATTGTCCATAAATTGCCTGATTGGAGAATACAAGCTCTCTTTTTTCTGTTCCATAGGTATCTCGTTGATTTATGAAATCAGTTGTCTAGGGCTTAAGCACAGACATGGTACCATAGACTAAGCAGGTCTGTCTTGTGCATTTTGAAATGGTTGTGTTACCCTGCAAGCCTGGAAAATGTTCAGTATTAACATCTTAAGCAGGTTACATTTTGTGAAACAAATATTTATTCTACCTAACTATTCTGAACTCTTTATAAGACTGCTAAGTGACCTAAAACCTTTAAATAATTCTTCTTTAACAACTTTTATTTCTTTTGAACTTCATATATTCAGCTACCATTTCCTTACTCAAGCTTTTTGTCCTTAATCTAATTGATTTTATTAGGGGTCATAAATTGAGAGCAAACTTTCATCTGCTGTGGATACATCCTTTTAACTGTAATACACCCCACCAACTACTTTTGTCTTGATTAAGGACACATTACCAAGGAGTTGTAGGGCTTTTTAGTTTTAGTGAGTACTTTGTTTTGTTGGTAGGTTGTGTTCATTTAAGTACTTATTTTAAAAATGCTGTTAACTATTTACAGCTGTTAAATCAAGAGGTTTTAGAAATGGTTGTAATGTAAATGTGTAAAAAGATATAAATCAGTAAAATTGCTCACTAGTTTATTAATCAATGCATTCAGGACATTTTTTAAAAAAAGAACTTTCATGTTTCTCAGCCTAAATTCACATTAGCAAGTTGTTATTCATTAAATTAGTTATTTTTTAAGCAGCTGAATATTTTTCTATGAACTAACTAAATTACCTATATTTTGTTTCTTCTCTGATAAATTATAATAGTGAGATCCATTTATTCCAAAGCAAAATGGTGTATGCATGAGGAGAAGTAACAGAGATGTGGTTTTGACTCCTATTCCTGCTCGGTTTAAGTAAGTTAATCACTTGTCTTTTTATGAGATCTTTCATGGCTTGATAGCCCTCTAAAGTTCCATTGTGAGCTTTTAGTATTATTATGTGCATGCTGTTTGGATATCAAGGGGTTTTGCTAACTGATGAAAAGCTTTTCCTCAAATTTAGTTTCCATACAGTGACCCATAATATTTTTTTCTCATAAAGTTTGTGAACTCTGGTGATGAATTTAAGCAGATTTTAAAGATTGGTTTTGTTTATACAGCTTGAAAAAGTCAGTGCCCATTTTAATCAGAACAACAACAAAAAAATCTAGTTATGTACTGCTCAGGAAATGGGCAAAAATAAGCTAAACATGGCAGTAATGAGGCTGGCCCTTTCTAATGTTTCTGATTTCAGTTAATGAGAAGATATTTAGCTTTTTCTGAGCTGAATATTCCCAAAGAAATAACGAATTGTTTTCCCACATAAAAGACTATATGTATGCCTAAGTATGTATGTGTATGTGAATTAAAGCAATCCTACAGTTGCATGTCTTCTTACTTGGATCAGAAGCTTTCTTGTATTTCTTTAGGGACTGCAAGATGAGAGCCAGAGTAGGGCATTATTGGTGGAATTTTTTCATTCTGCAAAGAGAAAAGTGACATTTGGGGTCTTTTGTGAAGAAAAGCATCTTCTGCTTTCTTCTGCCTGGAAAATAATAATAAACCGGTAACACCTTCCTGCAAAATGTTGTCGTGCCAGCAGACCATTAGCCACTTCATCTCCAGGAAAAGTTTTTCTGGAGGAGCTTCCCCTCTCCCACCCTCAAAGTATGGTGTCTAAAATGACAGGCTAATTTCAGATTCAGCTGTGATTGAGCACATGCCAATTTTTACATGCTTTACATAACTAAAATAGAGCTGTCTTTAGAAATCTGTATATTAGGGAAATGAGCTCTAATCAGTGAAAGCTTTTTTCATAAGTGGGTATATTCATATAATTTTTACTTTTTTTCAAACATGTAGCACTTAAAATTATATTAGGAAGCTTACAGAATTATTACTACATAGCTCACAGCAGCATATTGGAAATAATGGAAACGATAATTCCGTTATTTTCCTAATAGATAACCACTGATATTATATCAGTTGTATAATCATTCTGGGTCTAAAACATCTGCCTTTCATCTGAGTAATATTTTTAAAGATGAAAGAAAATAAGCTCCTCTAAGTTTTACAGATACAGGATGCTGTCATAAAGTTTGACGGTTTTCCTTTTTTTATTTATTTAAACAATTAGCCAAAATTAAGTGAAATTTGGGATTCTTATTAAGGAATACTTTTTTATTACTTGCATGTTTTGCAAGCCAAAATATGGTGGCTTTTTTTGCAAAGAATCTAAAAGCCAAAACTGATAAATATTCAGAAGTTGGAAAATCAGGTTTGTCCCAAATCTTGCTCTTTAAGTGACTACAAAATAGAATTACACCACTATCACTACTCATAATAGGGGAAAACTGAGTAAAAATGTGGACTGAATTAAGCAGATCTTTTAGATTTGATAGCTGGGTTAAAATAGTATTTGGAAGTGTATCACTGCAGACAGTGAGTTTTGAGCATTGCATGGAGAATTCACACAACAGATTCTCACTTCATTTTTCTCTGTGATCATCTCTTCAGCTTTTGCTGTTCTTTGTAGATGGTGGGTGATGCTATTAAAAGGGTTTCTTATAAAAAGCATGTGCATCCACTTTTATTTGACCACAGGCAGTGTTGTGCCATACAATGGAAAGCAGATAAATACACACATTTTTTTAAGTACTAGTTAGATTATGAGACAAATAAGCTGTACCTGGCATGAAGTAATTAAGTATAGGGATACATAGAAGAGGATAAATAATGTTAAATAATGTTACTTAAATGGCTTTGATATCATCTGAGTCATGATGGCAGTGTCCTCAGTTTTGGGACCTAAAGATCTAACTGAATCCTGGAAAACAAAAAAATCAATATCCTGCATATTAATATCCTTCTTCATACAGTTTATCTAGCTGGGTGGTCAAGCTCTCATTTACAGTGCTGATACCCTTTTTTGTATCTCTGACTTGGTTAGAAAGCATCTAGGATTAGCATTTTTCCTGCTGTCATTCCTCACTACTAATGAGAACTCTAGCTAGATGAGTTTGAGTAATTCTGATATCCTGAACCTTCAAGTGATTAAGTTTGCCATCAAGATCAAGTTAGATGCATGGAGTGAGTAGCTTTGCTAAGGCACTCATGTAGACAAGGTACAGGTGTTTTTCATGACCCTGTAGATGCCCGGGTAGAATAGTTCTGGTAGATCCCACGGAAGCCCTGAGGAAGGGATTCATCTGCAGCTGGGCTATGTAAATAGAAATAAACACTTCCAGAGTGCTGCTTATCTGACCCTGATGTGGATGTCAAAAATAGATCAGATGAATTGTGCATTAAAGTTTCCTGTTCCTTTAGCTGAGGTAAGGAATTATTTGCTTAGATGGGGATGCTTATGCTTTAGACCTCTGTTGGGTTAGATGAGTCTGGTCAATACAGTTTATGATGCTTCAAATAGGGGTACAAATGATCTGGCTTATTAGTATTACATAGGACAAAAGCTTCACAGAGCTGTGAATTTACAGAAAATTAATTTAGCAGCTTACATAGAACAAGGAGAATAAAGTAACTGGCAAGTGGCTAAGACAAGTAAACCCAGCTTTGGTGCTTCATGCAATTTGAAAGCTTTTCCCAGAGGTGTTGAGAAACCCTCCACAGAGTTCATCTCCACTGATTCACTGTGGTGATCATTGTAGTTAACATGAAACAGAATTAACATCCACTGTAATACATGCTATAAGGGAAAACCTGAATTGGTGAGTGGTCTTAAAGGATGTTAATGCAATCCAAATAAAAATATATTTTAAAATCTGAGTCACATGTCTAGGATGGAAAAAGACCATTTGAATTTATGCCTTTATAGTATTTCTTACAAGTATCACTTTTGTCCAGGGTAGGAAGGCAGATGTTCCATTTGATGTTATGTTTTGCTTTAAATGATATTTTCCCTTGCTGAAAGAAGTCTTTAGTACTTAGGATTATGATATTTTTTTCCTTCCTCAACATGCATACAATCCCTGTGAAATTTGGGGACCTGTATTTTAAGGAATCTGCAGGAAAGTTAAAATGTTTGAAAACACACCTTTGCAATAACACAGTAAGGCAATGGACTTGCAAACCTGGGGCTGCTTTTAGTTGATACTTTTTCCATGAGCATGACACACTATATAATAAGTGCTGGCTAAATAAAAATGTTGTTAATACTGTGTCCTACATTTAGTTGTGTGATGAGAAAGTTAATTTGGTTTAGGAAAGACATATCAATGTGTAGCATTGATTCTAGACATCAGTTTGAACACAGAGATGCTTTTAAATGCAGTGTGTCTAGTGCTTCTCTCTTTTATAGATACTGTTAACACTGTTTGAAAATGCATTATTTCACACAGAGGGTGTCTATAAGTGAGTGAATATGGTATAGTACATCAAGTTAAAGTTATTTTAGACAGGGTGTAATACTGAATAATGATGTAAAAGTAGTTTTGTTTCAGTTAAAATCCAGATTTACTGGATTGTTTCGAGGTCCAAAAAAACCCAATCTCTGCCACTTGAACAGTCAGTACTCTAAGGAATATGTGGACATTAGCATAAAGGTTGCACATGTTATACAAAGTGTAATTAAAGAAGCTTTGATCCCCCAAATGTCAACTAGCTTGCTAAGTGTCATAACAAAGTGTCAAGCATCTGGTATACAGTTAATTTGTAGTCATTAACTGCATATTGTTGATGTGACAGTTTGTTAGCAAAGCAAGCTTGACAGTTTGCATTTTGTTATTGATTGACACCTATAGACCTCCCCACCCGTCTAGTTTACATTCTTTATGAGGGTTACTCAGGTTGCACTTGCACTTCTACTTTTAACTAATTAGTTTAGTTAGTTGGTCCAATATGTTAAAATAAGTGAAGGCATATAGTGAGCCCTAATTCCATAGCAAGTGTTTTTTGATTGCATGCATCTTATAGATTAGCAAACAGTTTTACAAATGTGCATTTCTTTAGATATTATTGGCAATCTATAACTTGCATTAACATATTGCATATTAACCATCCAAAACATCTGTTTACATTTAAACAAACTTACAGTCTAGATTGTGATATCTTCTAGTGCAACTTCTTGAAGAGCCTGAAAGACTACCTTCCTACTGCATTCCATTTTGTACAATGCAGCATAAATACATTTTGGTTTGTATAGCTTTTTAAATATTCAGTAGCATTCTGCATAATTTCAAAAGCTGGAATTAATTAAAATAATTGAATTGCTTTTTTGGTTTTGGTTCCAATTTCCTCTCACCCCCATATGATATGAAGGCAACCTATCAACAAACTGAGCATGCTAATGAACAGAAATAAATATTATGCAGTTATACTTATATCCAGAAAGGAATTTGTGTGCATTTTTTGTAATGGGTGATGAAAGTGGTTTATAAAATAAACAATCTAAGGAATACTGTTTCAAATTAGTTAGATGTTTTGATGTTTTGCAGGCCATTGCACAAACTTTTGAATGTTTTTTCTAGATTAATCTAAATTATACTGGCTGCACTTTCAAAATTCATGCTTTCTTTTCTCTCTTCGTAAAGAGAGAAATACTAAGGAACCCCTTATTTATTGATTTTCTTTATTTATCGGTCTTCAGACCTTGAATCTTCATCATCATCATCATCATCATCACCATCCACCCACTCCACAAGATGTGGGCTGGATTCAATTTCATTCAGAGGCTGCTGCCTTTGCTTAGAGTGGTGCTGACATAATATCAGAGACGAGGTATGAAGCTGTGCTCAGTCCCAGCACCCTGGCAGTCCTTGTGCTTTAATATGTGTCCTGACACTTGCTGCTGCAAGTGTGCTGACCAGTAGTGCTTTCAGTGTTGTATGTCGTATGCACGTGTGAGTGTTAACACTTGGTTTTCCATCAGTAACAGTATTTTCATAGGTTACGTGCAGATTTTTAATTCTAGAATTTCAGATTGATGAAAAATCACAATAAATTTGATTTTCAGTATATATCTTGCTTCTGTTTTAGTTTTTTTTTATCTGTAGCCTTCATATATAATGTAGATTATAGCTTCTCAGACTTTGTTTTATTTAGACACATTTTAACAAAAATTGCTAATTTCATGATCTATGGTGAAATTTCAGATATGGTGCTTAAAAGGAAGATGGCAAGCACTTGAGGAGACAGCAAGTATTTCAGTAATAACAAAGAGTAGATTTTATTTTTATATTTTGATTATTATGGAAAAACAGTGTAATGAATACTATCTGGGGAGTGCTTGAATAAATAAGGAAGGAGAAGCAGAAGGGATACATTTATTAGTTCATCACTTCTGTTTTTGGTGCACTGAAAAGATTTCTTCATCCACTGCTGTAGGTGGTATTGCATGATGCTGAGGGACACATTGAGTGGAGAACACTGAACTTTTCTGCATGAAGGAACTAAGAGCAGTTGTTACCTTTTTGTCAAGAACAAAATGTGGGATTCTGGTGTTAAAGACAACAGCAAAATTCCCACTGTCCTTTTTTTGGCCAGTATTTTGTGTTACTGCTGTTTCCAAGTACAGGAGAGTACTTATGTAGAGCCACTCAGTGGTACTAAAGCTAGGAGGTGAATTTCTCCCACTTTGGTGCTTGCAAAAGCAAGTTACTAAAGCTGCATAACGGTCAGTAAATGAAAATTCTGACAATTTAAGGATATGTAAAAATGCAAATAATGGAGAGTGGTAGAGCATTTTGCCTTACCACGTGAGCAATGAATTCAGAGAAGATTGGAACATTAGGAGCAAAACATTTTTTCAATTATCTTTCTGAAAGAATGTAACTGAGGTACGAATGAAGTTGGATTTCCCTCCTTTTTATTAAAGTTTCCCATAATTTTAAGTGCTACAGAAAGCTCAGTGCCACATTCCTATTCCAATAACAGCTGTTGCATTATTTGTTTATTCTTTAAAGGTGTTTTCTTTTACAGAAAACTTGAATATTTTGAAAAAAGTTGACTGTGTAAATTGCAACTTCATAAGATAGCTTCAAGTTGTGCTCCTGGTACATATCAGTAAAGACAGCTGCCCTTGGTAGTGGCTGTATCTTTATATGGGTTTATCTATTTATTTGTCTATTATATAGGGTATTATATTTTGTTTAAAAGAAAAAGGAGTTTGGCTCTAGCAGCATAGAATCAGAATATCCTGAGTTGGAAGGAACCCACAAGGATTGTTTTGCTTATATTCAGATTACCAAAATGTGGTCCAGGTTTTGTTTAGAATGGTTGAAGAAGCAATTTTGAGCATCCATTCTCATTTGCTGTGCTGCTGTTCCTACGTTGAAGCTGTTCCCACTTGCTCCTGGTTCTATGAAATGCTTTCACAGTGTGTGCATAGTGATTTCCTCACTGACTACCTTTTACTGCAAACAGTGTGGCAGTTGTACCTTAGGAGGTGATCCTCCTCAAGGACCCTTGTCTAAATGAGAAGATGCATTTCAGAATGAGTTTTAGGTCAGTGTTTACTTGGGGACAGTTTTGCAGCTGGTATAATTTATCATAATGTCATTGCAGTCTGTGGACCCGTTGTAGTTTGGGTCAACTAAGGGTCTGCACTCTATTTATGTAAGGATGCTCATTTTTTTTTATATATAGGAATGCTGAGCACCTCTTTCTGTGGGTAATCTATTTTTGCTTTGTCAGAAGTGTTACCCATTTCTCATTCCTTTCTGTTTGGAGTCAACAGGTTGCCCAGAGAAGCTGAGAATCCCTGAAGTGTTGAAGGTCATGTTGAATGGGACCCTGGGCAACCTGGTCTAGTGGAAGTTCCCTGCCTGTGGTGAGAGGATTGGAGCTAGATGGTCTTTAAGGTTCCTTCCAACCCAGACTATTCAATGATTCTATGATGGTCTAATGATGGTCTAAACTGAGCATTTCTGAGGGTTAGTTATTTCAAATAAATTTTAAAAATTATTGTATTTTTAGATTACATTTGAAAGTATGTGTTTGAAGTTTCCTGTTCTAGTGAAAAGAAAAATGAAGATTGATATTTTTTAAAAAGAAACAAAGTATTTATGTATACATTAGTGGTGCTAAAATAGGGGGGATATGGACTTTTCATTCATTTTTTGCATTATTTGTGGTGAAGATTGATACTGTTCAGAAAACTTATTCCTAGGTGATTTTAAATTGGTACTTTTTAATCTCTTTTTTAAACGCTTTCACCCATGTACCTAATATGTATTTTTATCCTGGTTTCTAATAGAAGTAAGACCTGCATATTTACCTGTTTCTCCCTTTCATCATTTAACTTCATCTCTCACAAGGTGTTGGTTCAAGCATTGGTCTAGGTGAGGCATGAAGATAGGGCATTCTTTCCAGTGGAAATACTCAGCACTGGCAAACTAAAAGGGCACAAAAAGATGTTAAAGGAAATTACTCTAGTTGTCCAACATCTGCCCCTCTTTTGATTTCCACTTTTATAAGTGGAATCCAGAAATTATCCAAATTCCTGAACTTCAAACACCATTGTTTTCAAACAGTTTCTTGAAAAAAACCAAACCAAACCAAATCTTTACCTTCCCTTTGAATTATTTTCCAATGACAAAAAAATAGAAGTAGGCAGATGAACTCTTTGTGACCTGCCTTTATGTTAATCTTTAAAACTGTGGCAAATTATGCAAAAAAATCTTCCTGGATTTATCTAAGATATATCCCATTGGCTAAGAGACATAATTAATCCTCTTCTTCAAGTAAGTTAGGTCTCTGATAAATATGTAGTATGAAAATCCTGCTAGCAGATGTGAAAGAGAAGATGATGCAATTTCCTGGATTGCTGTACTTTCTAGAAGAGCTGGTTCATGTTACCTCTGACTCAGAGAGGACCTACCCAGAAGAGAAATATCCTCTTTGGGGAATGCTTCCTTTAGTGGGTACATGGATGTCAGGTTCAGGTCCTTTGTCACGTGCATCAAAATGGAAACATTGCTGGCACTAAGCAGGATTGGCCATATACTGATGGCCATAGGGCTACTGCCTTCTAATGACTACTTGCTGTGTCTTGGTCCAAGGTAAGGTGAGGCCAAGGGACCCCATCAAGCCAGCGTAGCAGACACTGGAAAATGGAAATCCAGGTTTATTTCTATTGATTGTGAAGAAGTTGCATTTTAATTTAACTGACTTCTTTTAAATAGCAAAATAGCAGTGAGAACAAAGAACTAGCTTGAGTTTTGGCAGTTTTAGCTAGGACTGGAAGGTATGTTTTGATCTTAGATAGCTTTACAGGTTTAAGTACTTTTTAAACTTGAATTCAATTTAGGTAACATACCTGTTTTTTAATTATTTTTTTTAATTTGTCCCCACAATAGATATCCTCCAAAGCTTCTACTGAGAAAAAGTTAGGGTTGTCAAGTCAAACGTGGCATTAAGCAAGCACCACCTGATGCTTGTTCCTGGACATTTGCCTGCAATAAGACAGTCTTTGAAACTTCTTCCCAGGGATGCTTTTAAAACCTTTGAAACTTCTTTCTCCCAGGACATGTCTGGTGCAGTGTTCATTTGACAACAGAAAATTAATACACGATTTTGCAATTAGCGTTCTCTTTCACCCCCTCCAAGTCCTTTCTTCTGCTCTATCATCTCAGTCAGAAATGCCTCTCCTCCCTATGCCAAGACAAAAAATATTAAAAGATTATCCTGTGATAAGCCAGGGGGGGGCATAATAGATAAATTGTGCACGACAACTCCAGTACTTATTTCTCTTTGCCACCATTTTCTTAGATACAGTTCTCTTTCTCTAAACCAGGGGAAAGGACTTTCTTACACTGTTGTTAGTTGGGCCACCACTGGTAGAACTCACAGTTTTGAACCCAAGTTGGTGTATTGAATTTCAAACAATTACCCTTAAAATAGATGAAAACTTTATTAGTCTGTTCACCCACTTGTGGATGATATAAAATCCAAAGATTGTCGGTGCCATGATAATCTCAGTGCTCACTTCTGTTTGTTCAGTCATTAGGTGTGATTCCAGTCAGGTTTCTGCTGCTTGAGAAAATGGTAGCTTAGATGTTCGGATACTAAATTGGTGAAAATCTCTGTCAACTTCGTAAGGAGTCTGGAGATGGTTTAGAGTCCATTGGGAATGTCTGCCTTGAGCCCTAAGCCTCTTCCTGAAGAAGATTAGTGCAAGGTTATGCCAGGGTGTTTATTAACTGTGTGCCATTTCTATCTTCTCTCCTTCCTGACAAAATGAAGTGACTCCTGATTGACCAGTTATCATAGACAAAATCCTCCCAGCATATCCAGCCCTGGATGGCAGATAAGGATAATTGAGTGCTGGTTTAACTGTGTAAACTGTCTACTGGTTCCTTTAGGAGAAGTTAGAAGATGGATTTTGCAGACAAAAGGCTAGAATTTCATCTGGCATACAGACATAGACCCATTAGGTAAGAAAAGAGCTTTTAAGGTAAAACAGCTGAGAATCTGGCATAAAATCATGAACACAAGAGTTGAGACGTATGTAATTTTTCTTTCAATGACTGCTTTTTTCCCTTTTGTTCATAGTTGGTATTTATGAACATTTACTTCTGTCTACCTGTTGGATTGACTGCGTGAGATACTATAGCTGGGGCTTTTTCTTTAAATTAGAAAATAATAAATTCTGAGTTAGCTTACTGAAAGGTTTTCTGCAAATGCCTCGCTTCTGGGAAAAAAAAAAAACAAACTGAAACCCACTCTCTCCAGTTTATGGTTGCATTTATTTCTCATCATATTTTTTATTTGCATGCTTACCTTTGAATTATCAACATAATTTTAGCTTTCTCACTAATCAAATGTGGATTATCATACAACCGTTCACAAATCAAAGTGGCAAGGAAAAAATTATATTTTGTTGAAACATGGCTAATATTTAGTTTCTTTTTCCTTGTACCTAAATTTAGAAGGTACAGACTATTTATCAGGCTATTCTGCAGAACCCTTCTGTATGTGGTAGAAAAGCTGATTTGTATGCATGAACTCTCATTCTTGTGTTTGTGCTAGCTTTAAGTAGCAACACAGCTTTTAATTGTGAGGTTTTAAGTTCTGCAATTAAGATTTACCCTTTCTACTGAAAGGATTGAGTGATAGCTTTTTGATTTACTTCAGACAGTTTAGACAAATTATATTTAAAAGCACATAAACATGCAAGATGCATTTCCTGACTCTATGAAGGTCAATATGTCTTAGGCACATTTGCTGAAAGTTTTACTTTGAATAGCTAATGATATTTTCCTACTGTATTGCAGAGAACATGCTAAGATGCTGCAAAGAGTTCTCCTGTCAATCTCCTCCAAAGATTCAGTTTTCTTGAAAATCGTATCAAAAAAGACTTAGGCAAATTTAGTTAAAAATTTTTCCATTGTGTAAAGTTTTGTCAATAACATTCATTTATTTGAAGTCTAGAAGCCAAATATGTAAGTTACCCAAAGTACCTTAGAGGTGTGTTCATATTCATAAAGTAGATAAATGACATTTAAGAGGTGTGGTTATATGATCAAAGAATCTTGAGATAGATGAGGTAGAGTTCATATTGTAGAGTTTCATGATGTGTGCATGATGTCTTCTCATGAGAAAACAAAGGAATAAATACGTTGTTAACTGTTTAATTTTAATTTTTGTTAATGATCTTAACTGCAGATATGCAAAAAATAAAGTACATCCTCAAACTGGTAAGTCTGCGAAGTTGCATAAATATCTGTAATGTAATATACTGTTATCTCCCAACAATAACACAGACCTACT